>NC_062548.1:6525660-6826112 GCF_016906955.1 Phacochoerus africanus | reverse complement strand
CCTCAGAATGGCCCCAATAATTCTCACCCCGGAGGACACAAGTCCTTGTGGAGTCCCCGTTCACACCACAGAGGGCTGACCGCTGTGACCACTAGGACACTGTGGAAATGACGGGAGGTGGCGTCCAAGACTAAGCCACAAAAGCCACTGGGGCTCCCACCCTTGCTCTCTCTTGAATCACCCTCTGGGGAGCCAGCTGCCGTGTCAGGAGGTCACTCAAGCAGCCCCTCGGAGACGGCCGACGTGATGGAGAACTGAGGCCACCAGCCACCCAGCGCCGTCCAGCCGGCCAGGCCTTCAGACGACGGCAGCCCTGGCTGACACCTTGACTGAACCTCATGCAATCCTAACCCCGCACCAACCAGCGAAGCTGCTCCCAGACTCCTGACCTCCATAAACCGAACGATACTTCTGGTGATAGCTGTCATGTTCTGGAGTCACTTGTTACAGGGACACCTAACACAGGGGGTGACCAAACAGAGTCGGCATTAGAAAGGTAAAGGAGGTCCCGTCGTGGCGCAGTGGTTAACGAATCCGACTAGGAACCACGAGGTTGTGGGTTCGATCCCTGGCCTCTCTCAGGGGGTTCAGGATCCGGCATTGCCGTGAGCTGTGGTGTGGGTCAAAGACATGGCTCAGATCCCACGTGGCTGTGGCTGTGGTGTCGGCCGGCAGCTGCAGCTCTGATTCGACCCCTCGCCTGGGAACCTACATATGCTGCAGGAGCAGTTCTAGAAAAAGGCAAAAAGACAAAAAAAAAAAAGAGTCCAAGGGCCCAGCCAAGAGGTATGAAGAGGAGTCTGTGCATAGAGACAAGAACTAACGACAGAAACACGGAGGAAAGATACAAAAGGCGCAAGAAGGGAGGAGATTCGTTCCACGATGTCAAGGCTGGATAAAGGGAAACGGTGACACCCTAAGAGCAACAGGCATCAGGGAAGAGCCAGCGGCTGGGAGACAAAGCCTAACATTCAGAGGAAGCTGCTAAGATGTGAATTTTCGTGATGTTCCCCAAGGAAAAACCTGAGGCTCGGGAAAAAAGAGGCTGAGGTCTCAGATCTAAGACTCAAATCCAGGTCACGGTATTTCACGTGCTGAAGTCTTTTGCTTTGGGATGCAGGGAGTTTGAAGTCCAATGGACGATGTCCAGGAGGGAGGGAAAGAGCCGAGCCTAAACCTCTGGGAGACAGAACCGTGCTAAAGACAGAGATTTTTCGTCGTGTAGGCAGACAGACGTCGAGCTACAGTGAGAGATTAGCCAGCGAGAGAACATGAACGTGGTGGAAAGGGGAGCGTTAAAGTCACCTTTCAACTATGAGTCTGGTCAGAATGGGCTCTTCGTACTGGGTGGGGTCTTCGCTCTGCACTTGATCGTTTTTGAACTCTCTGTGGAGTCCTGGTTCTTTGAGCGGCACGTCCGGTGGTGGCACAGCACCTGGGGACATCTCTTGCCTGGCAGCGTTGCCATCTTGTTTAGGAAACTCTGGATAATCGGACAGAGATGAGGGAGAGCGGGCAGACTTATCCCCCTTTTTATCGGCCCTTTTTTTTTTCTTTCACCATCGCCTTTCAAAGGCCTGAGGTCGACTTTACGTAGATAAGCTTCAAAGGATGACACCTTTGGTTGAAAGCTGTCTGTTTCAGGGCGTTGATGAGTTTTATCTGAAAAATAAAAAAATACGTCTCTAAAATTTTCAGGGTTTCACTCATAGTTACGATTTGATCTTTATAACCCCAAGGTCAATTATCATTCTCCCGCTAGAGCCTGAAAATGTAATCACAAGTATCAAGTCCAGCCAGTTTATAAAAATAATACCATCTCAATACTGCATTGGTTATTTCCTAAATTTTTCTTAACTGGAACAGCTGTCTATCATTTCTTTCCTTATTCTTTTTTTAAATGGCCCCACCTGTGGCCTATAGAAGTTCCCGGGCCAGGGATTGAATCCAAGACCCTCAGAGCTGCAGCCACATCAGAACCTTTAACCAACTGGTCTAGGCTGGGGATCAAACCCACGCCTCTGCAGAAACCCCAGCCGCAGCAGTCATATTCTTAACTCACTGTGCCACAGAGGAAGTCCCATTTCTTTTCAAATAGTGTTCCAGCGTGCATGCAAAACAGCAACGTAACCCCTAAGGTCTTACATGCTGCCAGCTCATGTAAAAAGCCCATCCCTTCATAAACCACCCCCACGTCAAAGTTCTCGAGAGCTGAATTCAGGCTCCTGGGTTGCCCTTTCCAGCTGTTACCTAATATCCTTCCGCTTCGGGTGTCAAAGAGGAAGAAGAGTAGCAAATAGGCAATTCACAGTCTGATTCGAAGGATGAAATGAGATGATGGACAGACTCTCTCAGTATGGGACAAGGTGCACAGGCAATAAGACAGTCATTATTTTTTCACTTTCCTGCTTCTGAACCTGAAGTCACGTGCTCCCTCCTCTCTAGAACAGCCCTGTGGTCAATAGAGTGCCTCCCACGCCAGACAAGAAACCTGGTGATGGTCATTGCCCAAGGTGGCAGAGCTGAGAGGCTGGGCTCCAAAGCCAGTTTTCCTCACCCTCCACGACCGCCCCCATGGAGACATCCTAGCACATCTAGCAGGACGCGCGGGTGAGCCCTGGAGGGCAACGCAAGGTCCCTCTTCGAGTCTCCGAGGGGTGAAGGGGGCGCCCCACGCCCTCCTCTGCCTGGACGGCCTCCTCTAGGCTTTGCCCTCACCAGCATGGTCCTGCTTCACTCTTCCTTCAAAACCCCACGGCTCTTTCCCGCCCTGCACCCAGATCCCATGACTGTCGGCGAAGGAAGCAGCTCTGCGTCGAAGCTGCTTTGCTAAAGGCTTTCTGGTCCACATCTGAGCTATTTATTCCTAATGCAAGCTGCGCTTCCCAAGCGTGTTTCCTATTAACTTTTATCTTCTGTCCTCCTTGGTTTGAGTCTCTGTTATCCACCGGTTTACTTCCCTTAGCACAGGAGGGGCATTCTCTGAGCCAGGGAGACCCAGCTTGCTCCTGCCGCTTCCCAAGGCCCTCCCCGCCCACCTGCTCGGGTCCTCAGTGGCTGGACCTGGCCGTCACGTCCGTCCGTCGCGGCGCACACAGGGTCACCGGCCTGGGACCCAGGGACCCCACGCTAACGCTTACTTCTCTGGGGACGCCTGGGGGCTGGGCCGCGCTGGATGGGAGGTGACGCGGGGCAGTGAGGCGTCGGTCCCCGCCGGTCTCCAGGCAACCGCAGGCCCCGCCCCGCCCCACCCTTAAAGGGGCCGCAGCGCTTGCTCTGCCCGTCTGATCCAGAAAGGCAATAGAAATCCGGATGCACCTGACCCGAGTTTTCCCAGCTCTGCTAACTGGCTGCGGTCTCCCTCAGCCTTTATCTTCACAGCATCACAGGAATAATTCAGGTGCTAGTTCTCCTTTTCCGCCACCAACAAATTAAACTTAGTGGCTTAAAGCAACACAAATTTATCATCTCACAGTTAAGTTAGGAGTCCAACAGCATAGGTTCCCTTGGCAGCTCCAGGGGAGAATCTTATTTCCTTACCTTTTGTAATTTCTAGACGCTTCCTTCCTCCATTTTCAAAATCAACAAGATTCACCCCTGGCTCAGCTGGGAAGCATCTACACTAACAAGAAATCATGGCCTAAACTGGGCCCACCCAGCCAGGCTGGATCCTCACCCCATCTCACCACCCTGCCTGCCCTAGTCACACCTGCAGAAGTCTATGGGCCATGGGGCGCGCCAAATCAAGACTTCTGGGATTAGGACAGGCAGTCTCTGGGGAAGGCCTACCTGAAACAAATCTCAGTTTGCAGCGTTCTTGCCAATCCGAAACGGGGTCCTTCAGACAGGCCCACCAGCACAGTGCCTGCACCAATGGCCATCATCACTACTTGCCTGTCCTTACCTCAAAGGAATTCTGAGTTTGTAAATAGAAGCCCACAGTCTGTGCAGAGCAGTGGGGGGGGGGGGGGGTCCCCCTACCCACCACGCACCAACTGCCATTTGCACCCCACAGAGGGCAGTTTTACTTCCACTCTGGCAGAGTTCAAATGGGACGAGGTTCCATGAAAAACTCCGTCCACAGTCAGGGATTCTTCTAGCTCCAGTACCACTCAGTAACTAGACTGTCTTGCAATTCACACTCTAAGGAAACCAAATCACAGCATCAAAGTTACAGAAAAATCTTTTATTTCCCCTTGCCTACAACAACGGTCTTTGCAACCCTGGCTGCAGCGGGGAACATTTAAAAATAAGGACCCCGCTCCCCCTGGTCAATTCCTTCCAGCTGGACAGAGGATCCCGCTTGAGTTTGCTGGACTGCTTTCTCAACAGTTTTTTCCTTTTATGGCTTCAGCTGCAGCATATGAACGTTCCTGGGCTAGGGGTTGGTCTATGCCACAGCGACCCCAGATCCAAACTGCATCTGTGATCTGTGCCATGGCTTGCAGCAATGCTGGATCCTTAAGCCACTGCGGGAAGCCAGAGATCAAACCTGAATTCCTCCCCCACCCCCGCCCAGAAACAATGTCAGGTCCTTAACCCGCTGAGCCACAACAGCAACTCCCTATTTTCTAAATTTACCATGCATCAGGGTTGAGAACCACTAATTCAAATGGACCATCATTTGAAATGTGTAAAGTGAAACCACTATGAATTTAATCATCATTAAGGGCTGAAAGTTGGGGACTAAAATCTGGGGGGCCAGAGCAGAGGTCTGGGTGACTTCCGAAGCACTTGCTCCTCCCAATTTGTTAAAATGTTCTCTTCTTGGAGTTCCCGTCGTGGCGCAATGGTTAACAAATCCAACTAGGAACCATGAGGTTGCGGGTTCGATCCCTGGCCTTGCTCAGTGGGTTAAGGATCCGGTGTTGCCGTGAGCTGTGGTGCAGGTTGCAAATGCGGCTCGGATCCCGCATTGCTGTGGCTCTGGCGTAGGCCAGTGACTCCAGCTCTGATTAGGCCCCCTAGCCTGGGAACCTCCATATGCCACGGGAAGCAGCCCTCGAGAAAAGCAAAAAGACCAAAAAAAAAAAAAAAAAGTTCTCTTCCTTGTCCACACACTTACCCAAGCTCAAGAGCAGAACAGAAAGTGTCACAAGCAATGCTCTGAACTGTTTGAAAAAGTTCTCAAGAGCATTTCTAAATGGATCTGAAACATTTTTAAGCAATGGCTTCAGTTAGAAATAAACCAAAAAAAAAAAGAGGTTAGTTAAAACCCTGCCTTTCAAAACAGAAACATCTGCCATACAATGAAGCGTTCATAAAAGGAGAAATGTCAGTTTTGAGAAATGACATCCAGGTTGGCAATGTGTCTCATGGTCGGCCTTCCGTGGGGACAGTTCCAGGGATGGTCCATCTCCCCCATGTGGGTGACGAGTCTCTTCATCTCACTCGTGTTGAGGGCAGTTCCGATCATCACCTGCGTACGAGACACAAGGGCGTGTGTTCAAGGCTTGCTGGCCTCTGGCTGGAACAGCAACTCTGCAGGAGCATTTTTCTCTACAAGGAGGCTGCACAAGACTACAACAAAAACAATGCTCCCTGGAGTTCCCGTCGTGGCTCAGTGGTTAACAAATCCAACTAGGAACCATTAGGTTGTGGGTTCGATCCCTGGCCTCACTCAGTGGGTTAAGGATCGGGCGTTGCCATGAGCTGTGGTGTAGGTCGCAAGCTCAGCCTGGATCCTGCGTTGCTGTGGCTGTGGTGTAGGCCGGCAGCTACAGCTCCGATTAGACCCCTAGCCTGGGAACCTCCATATGCTGCAGGTGCGGCCCTATAAAGACAAAAAAAAAAAAGAAAACCCACAACGTTCCCCGCAAAGTCCCCCAGAATCCTACCTTCTAGCATCTCAGCCCCAGCCTCTTTGTGAAATCCAGCCCTTCAAGGGCTCTGCCGGGGCGGCACATCCTTAGCAGAGACGCTGACCATTCCTGCCCAGGACCAACCAGGATGGCAGCCCCACCACCAGCTGCGTCCCAGCCGTCCCGAGGGTCCATCTGGGTGACGGCGGTGGTCTTCTCACAGGCCTCCCCCACCCCGCCCCCTTGTTCCTTTAACGCGTCCTCCACCCAGGGGCCAGCGATTCCTTTTCAGGATAACGTCAGCTCACGTGGCTCCTCTTCAGAGCCCTCCTCTCACCTGAATACAAGCCCAAGTGCATCCCCAAATTGGTCCTCACTGGCCACACCTGAGAGCAAGCATCCCTGCCCCCACAGGACCCCCCTTGCCTCGGGCACAGCACACAAAGCAAGTATCTGCCTCTGGACCCCGGCACTGGCTGTGCCCTTGACCCAGGTCACTCTTTCCTCAAATATCTGCATGCCTCACGTCCCCTGTCCCTCAGGCTTCTGCTCACATGTCCCTGCCTCCTTTCAATGGAACAGCTCTCCTTGTCTGTCCCTCTGCAGCCCTCGCCCTGCTTTTTTCACTACACGGAATGAGCAGCCTCTGCAGCAAGCACAGAGAAACTGAGACCCTGAGACACAAGAGGAGGTGGTGACAGGCCCCGAGCTCTCTGTCCCTCTCCTTCTGCCCCGTGCCGGGAATATCCTAGAGCAGGATCCACAGAAGGGCCCTGCCTCACGGGAGGAAGACGGACAGGATGGCAGAGAAACAAGGCAAGTACGGTTGGGGCTGTGCCCGCGCTGGAAGAGGCCACTTGGGCGGGGAGCTCAGCGAGGGCCAGAGGAGCAGGGGTGGTAGCAGCAGCATCCAGGCAGAGGACAGCCCGCCCCGGGCAGCACTCGGGTGGTGCAGCAGCTGTGCGGCAGCGGGAGGGACCCGCGGGCGTGGGGAGTGAAGATCCAAAGATCTCCGCGTGCCATGAACATCCGGCCCAGTGAACACCTGGCTGTGAGCACAGGCCGGGCCCAGCTCCGACTCCCGCTCACAAGCTCCGGATCACGAGACCGAGGTCCGGGCTTTCTCAGAGAACCGCCTGTGGCTGCAGTCAGTCCCTGGGCCCTACCCTCTGCTCTGATCAAACTCTTCCTGGAGAAACTGCATCCAGTCCCTCGGCTGTAACTTACAAAGCCTAAACCTCTCTCTCCAGCACCGACCTCTCCCCTGGGCTCTGGGTTCACGGACGCCCCTACTCTCAGGCACCCCAGTCACATCCAGCAGGATCCCAGGTACGACCTGTCTGACAGCGCGCACGTGATGCCACCCCCACAGGTGAAAACGCTGCCGCTCTCCCCCCTCTCCCAATGACACCCCCTCTGTGACCCGTTCTCACCATCGCCCTCCAGCACCTCCTAACACACGTGGCGCAAATGCCCAGT
The DNA here is from genome assembly GCF_016906955.1 of Phacochoerus africanus. Classification (NCBI taxonomy): domain Eukaryota; kingdom Metazoa; phylum Chordata; class Mammalia; order Artiodactyla; family Suidae; genus Phacochoerus; species Phacochoerus africanus. The sequence continues at coordinate 6,818,832 of NC_062548.1, read as the reverse complement.
TCCGACCTGTACTGGCAAGACCCTAAGTGGGTCCCCGGATGCAGCTCGCACCCCGGGTCCTCTGGTCATACGAGGTTGGCCTCTGGCTTCACCAAACACCCTGAGCCTCTGCCCTTGCTATTTCTTCTGTCTGCAAAGTTCTTCCCGGGGCTCCAGCGCACCTTCCACGGGTCCGCTGGGCAGTCGCCCGAGACACCCACCTGGCTTCCGGTGCTCCCTCCAGCCCCCTTACTGTCGGCTGCACTGAACCCGCAGTATCTGAGGCTGTCGTTATGCATGTTTATGTCCATTTCTCCCACTAAACTATACACTCCACGAGGACAAGGACCTCGTCTGCCATGTCACCTGTGTCCCCAGCACCCTGGCCACACGGTGGGGGCTCAAGGAGTCTCTGTTGAATGAAGGGAGTGGGGCCAGGGGATCAGACTCAAGGGACTTGGCCTTGACATCAGACTGGTCACCAGCCCTGCTGCCACCTTCCAGAACCAATCTGAGTGGTGGCAGCAGTGGACAACGCGCACTGCCCGCCCCACCCCCCCACCCCCGGCACCCCTGTGACAGGCCTGTGCACGGAGGGGGCCCAGACAATCCCGTGCAGCGCCCCCGAGGGCTTGAAGCTTGAAGCCCCCGCGCTTTCTGCGTCAGGGTCGTTCATCCCCAGGAGGTCCCTGGATGAACAACGCGGATAAACAGCTCACGACGAGGGCTCAGCGGAAGCTCGAGAGAAGACGCGGCTTGAGGGAGGTGCAGCCGAGCGGTAAGCACAGGTTGGGGGTCACGGAAACGCCGGCCGCGCCGGGCTCAGGGGCTACAGAGGGGCTCGGGACTCTGCAGCCCATGCACAGCCCAGTAGGGGGCGCATCTGCACCCGGAACAGTGCTGCCGGGCCAGCACGGGGCTGGGGACTGGGGACGTGCGAGGCCCACGGGCCCCAGCCGACGAAGCTGCTGTACGTACAGACTTCCGACAGGCTCTGGAGGCGAACATCTGCCGGACTCGGGAAGGGCGGCACATGACCCCCGGGCTGTCGCTCAGCATGAAGATCAGCTCGTCTATGTCCTGGGGCCCGAAGGTCCAGTTTTTACTCGTCGGCAAGGAAATCAACTTAGCTCTCTCGGTGACCGGAGCTACGAGAATAAAATCCAGAGAAAAACCCATGGCTTGAAGCTCCTCGCAGTGGGCATCGCAAGGTGGAGAGGGGGGGGCAGAGCCCTCACTGGGAGTGAGCCCTTTCCTCCCGCGTGAAATGCGTTGCTCTGTGGGACCCCCGAGGACTGTTCCCAGCTGCAAAAGGACACAGGTCTTTCGTCCTAAGTAAAAACTCACCATCTTCATCGATAACAAAATCAAAACCGTTCTTTCTGAATATGTCCAGATTTTCTATGAGAACCGCTTCATTGACCGCCGTTAAGTTGAGAGTCTGAGGCCTGAAACACGGAAATCTTGAAGTCAAACATTTCATGTCAAGCAGAAATGACACGAAAACAACGCGGTGCGTCTTCCGCGTGCACTGCGCAAAGCAACAGGAGGAAGAAGTTCAGCTACGAGCCTGTCCTGTCACAAAACCCTAGCTAGCATTTGCTTTTCGTTTCCTTTTTTTAAAGGAACTTTTTAGAAGTTAGAGTAACTACAAAAGTAGTTTGCCTGGGAGTTCCCATGGTGGCACAGCGGCAACGAATCCGACGAGGAACCACGAGGTTGCGGGTTCGATCCCTGGCCTCGCTCAGTGGGTTAAGGATCCGGCATTAGGTTTGCAGATGCAGCTCAGATCTGGCGTGGCTGTGTCTGCGGCCTGGCAGCTGTAGCTCCAATTCAACCCCTAGCCTGGGAACCTCCCCATGTCATAGGTGCGGCCCTAAAAAAAAAAGTTTGCCTTGTAAAATGGTCCTTTAAAGCATTCAATTGGCAAAAGAAAGATAAATACCGAATTCTGCAGAGACCATCCCATCACCGGAACTGCTCTAACCACAGCTGAGGGCTGACCCAGGGGGCCCCGACTTTCTGAACACATGAATTCCACGTGCTCCAGACAGATCTGGTATGTCCTAGAAACTGCCCTGCAGCAAAAGGATTTTCTGGCCAACTGGTGATCCGTGTTTTTGCCTACCTAGCTAAAGAGGTGTGCTACTTAGAAGAACCCACTAGCTGTGTGACCTTGGGCAGCGTCTTTAACCTGGGTCTCGGTTGTATCACCTGTGAAAGGTGGGTATTGATACAGAGTAACCACTTCATGGGTTTGTGAGGATTCAGTGGATTCACCCATGTAGGCTGCTTCCACCGTGCGTGGCCCAAGAGAAGCACTCCATAAATGACAGGTATGAGTAGGATCATGCAAGAAGCATAAAAACCTGCTGTACGGGTACTTATGGCCAAAAAAACACAGATCGATCCGGGGTAGGTAGGTGGGTGGGTGGATACACAGGGAGAGGCAGACACACCCATAAGCTAACGGATTTAAACGGGAGTGCCACCACTGCAAACTGTGAGCACCGGAAATGAACTCACACGATAAGCCTTTGCCCCTGGAGAACCGTGTGCTGCTGCAGCATCTCAAAGTTGTATTTCTCGTCCGTGGCGTGCTGGTCCACGATGAAGATATCTGCATTCAGCTTGGTGATGATAAACCCCAAGTTAAACTGCCCGACAATTTCCATCTCTGCAAACATCTCTTTACTGTGTGTAGAAAATGTTCATTAGAAGACACTTTAGAGGATCCTTTCTCGGATTATAAAACAATGAAAAATAGCATTAAAAATACGATATAAAGCAATAAAAAGTACAGAAACATAAAACAAAGTCCCTAACGTTCTGCAGAGAACATGATTCATCCATTCAATTCTCCAGGTGACATTACCTACTATTAACAAACATATCATTATAGACTTTTATCTAAACATTTTTTCTTTCTTTTTTTTTTTGTCTTTTCTAGAGCCGCTTCCCACGGCATATGGAGGTTCCCAGGCGAGGGGTCGAATCGGAGCTGTAGCCACCGGCCTACGCCAGAGCCACAGCAACGCGGGATCCGAGCCGCGTCTGCAACCTACGCCACAGCTCACGGCAACGCTGGATCGTCAACCCACTGAGCAAGGGCAGGGACCGAACCCGCAACCTCATGGTTCCTAGTCGGATTCGCTAACCACTGCGCCACAACGGGAGCTCCCTATATGTACTTTTTAATTTTGATAGGAGAACTATAAAAGTTTACACTTCCACAAATAGAGTACGGTTGTCCCTGGGTACATACAGGTGACTGGTTCCTGGACCCCCGGGACACCAAACAGCAGGGATGCTCAAGCGCCTTACCTAAAATGGCACAGCATCTGCATGTAACCAGCACAGCCTTCCGTATACTTTCAGTCCCCTCTAGATCACCTGTAATACTCCATACAAGGTAAAGGCTCTGTAGATAGTTGCCAGCAGATATGCCAAACTCAAGTTTTGCTTTTTGGAACTTTCTAGGATTTTTTAGACTTGGGGGGGGGGGGTCATTTTTGGCCGTCCTGCAGCATATGGAGCTCCCAGGCCAGGGATGGATCGGAGCCACAGTCACAACCTAAGCCGCACCTGCGGCAATGCCGGATCCCCAACCCACCACGCGGGGCGGGATCGAACCCGTACCCTGGCGTGTCTCAAGATGCCACTGATCCCACTGCGCCGCAGCGGGAGCTCCTTGCATTTAAAACCTTTTTGTTCTGCAGAGGCAGAACTGGAAGATAAGGAGGGCCACCTGTACAGAAATACCTTTTCGTCAATATTTGGTATCGACTCTTCTAATGAGGAGCACCCCCCCCCCAGCCCCCACCCCAGGATGAGCTTCAGACCTTGTTGGAACCGACGGGGCTGCAGCCCGCTGAACAAAAATAAGATTGCTAGGAGTACTACAGTGAGCAATGCTGGGCCTGCTGCCTGCTGCCCGTGCCTGCCTAGCAGGAGGTAAAGAGGAGGGCTACCCAGAAGCTAGGAGAGTCATAGCGGCTCCTGCAGTTTCGCGGTGTCCCTCCAGCGCCCCCTACTGAGAGAGTCTAATGGTGCAGCTGGAGAAACATGACACACCTCAGCCTCCAGGACCGAAAAGCAGGGCAGAGAGGGTTTGGAGCCGAGAGGCAATAAACTGGTAACTGGCACAAATGCCAACCTCCTGGCTCTGATCCCATGCCCTTGCAAGAACCGTCCGAGTCAGCTCTGGTTCCATGGGAAGAACCTGCGGCAGCTTGAAGACCCACCCAGGTCGTCCATGACGTTGGCAGGTGTGTCTCCCACCATAAACTAAAACAGCATCTGGCGTAAAGAAATAAAACTTTACAGCCCGGTATGTTTAGTTATAATCCAAAATACAGAAACAGGAGCTGGTAAAACTACCTCGATTCATTGCTACCTCATTTGCAGCTCAGTATGTTTTCCTACATTTCATCAGAACGACAGCTCAGAACAGAAGTCAACCCAGCAGCCGGGCCCTGAAAGCCAGGAGGCAGTGCCAGGCCCATCACGGATCATGGTTTTGCAATGTGACCTTCTGGGGGATTTGTAAAAATGCAGATTCCTGGGCTCTACACTCAAGATTCACCAGAGCTACCCAAGCGGAATCACTAGATTCTGGCCACAGGTTCTGCTTGCTTAACAAGCTCTCAGAGTACATTGAAGAGCCACAGTAACATGTCATCAATACATGTTTCTGGGCTTAATTAAAATCTCTATTGAAAAACAGCTTAAGGAACCTGGCTCTCTTCATTGGACCCCTCAGAGTTCACAGACCCTAGGTCACAACCAAAGAAGTTCATGTCTATTAATTACACGCCTTTTTTTTTTTTTTCTAGTTTGCTGTGAGGACTGGACAGGATTCCACACCCTTAGCAGGCAGTGGGGGGTTTTGTGGGTGTTTTTTTGTTTGTTTGTTTGTTTGCTTTTAGGGCTGCACCAGAAGCGTATGGACGTTTCCAGGCTAGGGGTCGAATCAGAACCGTAGCTGCTGGCCTACACCACAGCTCATGGCAATGCTGGATCCTTAACCAACCAAGCAAGGCCAGGGATTGAACCCCCATTCTCAAGGATACTAGGGCTTGTAACCCACTGAGCCACAATGAGAACCCCCAAGTAGTGTTTTTCTTTGCTTTTTTTTGGGGGGGGTGACACACCCACAGCAAGCACAAGTTCCCGGGACAGGGACTGAACCCACACCACAGCAGGAAGCCAAGCTGTGGCAGTGACAATGCTGGATCCTTAACCACTACCACACTTTTCAAAAGAAAGCTTCCTGGAAAACCTTTCTCCTTGTAAGCTAGCCACTATGAATATCAAAAGGAATTGTTAATACTCCTTAAAAGAATTTATTTTATTTATTTATTTATTTATTTTTGGGGTCTTTTTGCTATTTCTTGGGCCGCTCCCGCGGCATATGGAGGTTCCCAGGCTAGGTGTTGAATCGGAGCTATAGCCACCGGCCTACGCCAGAGCCACAGCCACACAGGATCCGACCCGCGTCTGCAACCTACACCATAGCTCACGGCAACGCCGGATCGTTAACCCACTGAGCAAGGGCAGAGACCGAACCCGCAACCTCATGGTTCCTAGTCGGATTTGTTAACCACTGCGCCACCACGGGTATTCCTCCTTAAAAGAATTTATAGCCTGGGAGTTCCCTGGTGGTCTAGTGTTAGGACTTGGCACTCTCTCCTGTGGCCCAGGTTCAGCTCCTGGTCTGAAAACTGAGATCCCACTTCAAGCCACTGCATGCCTCAACTAAAAACAAAACAAAATAAAACAAACAAACAAAAGTTTCCTAATAATAAAAAAAAAATTTTTTTTCCCCTAATAATCTAAATTAGGCAAACCTGTGGGGTCCAGACTAAACATGCTAAAAATTCAGTATCACGGCTGCGTTGCACTATTTACGGAATACAACATATTTCAGTTACTGGTGAGACAAAACACAAAATTTTTAAAAGTAAAAGTTAAATATGTCAAGAGAATGCATCATTTTAAGGGTCAGAATGTTGGACATGATTATAGTCAAGTGGTGGTGACCGGACTCGATTTTCTGTATCATGAATAGTTTTCTTGAAATTGACTTTTGCTTAAACTTCTCCCATGCAATCTTCTCGACATCAGAGTTTGGACACCGTGTTATAATTGCTCCCGTTAAGATGGGAAAGTGGGAAACAGCCATGCTGAGCAAAGCTGCGGTGGAGTCAGTGCAGGAGGAAGTCACCGTGGGCTGAAAACCTCCAGGAGGAGGAATGAAAGTGGGGTCACGAAAGCCTCCATTGATCTGGGGGGGCTGGGAAGGATGCGTGGGGAAAATCGAAGGAAACAGTTCTTGAGAGGCTGCAGGCAGCAGAACCGCCTGGCAAAAGTTCTTGAAAGCAAAGGAACTTGAGCGGCAGGGAAACGAAGTTAGGGAATGGGAATAAAAAAAAGAAAGTTACCTTATCTCTTTTCGTAGCTCATCTTCTGCGGCTTGATTTTCTCCAGGGCAAATCTTGGCCCGAAACTTCCTGTAATTCTGCTCGCCTTCTCGCTGCTGCTCTTGGCGACATAACTGCTTTATCCGTTTGGCTAAAGAACGCATGGAAAAGTCAAGGGGCACTATTTTCTTCTCAATGTCAACAGCGACATCCACCTCGGCCGCTGCCACGCTCTGCGTTGCCACCGGCTCTGGGGGGACGTCGGGCTTTAAAGGCACCCCTTCCTTTTTAAAACGCTTGGGGTTTGGGGATGAGGCGTTCGGGGGCTGAGGCCGGCGGAGGCCGCCGGCCTCTTGGTCTAAAGGGCTTTCCGGGCCCGCACAGCCACGGTCAGGTGCAGGGGCCTCTTCACAAGCCTCCACGTGTTCTTGCGAAAACCCGTCCTCGGGGGGCGCTTGCCGCAGGGTCGCTGCTGGGGTGGCTGCCCGTTTCGGGGGCGCCGGAGCCCTCCCCGGAGCCGGCGGAGGCGCTGCTGTGCCCCGAGGCCTCCTCCGAGGCCTCCCCTGGGCCCATCGGGTCAGAGGGCGCCCGGGCGGAAGCCATCCCCTCCTCCCTCGGTTCCGAGATGCGCGTGCGGGAGCAGAGGGGCCCCGGGGCACCGCTTTTCTGCCGCGGAGAAACCCGCCTGGCGTCGGAGGTCTTCGCGCCCCGAGGCTTGTTCTCGGGCGCCTGCCGCAGGGAAAAGGCCTCTCTCAGTCTGGAAATGGTCACTGCCCTTTTCTCTTGTCCCGCAGCCTTCAACGGGGCGGGATGCTCCTGCTTCTCGGGCCCAGGCCTTTCCGTTTCTGCCGGATGCCGTTTTATTAAGTTACCTAAGCAGACGTGAGCAGAGGACAAGGTCAGGGGCTGCGCAGAAACGGAATAAGGGGCTCTTTCTACTGGAACAGGCACTTCCCCAAAGAGGAGCACGGAATGCCTCATCCGACCTAGGAAAACGGCTCTCCATGCACCATAAAGGGGAGAAATGAAGACCATGGCAGAATGCTTCTATATACTCATCAGAATGGGTAAAAAAGTTGTGACTGCTCACAGGGTTGAGGAGCAAATGGAATGCTTCAACACTGCGGGCCGGTGGTGAAACTGGTTACAGCCACTTTCTAAAACTGGGAGCAGCTCCTGATCTAAACATGCACCCCTGTGACCCTGCGATGCTTCCTATCAGAAAGGTTTGGGGGTTCCCGTTGTGTTGCAGCAGGCTAAGGATCCCGTGTTGCTGCAGCTGTGGAGGAGGGAGCCGATGCAGCGGAGAGAGGATCCCTGGCCTGGGAACTTCCATTAGGCAGCGGGTGGGGCCAAAAAAGGAAAAAAAAAAAACAAAAACAGGAAGGTCTACAGATGCTCTCCTAGACGGGGATACTCGTGACAGCTTTACTCACGAAAGCCCCAAACTGGGAACAATCCAGTTGTCTGCAAATAAACCGTGCTCTTTAAATACAATGGAACACCTGTAACAGCCGGAGAATGAATGGATCCGCAGTCACCCAGGACGTGAATGAGTCTTACAAACAAAATACTGAATGCAACAAGTGATGAAAAACACATATCCTGGACGACTTCAATTAAAAGCAGATAAAACGGATCCGTGGTGTGGGAAGTCAGTCAGTAGGACCTTTCCCACCGAGGCTCAGCGGCTGAAAAGGGGCACAAGGGTGGCTCCGTGGGACTGTTCCCCGATTGCGGGGCTGATGCGCTTGCTCACCATCTGCTGGCTTCTGGGTGGGTGCTGAGCTGTGATGAAGCGGCAGAAAGGAAGGCGTGGATTCGACGGTGCGGAGGGGGCTTCTCTGTGTGGGGTGGCCTCTATGGCAGTGTGTGTGTGCGTGTGTTGTGTGTGTGCATGTGAGAGAGAGAGAACTTAGAGCTGCTGGCACTGGCCCTCTCCACAGACATGTGGTGCTCCCTACCAGGCTCCACCCAACCTACACACACACACACACACACACACACACACACACACAGAGGCAGCCACATTGTCCCATGCAGAGAATGGCCAGCAGAGACATGGGGCCCACCACCTGGGTCGGCAGCTCTGCCACACTCCTGTCCCTGCTCCTGTGCCCCCTCCCACCCCGCAGCACCGCCCACCGTCAGGAGCTTGTGTCTCCACCATATTCGCCCACTGCCACAACCGCCCACGGTGGTGGCACTCCACAGAAGCCCACCCCCACCCCCACCCCACTGTCTTCCAAATCGGCCTCTCCACCCCCCACCCCCTGGAGGCGAGGGGGTTAGGAAACCTTAGGGCAGAGCCACTCTGCATCCCTGCCCCTGCCCCTCGACCCTGGCTTATGGCTCCTGGGATCCTAGGGTTACAACGCTTCATCTCAGGCCAGTTTCCTCTCATGGTCACCTTAGCTTTCCATAAAGCCAGTCTCAGCTGCCTGAGCTGCTCCCTGGCCTCTCCCCCTCGGAAGACAGTGATGGGCGCCCCCCTCCTCACCTCCATCTGCACAGACAGACCCCGAGAAAGAGGGCGGGCTGGCCTGGAGAAACATCCACCCCAGGAGTGGATCTGGCTGTCAGAGCAGCAACACCCACGCCTCCCGCCCCGGAAGGCTGCTGGGGCTCCCCAGCCACACATGGCGCCGATGCACTTGGTTTGGATGCAAAAGAATAAAACTCACTACTTAAACACAAAAGGCTCATCACTTTAGGACCAGGTAGTAAAAGAATGACCGTGCATATTTTTACAGATGTCAAACCAGCTTTGGGTCAAGTCTTCATCTCAACATGGCACACTCAGCGACGAGTGCACAGGGGTGACTTGAGGCCAGATGGCAGAGGAAGGGCCTCCCCAGGTTCCCTACTCCATAAAAGATGAGAAAGGGGCAAAAATTGTCAGAATCAACGTTTTCAGAACCCTGGAAATCAACAAGAGGCTTGCTGCCATCGAGGAGCATTTATGGAAAGGGAACTGTTGCATCTGGGTAAGAACGTACCCTGGGTGATCACCGAGGCAGTTCTGGTCCCTTTTACCCAGACTACCTTAAATTTGCAAAATCTGCAGCTAGACACTTCCTTTTTTTTTTTTTTTTGGCACACCTGCAGCACGTGGAAGTTTTGAAGCTAGAGATCAAACCCGAGCCACAGCCATGGCAACGATGCCAATTATGCCAGATGTTCAACCACCAGGCCACTAGGGACCTCTCAGCTGCACACTTTCGAGGGTGACACATCCCCTCTGTTTAAAAGCGGAAATTCTGTTTCACGCCGAAGAGACTTTAACGCTGGAAAATAAGCATCACACGAGCTGTTGGTTCTAGACGCGGCTTATACACCTGTGCCTTCCTTACCTTCGACATCCAGCAGTGACTGCTGACGGATGCTGAGTTTGTTAACGTCATGATCGAACATGTCTATCAAAGACGTCTTCAAAACTGCCAGCAAAAGCTTCTCCTCCTGTAGTAAAATCTGCCTCTTATCCGGAGTAACGTTGATATCGACACATTCTGAAACAACACGGGAAAGACGCTGGTTGTATTCAAATGCGCCCTTAACCAAAGAAATGTTCCCATTGACCAATTTATTCGCCTGCATTTACGAAAAGCGCAGGGTCCAGACTAGTATTCATGAACTCTAAAACTAGCTCTTGCGGAGTTCCCATTGTGGTGCGGCAGGAATGACCCCGACTAGTGACCATGAGGACACAGGTTCAATCCCTGGCCTTGCCCCATGGGTTAAGGATCCGGCGTGGCCGTGACCTGCGGTGTAGGTCACAGACGTGACTCGAATCCCATGTTGCTGGGGCTGTGGCGCAGGCAGGTGGCTATAGCGCCGATTCAACCCCTGGCCTGGGAACTTCCATATGCTGCAGGTGCAGCCCTAAAAAGCAAATCAATCAATCAATCAATCTCGCTCTTTCAATTTCTTTTTTAAACAGACGAAACATGCAAGTGTCTGAGGGTGAGACTCCAAAAGAAAAAAGCAAACAAACACACGAAGATGCATGCTAAAAGAAAAGTACAAACATGTCATTTTCATCACGTATTGAATCTGGTTAAAAATTATCACACTAGGACACTGTTGGCAGGTGTGTAAATTGATGTAACGCGGTCACATTCACTGGCCCAGTGATTCTACTTCTAGGAATTAATCTTAAAGAAATACTCAAAGATATAGGTAACGATTTATCTATAAACACAGATATTTAAATTTCCAAAAATTGAAAACAACTCAAATAGGCAAAAACATAAACGTTTACAAATCCAGATATATCCACACATTGAAATATACCACAGCTATTGAAATCATGGTTCTGAATAAATTTTAATGGCATGGAACATGTTCCCACCTAAGACTAAAATACAAAATTCCCCGAAATTATTTTCTCGCCCCAAAGGATATGGGTAGATTATATATCATGACTAAAGTGTGCACATATTTCTAAGCCTCTAAAAATATATACTGGATAACAATACACCATAATTTTAACAATAAGAAGAAAAACATCCACACGAAATTATTTTCAAAATCAGGGAGAATATTTAGTCTACTTTTGCCTGCGGCCACCATGAAAAAAAGGTCACCTTTTCCTAATACAATTAACATAGTTTCAAGTGGAAAGAAAGAAAGCCTGTATAAAAAATAATAGAATTTTTAGGTAGTTCCTGTCATGGCACAGAGGAAACGAATCCGACTAGGATCCATGAGGACGTGAGTTCTATCCCTGGCCTAGCTCAGTGGGTTAAGGACCTGGCATTGCTGTGAGCTGTGGTGTAGGTCACAGATGCGGCTTGGATCCTGCGTGGCTGTGGCTGTGGTGTAGGCCAGCAGCTGTAGCTCTGATTCAACCCCTAGCCTGAGAACTTCCATATGTGCTGGTGCGGCCCTAAAAAGCCAAAGAAATAATATAATTTTCAGATTTTTTTAATATGTCAAAACTGAAAGTCTATTAAAAAAAAAAAATCACCATTAACTGTTACTATAAAAATCTCTTCCTGATCATAGCAGAGCTTTATAATTTCACTGTGTTGTTTTAGGAGTTTAAGTCACAAATTTTACTGAAATCTCAGTGGCACTTACCTGCATCAACAGAAATGTTAAGAACAACGAAAGGATACTGATGCCGATTGTACAGGTGATAGACCTCATTCACCAGTCTGGAAACCTGCACAAAACCCAGCAATTAGAGGCCTTCCCATCGTGGCTCAGCAGTGAACAAACCCCACTAGTGTCCATGAGGACTTGGGTTCGATCCCTGGAACCTCCATATGCAGTGGGTGTGGCCCTAAAAGGACAAAAGACAAAAAAAAAATAATTTAAAAAAATAAAAAAACCCACAACAATTAGAAAAGAATAACACTAGAACTTTCCCTTTTCTAACAACATGCTGTTCTAACCAACCACTAAAAGCATCCATTTTTAGTAACTTCCCTGAGTATAACTGTCCTAAAACAAACTGCATTTAAAGTGCACAACCTGAGGAGTTTCCATTGTGGCTCAGTGAGTTAAGAACTCGACTAGTATCCATGCGGATGTAGGTTCGATCCCTAGACCTCCTCCGTGAGTTAAGGATTCAGCGTTGCCGTGGGCTGTGGTGTAGGTCATGGATGCAGCACGGATCTGCGGCTGTGGTGCAGGCCAGCAGCCAAAGCTCCGTTTGGACCGCTAGCCTGGGAACCTCCATATGCTGCCAGTGTGGCCCTAAAAAGACAAAAAAAAAAAAAAGGTGTACAATATGAAAATCAACTATAATTTTTTAAAAAAGGCTTAATAACAAAAAAAGTGAAATAAAATAAAATATGAACAACCCATGGGGGAAATAAACTTTAAGAAATATTTTAAAGTGTACAATTTGATAAGTTCTGACATACATATATATATACCCATGACCCAAGCCCACAATCCATATAATGAATACATCCATCACCCAAAAAAGTTTCCTCTTGCCTCTCGAATGGGTATTTTTAATCACAGTTTTATAACACTGAATCTTTTTCTAAACTAAAGATGCTCTTGAAGAAATGTCAATAAAATTAAGATGCAGAGGGTTTTCTGTTGGTTTTTTGGGGGCCACAATAAGCAATGGCTTGATGTGGGATCTCAGTTCCCAGACTAGGCATTGAACCCAGGCCACATCGATGAAACCACAGAGTCCTAACCACTAGACCACCAGGAAGCTCCCAAATGAGGTGCAGTTTAAATGCTCATAAAACACATTTAAATGTACATGGAGGAACTCCCATTGTGGTGCAATGGAAACGAATCCAACTAGTATCTATGCGGACGCAGGTTCGATCCCTGACCTCACGTAGTGGGTGAAGGATCCGGCGTTGCTATGAGCTGTGGTGCAGGTCACAGACACGGCTTGGATCCCGTGCTGCTATGGCTGTGGTGTAGGCCGGCAGCTGCAGCTCCAATTAGACCGCTAGCCTGGGAACCTCCATTTGCCATGGGTGTGGCTCTAAAAGGCAAATAAATAAATAAATGTACGCAGAAATGTATTTATATGACTTTATAATGCGATTATTAATGGCATTAGAGATAAACCATAAAAATCACACCAGTGATGGTACAGGTTAAAAGTGGAGACGTTGAACCGTACCTGGTTAACGGAAGGAATTTTAAAGTGTCACTGGAAAATAGAACCCATCACCGAGGTATGGTGTTTTTGGAGACGCGAAGCCAAAACTGACCACTGAAAAGGCTATCATCAAATCAAGACGATGATCTTAAGTGTGGGGCAGAAGTAATTCGGGCCCTTATTTTCCCAGAAAATTGACAATGAAGAGAAAACACAGCAGCAGACGCATGTGCGTCCGTCTAGGCTGAAATGTCCAGAGGGTGGTGAATGTTTTCAATTGTTTACTTTCTTCTAATAACGTAATTCTGGGAGTTCCCGTCGTGGCGCAGTGGTTAACGAATCCGACTAGGAACCATGAGGTTGCGGGTTCGGTCCCTGCCCTTGCTCAGTGGGTTAAGGATCTGGCGTTGCCGTGAGCTGTGGTGTAGGTTGCAGACGCGGCTCGGATCCCGCGTTGCTGTGGCTCTGGCATAGGCCGGTGGCCGCAGCTCCTATTCGACCCCTAGCCTGGGAACCTCCATATGCCGCGGGAGCAGCCCAAGAAATAGCAAAAAAAGACAAAAAAAACCCATAATTCTTATAACAAAATATGTTTACACATACATGTATATAAAATTGAAACAACTGGGTGGTAGACTTTTTCACATGCCTAAAATAGGAGTTCCCATCATGGTTCAGCGGTAACAAACCCAGCTAGCATCCATGAGGTTGCAGGTTCAATCCCTGGCCTCGCTCAGTGGGTTAAGGATCCGGCACTGCCATGAGCTGGGGTGTAGGTCGCAGACCCGGCTCGGATCTGGCGTGGCTGTGGCTGGGGTTTAGGCCGGCAGCTACAGCTTCGATTCGACCCCTAGCCTGGGAACCTCCATATGCCACAAGTGCAGCCCTAAAAAAAAAAAAAAAAAAAAAAAAAAGTTAACAACATTACAAATTGAAGGGTAAAAGAAGAAAGACGAATCCAACAAAATTTTTCAATACCTTTGCTGGGTCGCAAGGCCGCCGATTGATAAAGAAAAACTGTCTGTCGGTTGAACTCCTCCCGACGCCGTGAGTACAGCGAGAAATAAAACCTGAGATGCTGTTCAATGTTAGTGGTTAGAGCAGGATTCCAGAGCAGAAAGGGCCAGACACGCATCACACCCCACATTCTCCAAGTGAAAACTGAAGACATGACATAACCCCTGGTGACAAGCCCATGGATGTCAACATCCCTTTTCTTTTTTTCTTTTTCTTTTTTTGCTTTTTAGGGCCACAGGTGCAGCATATGGAGGTTCCCAGACTAGGGGTCGAATCAGAGCTGCAGCTGCTGGCCGACACCACAGCCCCAGCCACGCCACATCCAAGCCGCATCTGTGACCTACACCCCAGCTCACGGTAACACCGGATCCTTCACCCACTGAGCAAGGGCCAGGGATCGAACCCACGTCCTCATGGATACTGGTGGGGTTCGTTTCCACTGAGTCATAACGGGAACTCCCAGTATGAACATTTCTGATGAGGCATGTCTGGGTTCCATTCTGGTGAAACATAAATGGAACACAGACCCTCTGGAATGTTCCAGTGCTCCCACTGCTGACAAATCCATCACGGGCAACACAGTGGGTTAGAAACTGATGTGTTTCTGTTCTCACTTCCCCGACTGAGTCCTTGGTCTCTAAGCAGGGAGGGGGTCTCACCCCAAACTCACATTCTAGAACCTCTGTTCAGTCCCCACCCAGCTGTCCCGGGGCACCCGATGCCCTGTAGTCAACAGCTCTGCCCGCATCTGCACCCTCTTCAGTCTGTTCTCGGTTAGCAAGCCTCTGTCTCCTAAGGCACTGGCGAAGGGCTGGGGCCCCCAGAGATCTACCCCAGGAACACCTGGGTATCCATGAGAACAAGACCTTAACATAAAGAAATGAATCCCCCTTTACAATCAGGCATAAGCTGAAGGCAGGGGGAGGGAGGGTAAGCTGTCACAGAGCCAGTCCTGCTTGTGGAAACACGGCTAGTTTTCTCATACTAAAAGTGATGACACTGGATTGGACTGTGGGTAAGCCACCAGTCACCCCTCCTCTGCCAGATCCAGCAAAGGGAAACACTGTACATCGCATAATTTCAGAGTTATTCCAGGCGTTCCTAAGACAGCTCAGTGGGTTAAGGATCCCTGGCCCTGGAGCTTTCACGTGCCATACGCACAGCCAGAGGAAAAAAAAAAGAGGGAGAGTTATTCTAATCACTCACTCAACACATGGCCTCTTCCACAAAGACTAATTCAATAGGAAACTCCCTGAAGTGTACCAGTCACCCAGAATATTAGTTGTAGTCAGTAACTGACTCCTGAGAGTTCCCTGGTGGTCCAGTGGTCAGGATTCAGCACTTTTACCACTACACCTGGGGTTCAATTCCTGGTCTGGGAACTGAGATCCCACATTAAGCTGCTGTAAACCACAGCCAAAAAAAAAAAAAAAATCTACCTGACTCTTCTCTATAAATCCTCCTTCTCAGCAGGATACTGCCTACAGTTTTTATAATGGACATAAGAAACTTTAAGCTTTAAAATCATGAGCTTTAAGAACAAACCAAGAAGGGGAGAAAAAAGCTCAAACAACCTGACTGTCATTTTCCCAGCAGCAATCTACTTACCAAAACAGATTGTGCAAAGCATCAGAACAGCTGAGGCCAAACTCTTCACAGACCGAGTCACTAGGGGGCAGCTGAACAAAAGAGATGAGGCTTTGCAACTGAAAGAAATCAGGGCGCACAGTTACTTCTCAACAGAGAGAGAACGGGACTAACCTTAAAGGGAAGCTACAAAGAGAGTCTGGACGTGGTGTTTTCTTTCCCAGCCAAGCGAGCCACATTAAGAGTCCTAAGAACAGGAGTTCCCAGATGGCTCTGCAGGTTAAGGATCCGGCACTGTCTCTGCAAGAGCACAGCGTCGATCCCTGGACAGGGACCTTCCAGCATGCTATGGGGATGGACAAAAAAGACTGCCAAGAACTTCAATAGCTGTTTTTTGCAGTTCTATAATAATTTTGATTTATCAGAAAGATAAAACACTTGTGCTCCGACTTACCCATAATCAATACATGGCCCATAATACTTTACATTTTTCCAGAGAATAAAAAGATCATTTTCAAACTTTCAGCTAACATTTATTTTTGTGATAGCTAATTTTTTTTAATTTTTACTTTTGGTCTTTTTAGGGCCCCACCCATGGCATATGGAGGTTCCCAGGCTAGGAGAGGAATCCGAGCCGCAGCTGCAGGCCTACGCCACAGCCACAGCAATGCCAGATCTGAGCTGCATCGGCAGCCTACACCGAAGCTCAGGGCAACACTGGATCCTTAACCCACTGAGGGAGGGCAGGGATCAAACCCACACCCTCAGGGAGAGTAGCTGAGTTCTTAACCTGCTGAGCCACAATGGGAACTCCATGACACCTAATTTTTAAAAAATCAACTCTCGGGTTTTCTTCTCTTTCCTATTGGAAAGGACAATAGAAACCTGCCATTACTCCCTGGAGTGATAAAGTGTCTTGAAACCACTGGCCACCACTACCTGTTTCTGCCCAAACACAGATCCGATGTTTTCCTTGATGCTGGCACCTCCGCTGGTGCTCACGACGGGCTGCCGCTTGCCCTGCCCGACCTGATTGGTGCAAGTGACACGGACTCCTGACGAAATTATACAGTACGCGTGTAAGACCTGGACCATTTTGGCAAACTCCTGTTTGAAAAACACAAACATGAGGACTCCAAGTCGCTTCCGTCTTAGGAGAATCATGTGATTCAAGCGATAACAGCCCATTCGAGGCTCTCTGATCATCTCACAAGTCAGGTGAATTGTTCCTAACAGAATGACCCATGAGTTGAATCTCCACACATGGTATAGAACGGAAATCGAGTTCCCATCCTGGCTCCGCGGAAACGAAATCTGACAAGTCTCCATGAGGACGCGGGTTCGATCCCTGGCCGAGCTCAGTGGGCCGGGGATCCAGCATTGCCCTCAGCTGTGGTGCAGGTTGCAGACACAGCTCTGATTCAACCCCTAGCCTGGGAACCTCCATATGCCTCGAGTGTGACCCTAAAAAGCAAAACAAACAAAACAATAGCATGACCCGACCCCCCCCCCCAAAAAAAAGAAAGAAAGTATATTCCCTCTAACCTTGTCATCTCTCATCTCTCCTGTAGAAATTTATCCTTGTAGAAATCTGGCACAATCAAAGATATACTACAGAACTGTTCACTGAAACAAGCTGTAATTGTGAAAAATTATAAATGACCTAAGCAACTGCCAACAAGGGGCTAATTAATTAATTACAGTATGTCCAAACAATGGTGCCATGAGAAAGAATAAGGTAGTATCAATCTGCCAAAAAAGATACCTACGGTATACTGCGTAAAAAGTCACAGCATAGAACAGCATACATGATATGATCCAAGCCGTGTCTGCGACCTACACCACGGCTCACGGCAACAAAACTGTAAACCATATACACATGAGTACATATACACAGATACACACACACACACATATATAAAAAATTTATAACTGCTTTTTAAACACAATGGTCAGACAACATTTAACTGTTTCATATATTCAAATTCGTAAAAGTTGTAATAATTCACTTTTCAGGGAGCCAAGAAAAATAATCTTATTAAAAAACAAAGACAGATTCAAAACAATAACATTACAAGACTCATTTCCCACACTAAAACACCTACTAAACACACTGCGATGATTCTTTTCAAGAAAAGGAAAGGGGGGAGAAGACAAATTAGGAGTTTGGGGGATTAATATATACACACTACAATGTGTAAGACAGCTACACAACAAGGACCTATTATATGGCACAGGGAACTATGCTCAGCATCTAACCTATGGAATCTGAAGAAACAAACAAAAAAAAATATATATATATATATACACCCACACACACAAAATAAATCAATTTGCTGTGCTCCTGAAACTAACACAATATTGTAAATTAACTATACTTCGATTTAAAAAAAAGAAAATCTTAGGAGTTCCCGTCGTGGCTCAGTGATTAACGAATCCAACTAGGAACCATGAAGCTGCAGGTTCGATCCCTGGCCTTGCTCAGTGGGTTAAGGATCTGGCGTTGCCATGAGCTGTGGTGTAGGTTGCAGACGCGGCTCAGATCCCGCATTGCTGTGGCTCTGGCGTAGGCCAGTAGCTACAGCTCCGATTTGACCCCTAGCCTGGGAACCTCCATATGCCACAGGAGCAGCCCAAGAAATAGCAAAAAGACAAAAAAAATCTTTAAAGCGCGGGGGGGTGGGGGGGGGGGGAGGAAGGCAAATCATCAAGTTACATCTTCTTTTGTTTGTTTATTTTTTTCCTAGGGCCGCTTTTTTCCCCGGCCTGCACCACAGCCACAGCAACACAGGATCGGATCCGCGTCTGCAACCTACACCACAGCTCACAGCAATGCCAGATCCTTAACCCACTGAGCAAGGCCAGGGATCGAACCTACAATCTCATGGTTCCTAGTCGGATTCATTAACCACTGAGCCACGACAGGAACTCAAGTTACATCTTTGAAGGGAAGAACCAAGCTAAGCACTTCCCAAAAAGTGAAGGGACGAGGAGGAAGCCAAGTGCCAACGACCCTGAGCGATCCTGTGCTATGCCAGCTCATCACACACCCATGCCCTTGGAAGCTGGCATTCTGAATTCACGTACCTTTTTAATATTCCTTTGAAACTCCTTATGGCGCACAGGCAGCGTATAAAATAACTGCTGCACGCTGACCGTCGTCCCTCTGGGTCGCGGGTAGGGGGATTTCTGGAGGATTTTTCCATTGTGATCAAACACCAGTCGAGTCCCAACCTTCGCGGACGTGTGGCAGGTAGAAATGGTCACGTCACTGTTTGGGAGGATGGCAGCGTGACACAGTCAGTTTCAGATGCACAGGCGCTGGCTCTCGATCACGCGCTCACTCTCTCGCTTTTTTTTCTTTTTGTCTTTTTAGGGTCGCACCCACGGCACACGGAGGTTCCCAGGCTAGGAGTCAAATGGGAGCTACAGCTGCCAGCCTACACCACAGCCACCGCGAGGTCAGATCCGAGCCACGTCTGCGACCTACACCACAGCTCACAGCCATGCCGGATCCTTAACCCGCTGAGTGAGACCAGGGATCGAACCTGCAACCTCATGGATTCTACTCGGGTTCATTACCCCTGAGCTGCAATGGGAACTCCTATACAATGTTTTTAAATTGAGAAATTACTGCTTTAACTTACTAAATAACAGTTTTATTTACAATACTATTTGCTTCATTTCCTTCATCCTTCATCCGCTGCTTACATTTCAGAAGTTATTAACCACGTAGAAAGCCAATAAGGTCTAACAATGGAGAAGTTAGAAGCTGAAACACTCAAGACAGAAAAGTGTAAAACAATAACGATTCTAATCATGCTTTTTAATTTTCCCGAGAGTTTTGTAAGGGGTCAAGTTAGTGGATAAAAATGTGGCATCACCTCAGTGCACAGAGCGAGCTCAGAGCTTCCCCCCGAAAGCCAAAAGTTTCAACCTGAGTTAGGTCAGCAAACTCTTGAATCTTAGAAGTGTGATGCTTCAGTGCTGAAAGAGGAGGGGCGCAAAGTAAGGCCGAGAGAATCTCCAGGGATACAGCCGCAAACGCACACGAAAACCCCCCAAGTGACTGCTCTTAAAAAGCTGTTTTCTGTGTTTTGGAAGCGAGTGGTACCCCGACTTCAGAGACCTCTTGCCCACACCTTTTTAGACAGCGTTAGAAACATTCAACTTACTTAAGCCTTCAAAGTTTTCTTCTTCTACGCCGCATCCGTTGTCTGAAACTTCAATGAGATCCATCCCATGGTCTTTAAGCCGGAGATCTAGAAAGTTGAAGATATTTATTTTTCCAATTGAGCCGTGCGAAGAGTTTTTTTTTTTGCTTTGCTTTTCTCAGGGCCGCATCGATGGTATATGGGAGTTCCCAGGCTAGGGGTCAAACGGGAGTTGCAGCTGCCAACCTATACCAACCACATCCATGGCAACCCCAGATCCTTAACCCACTGAGCAAGGCCAGGGATCAACCCCCATCCTCATGGATACAAGTCGGGTTCATAAACCGCTGAGCCACAACAGGAACTCCCCAAGTCTTTCTACTGACAGTCTCTATAACTGCAAATTTGAGTCCTAACTATATTTATTTAAATGTCCAGAGTTCCCCCTGTGGCTCAGTGGTAACGAACCTGTCTAGTATCCATGAGGACACAGGTTCAATCCCTGACCTCGCTCAGTGGGTTAAGTATCAAGCATTGCCATGAGCTGTGGCATAGGTTGAAGACACAGCTCGGATCCCTCATTGGTGTGGCTGTGGTGTAGCTCGGCATTTGAAGTTCTGATTCCACCCCTAGCCTGGGAACGTCCATGCGCCTCAGGTGCTGCCCTATAAAATGACAAAAAATAAAATAAAATAAAATAAATAAATAAATGTCCTACTGTCAGCGCAGTGGGTTAAGAATCCAAATGCAGCAGCTCAGGTCACTATGGAGGCATGGGTTCAATTCCCGGCCAGGTGTAGTGGGTTAAAGGATCCAGCATCGCCACAGCTACTGCTGTGATGCAGCTCAGATCCAAACCCTGGGAGTTCCCGTCGTGGCGCAGTGGTTAACGAATCCGACTAGGAACCATGAGGTTGCGGGTTCAGTCCCTGCCCTTGCTCAGTGGGTTAAGGATCCGGCGTTGCCGTGAGCTGTGGTGTAGGCCACAGACGCGGCTCGGATCCCGAGTTGCTGTGGCTCTGGCGTAGGCCGGTGGCTACAGCTCCGATTCAACCCCTAGCCTGGGAACCTCCATATGCCGCGGGAGCGGCCCAAGAAATAGCAACAACAACAACAACAATAACAACAACAAAAGACCAAAAAAAATAATAATAATAATTTACTACTACCTAAGGAGTGCAAAATTTAAGTTAAAAAATGGTAATTTCTCAGTATACAAACATTTGATTGTCTTATTACCGTAACAAATATTTCTTGAATAAAATAGCGTAAACTGATTATTTATTTGGTTTAAAACGCTCCCAGGAGTTCCCGCTGTGGCTCAGTGGTAACGAGCTCCACTAGAATCCATGAGGACACAGGTTCGATCCTTGGCCCTGCTCAGTGGGTTGAAGATACGACGTTGCCATGAGCTGCGGTGCAGGTGGCAGATGCGGCTCAGATCCCGAGTTGCTGTGGCTGTGGTGCAGGCTGGCAGCTACAGCTCCAATTCAACCCCTAGCCTGGGAGCTTCCATGTGCCTCAGGTGTGGGCCTGAAAAGACAAAAAAAATAGATAAAAATAAAATGCTCCCAAACTTACCAATATTAGTGGCGCCTGCATCCACACTATTTTCTACCAATTCCTTGACAGCAGTGCTGAGACTAAGTACCACTTGCCCAGAACAAATCTGATGGACTGACTTCCGATCGATAGGTTTGATGGCCTTAGCAAGTTCTGAACTAAAGAAACCAGGTACAAGAAACAAAGCAGGAAGTTAATTATGTATTTTCATCCATGTCTTAACAGTGAGAAATGACTCATCTCTGCTTATAGTTAATGCGTCTAATCCATTCAATACAATAACACATCCATTTATTCTATTCATAAATATACATGGTGGTCTTCAATCCTTAAAACGTTTGTCCAAAAATCTGCTGAATAGGTACCTCACATATAACAGATATTTCTTTTTTTTCTTTTTTTTTTTTTTGTGTGTGTATCTTTTTAGGGCTGCACCCACAGGATATGGAGGTTCCCAGGCTAGGGGTCTAATCAGAGCTGTAGCCACCGGCCTACATCACAGCCACAGCAACGTGGGATCCGAGCCGCATCTGCAACCTACACCACAGCTCACGGCAACGCCAGATCCTTAACCCACTGAGCGAGGCCAGGGATTGAACCCACATCTTCGGGATGGTAGTCGCTCTTGTTAACCACGGAGGCATGACGGGAACTCCTCAAATGTAATGGATGTTTAAAACCTAATTATACTGGGAGCTACATGAGGGGGCCTATGTCCCCCTCAAGCTATGAGTCAGTAATTTTTTGGAATTCCCTAGTAGCAGTTAAGGATTTGACATTGTCATGACTGTGGCCTGGGTTTGATCCCTAGCCGGGGAACTTCTGCATGTTACTGGCCTGGCCCAAAAACTAAAATAACCTTTTGCAACACTGCTACAATGAGATCTTCTTTCTTGAAAGCAGAAAGCAACATTTCCCACACAATTTGAAAAATCAAAAGTCTGGTGGGAAACCTAGAGCGTTCATATCAAAATCAAAACCATCTTAGAGGAGTTCCCACTGTGGCTCAGCAGTAACAAACCCGACTGAGATCCATGAAGATGCAGGTTCAGTCCCCAGCCTTGCTCAGTGGATTAAGGATCTGGCATTGCCGTGAGCTGTAGTGTAGGTGAAAGACGCAGCTTGGACCCTGCATTGCTGTGGCTGTAGCGTAAGCTGGCAGCTGTAGTTCAGATTGGACCCCTAGCCTGGGAACTTCCATATGTCGCAGATGTGGCCCTAAAAAACAAAAATAAAATAAAATAAATTTTAAAAACCATCTTAGAAACTGGGTACAAAATGGATAACTATTCCTTTGATTGTCTTTGAATCCCCACTCCAAATCCAGGCTGCATACTCCTGCCTTAGCAAAGGCCCTCACAGCTCTAGCTGCACCTGCTTTCAGAATTTTCCAACTGGTTTTTCTCCACTTTCTCTCTACTCCAACCGACACTCCATGCTACCACCTGAGCTACTTTAGGATTCACAGATCTGGTCGACTACTTTTTCTGCTTAAGATTTTACTAGCATCCTATTGTCTGCCACATCATTTCAAATCCAGTCAGAATTACACCCCAATCTATTCTCTCTGTCTCTCTCTTTCTCTCTCTCTGGTCAATCCTCTACCCATTGCCAATTTCCCTCTATTCTGGTCAGAGTAAACACCAGTCTCCTTTAGACACTACTCCTTGCCTACACAGGTGTGTCCAGACCACTCCCCTCCTCTTCTTCTGCCTGGCAAACTCCTGCTCATCCAAAAAATGTTCATCCATGTGTTAAATTAATCATTTCCAGTAAACTGTAACATGGATGTAACTGAACATCGGGGCCTCCCTGGGAGAGAAATCTTTGAGGATTTCCCACAGCATCTAACACGGAGTTGATACGCAGTAAACCCCTGTAAATAAAGAAACATCTTTTCTCTTCATTCGACCTTGCAAAGAATTCCACTCAAGTCTGTCTTAAATGTGGAAATTGCAGATGACACCAAATAAAGTGGAAAGAAGTATCTTTAAATATTTGGCCTTTTTCCGCCCAAAGGCTTACAAGTACATTCCTGATATTTATTTTGAGGAGTGGAGATACAACATTTACATACAGACGGCAACTCTGGGTTCAGGAATCTGACACTGAGTGTGAAAGCGCTACCTGAAGATTCGCTAACCCGAATGCCGTGTCCTTTACCAGCCAGTAATCGCATACTCAAGGAGATAGAGAAGTACTTAGTTTTTTTTTAAGACTGTGCGGCCATGCAAATTAGCTTGTACCTTAAAGCCTTCCCTAAAATAACTCTCAATTTTACAAAAGAGAGAGAAAGCAAGCAACCATGTAAAAAGGAAATGAATTCCGTTCAGTGGGATTTCAAGGTCCACGGCTTCAGATCCACGGATGCGACGCAGCGTCTCCGCAGGGCCTGCCTGGGAGCTGGCCGAATCCCCGCGAACCCCGACTTCAAGGTGCACCCACAGGGCAGCGGGGCCGGCTAGCGAAGAAAAGCCCCTCCCAGGCCTCCGGGCCGCCAGCTCGCCCGGCGCCGCAGTCACTTTCCCCTCCTTTCCAGGGGTCTGGAACGCCGTGGACCTTACACTCGGCGACGGCAAAGGGAGACTGCACGCACGGCTCACCTCGGCCCCTCGGCTCGCTCCATGGATGCAGAGCCTGACCAGGGACAGATCGCGCGGCTTCTCCTACACCGGCCCCGCCAGCCGGCCGCCCACTGGCTGCTCCAGACACTGCGCCCCGCCCCCGCCACTTCCGGATAAGACTGGGAACGCTTCCCACAGTCCCCCTCGCTGATTGGCGGTTGTCAAAGGTCGAGTCCGTGACGTCAGGAAAGCAGAGGCCAATTAGAGCACAGGAACTGAGCTTTCGCCAACGCTAGTAGCTGGGTCGGAAACGAGGTGTCTGCGGTCCGTCTAGGATTTGGACGGTGTTTGAGCGTTCGTGTCCCTCACTCGCCACCTTCCCTCCTTTGGGTCCCACGATGCCGATGTACCAGGTAAAGCCCTACCACGAGGGCAGTGCATCTCTCCGTGTAGAACTTCCCACCTGCATGTACCGGCTGCCCAACGTGCACTGCAGGAACGACAACCCAGCGCCAGCCACGGGCCACGTGCAGGTAGGAGCCGGCGGGCCCTGCCCCTCCCCCCCCACCAACCCAGTGCGCAGGCGTCCGGGCTGCTCTCCATCCCTTGCCTGTTCAGCGCGCAGGCGCTCTGACTCTGCCGCGGCCCCACCCCGCCGCCCTCTTGCTTAATTCGCAGGCGCGGCTGCCCTGGCGGGCTGAATTGGGGGACCCCGGGCTGCAGCCCCTCTAGGACCCCGCGGTGGGACGCAGCTGTCCGGAACTCGCCGAGGGGGCCGGGCCCTATCGCCCTTCCCACCCCAGCCTCACGCGCCCGTCGGTCTCGGAGTGGCTGTAATTTTAATTGTCTCTTAAAAGATCCTTTTTTTTTTTATTGTAACTAAACTTTTTAGTAGGAAATTTTACTTACAGAAAAGCGAGTAGCCCGCAAATGCTTATTTTGAGGAATTATAAAGCTAATCCAAGGGTCACCACTCAGAATAACACGTTGTCAGCGCCCCCTCCTAAAAACTACCCAAGTTCCCTCCTTGCATGGTCAGTATGTCCTGCTTTTCTCTCTTATTTCATCATCTAAGAATCCATTCCTAAACTATAGTGTTGATGTAAGTGGAAGCGTGAAGTTTGTGCCCTGCAGTGTCTGGCTGCCTCTTCTGGACATGATTTTAAGAATCGCTTTGCATGAAAAAAAAAAAAAAAACCCGAAGCGTTCGTCCTCTGCGGTCGGCTGCTCCTTCTCCTTCGCATGGCTGTGCCCCAAGGCTATAGCTCCCAGGCCACTGTTCACGGGCGTTGGCTGGTTTTCCATTTTGGGCTCTATTATGAATAATTCTGCAGTGAATATTCTTGTACTTGAGGAGACGTAAGGTAAATTCTAAGCGATGGGATTGCTGGCTCAGTGGGCTGGTCTATCTTCAACTGGACTAAATTGCTTTCCAAAGCAGTCCTACTGGTTTGTGCTGTCACCTGCAGTGCATGCGAATTTCTCATGGTGGCAGCCCTGCACAAAGCTGGTCGGTGTTCGGGGCATCCTAATGTCAGTTTAGTTTCCATCTCCCAGACTTTGAAATCAGTTGAGCACCTTTCATGTTTATTGGGCATTTTGATTGCCTCTTTTGTAAAGTACCTGCTCAACTTTTACTTTTTTAATTATTGCACATATATGTCCTAGTCTTCCATCTGGAGAGACCTTCTGCTCATTCTCACTGAAGATGAGTAAAGAGATAAATTCCGTGGCTCATTTTCCGTGTCATCCTTTGTCTTAAGAGCTTTCTGCCTTGAAGAGAGGTGGTTAGTTTATTTGAAACCAAATGACACAGCTGTTGTCTCACTGCAGGCATGGTCCGGTGTCTCTTCACCTGGGCAGTCCCCATGGAACCAAAAAGAAAAACCCAGAGTGGGGAGTGTCACATCACTTTTGAGACAAAGTCCTGTTTTTTAAGTCGGCTGCCTAACTTCCTTTGGGCATGAAACTGCTAGATGATCATCTAGCAGATGACAACAGCATGGACAGACAGATAATTAGAAGTCTGGCATCTCCAGGGGAAATGAGAGCAACACAGATAAACTGCTTCTGAATGCATGTAAAATGAAACAGATGGATAAACAGCACACCAAGGGATAGTGCAGCTTGAGTGAGGAAAAGAGCGGGCCAGCATTAGAAGGGGTGGCAGGTAAAGCAGAGCCCAGGCACCTCCGAGTTCCTCACACTGAGCCGTGCCGGGCTCCTGGTCACCGGCCACGGTCCCCCTGCAGCCCCGGGCCCAGACCATCTGCAGTGCGTGTTGACGGACTTTGAACAGAGTGGGTGCTTTGTTCCGGGTCAGGCAGGAGCCCAGCTGGCATTTGTGGAAAAGAGCAGAGTTGTGCACAAACAATGCACAGGTACAGGTGGATGAGGAGGTTACAAGTATTGCTCCAGACTGATGCTGAGTGACAAGGCTCCCACGGGGCAGCCTTACCTGTCACACATCGGTCGTACTCACTCATTTCTGGTCAGCAGCTAATCACTTCATTGACACAGTTTTGTGTGTGTGTTTTTTAAGGGCCGTACCCAGGGCGTATGGGAGTTCCCAGGAGAGGGGTCCAAGCAGAGCTGCAACTACAGGCCTGCACCACAGCCACAGCAACGTACACGGCAGCGTGCAGCAACACTGGATCCTTAACCCACTGAGTAAGGCCAGGGCTCAAACCCGCATCTTCATGGTTACTAGTTGGGTTCTTAACCTGCTGAGCCACAAGGGGAACTCCCTTTTGCAGTTTTGTTTTTGTTTTTTGTTTTTCTTTTTAGGGCTGCACCTGTAGCACATGGAAGTTCCCAGGCTAGGGGTCGAATCAGAGCTACAGCTGCAGGCCTACATCGCAGCTCACAACAACGCAACGCCAGATCCTTAACCCACCGAGTGAGGCCAGGGATCAAACCCACATCCTCATGGATACTAATTGGATTCGTTTGCGCTGAGCCATGACGGGAGCTCCCCCTTTTTCAGTTTTATATTCTTCATTCTTTTTTTAAAATGGGTTTTTTTAAAAAAACCCAAAGCGGTCGTCCTCTGGGGCCGGCTGCTCCTTCGCATGGCTGTGCCCCAAGGCTATAGCTCCCAGGCCACTGCTCAGTTATCCTATGCACTTCGCCCCTCCCATGTAGGTTATCACAGAGTATTGAGTACCTTTCCCTGAGCTACACAGCAGGTCCTTGTGGACCATCCACTCCGTACACAGTGACACCCTGACCTCTTTATTCTGTGTCCACCCAGACAGTAGTCATCTTGCATTGCTTTGCTGTCTGAGCTTAAGAGCAGCAGGTGCAGGAAGATGAGAGGGTGGGGATCCAGCTCTAGGATAAACAGGCATTAACCCGCTGAGGGAAGAGAGGATGGGTCTTGGGGACAGAGGGAACCTGAGGAGGAAGAGCCCTGTGGCAGGTGGGGGCTGGGTGTCTTAGCACAATGGGAGTGGCGGGAACCAGAGGCCCAAACCTACCTGCTCCTGAGCAGGCCCCCAGGGTAAGGGCTTTGTTTTGTAGCCACAGCGGTTATTTTGAGCTCTGGGCACCATCTCAAGGAGGGGTGGACCAGAATGGGTGGAAGGTGGAAGTAGGGCAGGTGAAAAATGGCCTCTTGGACTCAAGCAGTGACCGTGGAGTCCAGAAAACAGACAGCAGCTGGTGATGAATTGGTCTGTGGGAAAGGGCCGCATTATGAGTGACAAGGGGGAGGAACATTTGTTCCTTAAACTCACCGCCACACAAACTGAGCACGTACTCTTTCTCCACTCACACTGTGTCCTGAGGACTCAAGGTCATTGCCTTCCTGACTCTTCTTCGGTCTGGGTTCCAGCGCTCTCATGCGTAACCTGTTCGTTCTCCTGATTCAAAGGGGTGATCTTTTGTGAGAACTTGTGAATCTGGAAGTAGGTTGTGCAGTGTAACCATCAGGCTTCTCCTGCTGCTTTTTAAGATAAATGTACAGAGGGAGTTCCCATCATGGCTCAGTGGTAATGAACCCAGCTTATATCTGGGGGGATGTAGGTTCGATCCCTGGCCTCGACTTAACTGGGTTAAGGATCCCGTGTTGCCGAGAGCTGTTGTATAGGTTGCAGATGCAGCTTGGATCCTGTGTGGCTGTGGCAGAAGCCAGCACCTGCAGCTCCAATTCAACCCCTCGCCTGGGAACTTCCATATGCAGCACTGCGGCCCTAAAAAGCAAGAAATAAATAAAGTCTGTAGAGATTTGAGACTTATTCCTCAGCAGATGTTATTGGTTATTTACGGTTTGCGAGTCCACCAGGCCAGGCAAGAAAGATGCAGAGATTGCAAAGATGCAATGAAGAATGCATTTCCGATTTATGAAGTTGCGCATTTTCAGCAGTGAAAAAGTTCTAGATGATTCTAAGATAGCAGAGTGCTAGTACTGCCTAGAAAATGATTTGAGGAATCCATCATTGACCCCCTGGCCATACTGCCAAGCCAAAGGATGCCTTTTTTTTAACCCAGGTGCCCCCTTTCCCTGACTGTTTTGTATGAAGTATTGACGACACTGTCACTGCCGCCTTCCGTCTTTTTCTGCTCCTTTACACTACGTATTTTGCACGAGTTTGATATCAACAACAATTTATGTTCATCTTCTTTCATTCTGTATTCTTAAGAGACTAAATTACCTGAAACAGGAGACCTTCAATTTCACAGTGGCTTTCAGTCGCAGCATTTTTTGGTTCATAGCCCCTGGGGACTGAGATGCAGGGCCTCTTGGTCTGGGGGAGAGGAGATGATTCTGCCCCATTTGAATGTCTTAGGAAAGGTGGGAGGCTGGATGAATTCGTGGAACTGAGCAAAAGACACGGGGTCACCTTTAAACAGACTGTCCTGATGCGAGAGGAGATGCACGTTTGACTCTGGTGTGTTTAGGAAGCGGCTGACCCATCTCTTCAGGCTCTCGAGTCCCGCCAGGACGATATCTTGAAGCGTCTGTACGAGCTGAAAGCTGCGGTTGATGGTCTGTCCAAGATGATTCAGACGCCAGACGCGGACTTGGATGTGACCAACATAATCCAAGCCGAGGAGCCCGCCGCCTTAGCGACCAGCGCGTTCGACCTGAATTCTCTGCTTGGGAAGGTAGGTTCCTGGAAGGCGAAGAACACCGCTGACCGCGGTGGTTCCTGTGCCGGAAATCCCACCAGGGTCATTAGAGCCTTCGAGTTGGACGAGGCGGTGAGTTTTCAGAGGTGGTGCAAAAAGCATGTTGTTTTTTCCTCCTCTAACCGACTGCACCCTTGCACAGAACAGGCTCGTGAGCTTTGGAGAAGCCGGGCAAGCTCTAACGCTGCTCCTTGGTCTCTCAGGCCCAGAGAAGAACAGGGGGCTCCTCGGGCAGAAGAGGGAGTCACGCCACCACTTCACGCCACGCCTGGCCGCTGCCTCGGCCTCCAGGTCCTGGAGAAACAGATCTTGGGTAGTTCGCTCCCCTAACTCCTTGAGAAAAGCCTGAGTTTCAGAGCTTTGGCTGCCCAGGCACAAAAATCCCGCCAGACTTTTTTGCAGTTCATTGTTAAAGGCCAGCCACGGTTTCATACTTCAGATGCATTTTGCTTAAATTCAGTTTGCCGTGTTAAGGTGCGGTTGCACCAGCCGCTGTCGAGAGCAGTGTACAGGCGTCGCCTGAGGTGGAGGACAGTCTGACTGCAGAGAATGTCTCGTTACCGCTGCGGGCGAGAGGGTTTGTCCCGAAAATCCCTGCCCCCCGCCCCCCCCCCCCCCCCGAACTGGTAATAGAAGTGGTCCTGCTAAGAAGTTCCCATGGTGGCGCAGCAGAAACAATCTGATAGGAACTCCAAGGCTGTGGGTTCGGTCCCTGGCCTTGCTCAGTGGGTTAAGGATCTGGCATTGCTTAGGCCTGCAGCTAAGGCTCCGATTAGACCCGGTAGCCTGAGAACCTCCATGTGCCATGGGTGTGGCCCTAAAAAGACAAAAAGAGAAGTGGTTCTACTTACAGACTAACAAGGGGGGCTGCACTGCGGTGTCCCCCCCAGAGCTGTTTTTGGTAACGTTGGTGCCTCTGCACCCACGTCTTCTTCCATCGTCCAATTCACACCTGCCTGCGCCCAGGGCCCAGCGAGACCCCACCCAGCCAGGCCCCCAGGGAGCCAGTCTGATGAATGGGTGGCACGGCCCTGCCGGGCGTTCAGAGCACCTCCCAGAGTACACGGTGCTTGAGGTGAATTTTGACACCGCAGAAGGCATGGTGTCACCTAACACGTTCCGAGAACTGCAGAGCACCCAGCGTGGCTCCAGCCGAAGGGCGGCGGCGGGAGTGGCAAGGCTGCCAGTCAGATCACGGCAAGCTGTGGGCAGAAAGCCAAGGAGTTGGGCCTCCATTGTGTTGTGAGTTCATTCCTTGGGAAGAGGGAAGGTGCAGAAGTAAGAGCAAGTCTGCGTCTCTAGAGGCCGAGAGCGCTGGCACGGTGCTCAGCACCTCGTGCTTTGGACTCTCCCTGAGCCAGCACCCTTCCCAGGAGGCTCCTCACTGTCCTGTCACTCAAACACGTTGCTGTAGAAGCTGCATCCCGTCAGGCGTTAGGAAGGTTTAGTAGGCGGAGGAACTGCGTGTGTAATTTTCTTAATTCAGGGGCAAGCGGAAGCGTCCCCCCGAACGCGTTGTGCTGATGTGACGGGGGAGTCACCTTTTGTTTCTGGGAGCCGCTGTGCAGGGGTGAAGGGTGGGAGTGAGCTGCCGCCTCAGCTCCGCCTCTTCCTGAGCCGAGAGCCCCTGGTGGCTCCCGTCCGCCCCCTGCTGCCGGTGGGACGACCGTAGGGGCCGGAGTCCACTCGCCTGCTTGGGTCGAAGCCGGGCGCCAGATTCGGCGTCTGCGCCGGCTGCCTCTGGTATCCTCCGCTCTGTTGTCACCAGGACTACGGGGCCCTGAAGGACATCGTGATCAACGCCAACCCCGCCTCGCCCCCCCTGTCCCTGCTCGTGCTGCACCGGCTGCTGTGTGACCACTACAGGGTGCTGTCCGCGGTTCACACGCACTCGGCGGTCCAGCGCGTGCCGCCGCACCTTCTCAAGTGCTTCGGCGAGCAGAAGCAGCAGCCCCGGCACGAGTATCAGCTGGGCTTCACTCTGATCTGGAAGGACGGTAAGCGGAGTGAGCGGAGGGGGTGAGGCTCGGGGACGGGACCGGGAGGCAGCGGGCGCTGGGTGGGGGACAGTCCCCAGCCCTGCAGACCCTCCACCTGTTTGTTGTCAGGCCGGATCACTTGTGGGCGGATGCTCCCAGGGGAGCAGACGCGTCTTGACCCCGAGGGAAGGTTAAGGTCTCGGCTGAGAGCAGGTCTAGGGGAATCCAGTCTCAGCAGCCAGGGCAGGGGAGGGAGGGCTGTCACAGCCACCTGGCCCTCACATTCCCACAGCTGCCATCACGGGGACACTGACCCTATCTTGGAAAGGATGGCAGCACATCATGTACCCGTTATCCCCCTGCTGTGTGCCTCGCCCGGCTCAGTTCCCATCCCCAAGGGCCGTGGCTGCCCTCGGCCACACGCCAAGAGCCGTGGGGAGGGCAGCACGAGGTCCCGGCCTGGGAGCGGGGACTCCTGCTTCTAGTCATCACCTTCCAGGGTTCGGGACAGACCGTCTGAGGACCCTTCTAACCTGAAAGCTGTCGTCATCAAGTACCAGAGATGGTTATTCCGTAACCTAGTGTGCACCTTTTAAACACACCCTCCTTAAACGTGCTTGAACGTTAACCTTGGGGGGACAGACGGAGGACGGAGTTTTCCCAGAGAGACACTTTCCCTCGCCGCCGGGCTGTGGCTGGCGGGCCGCCCCTCCCGCCGGGCAGCTCTCCATGAACTTTCCGGGCGGGTCTGTTTGCTTCCAGTGCCCAAGACGCAGATGAAGTTCAGTGTCCAGACCATGTGTCCCATCGAAGGAGAAGGCAACATCGCCCGCTTCCTGTTCTCGCTCTTCGGCCGGAAGCAGGACGCCGTGAGCCTGACCCTCATGGACAGCTGGGTAGACACAGCCATTTTCCAGCTCAAAGAGGGAAGCAGTAAAGAAAAGGCCGCCGTGTTCCGCTCCATGAACTCTGCTCTCGGGAAGAGCCCCTGGCTCGTTGGGAACGAACTCACGGTGGCCGACGTGGTGCTGTGGTCCGCGCTCCGGCAGACGGGGGCCTGCGGCGCAGCGGTGCCGGCCAGCGTGCAGAAGTGGATGGGGGCCTGTGAAAACCTGGCCCCTTTCCACACGGCCCTCCAGCTCCTTCAGTGAGCCTCGGTCACTGCCGGCAAGGATGGTGCTCTTTGGTGCCTGTGACTGATAAAGGGACGTGTGCTCCACGTCCTTAGGCCACCTGTCATGTATCAATAAAAGCATCCTATAGTCACTCTGTGGTCTTCATTTTATTGAACATGCACCAACGCTGTGTGCAACACACCCTGCCAGCTGCCTGGCAGGTACATTTGGGGGCATAGGGGTGAATGTGTCACGTCACTGCCTCTGGGGAATGTAGGTTTGGGGGGAGGCAAGTCTCTGATGGAGGAAGGGCCATGGGAACAAGAGCAGGGACGCTGATAGCAGAGCTGCTTGGAGCTCAACGGGACCAGAAGCACAAAGCTTTGACGCGGTGTGGGCTGGGGACGGTGGTAAGGTGAGACCGGAGGCAGGCCGCACGGCGCTGAGATGCAGCAGCAGCCACAGAGCCAGTTCATTCCCGGCAATGACCGGGCAGCAGCTGGAGGTTGGTTAGTTAACAGCTGTCAAGCCTGGAGCAGCCCAGCTAGTGCACAGGCCTGGGCGGCAGTGGGCGCGGGGCACACCCAGGTCTGCAGCAGAGCCTCCCAGAGGACTTTCGGAGCCTGGCTGGCCAGTGGCACTTGAGTCAGACATTCCGGAGAAGGGCAAGAACGGAGGAGGTCTCCTCCAGAGCCGCCAGAAGTTCAGAATGTGGCCGGAAAACAGTTCCTTAGGAAAAAGCAGCTTGGGGGAACTTCCAAACCCACTTTACTAAGACTTGTTCGGGCTTACTAAATAGGACTAAGAGTTACACCTAAAAAAAAAAAAAAAAAAAAAAGACTGAAAATGTCCATTCCAGTTAAGTACTGAGCTTAACGAGTAATAAGTCCACATTCGTATGTACAGAGCCCGCTGGGCTAGACGGGCTCCCGCTCGTCTCTCACGTCCTCCTCCACCCCTCTGTCCTGAGAGAGGAGGCGCAGCTGCTGCTTCAGGTCTTCGATTTCTTTCTCTTGCTCTAGTATCTTCATCTGCAGGGTGAGATTAACCTGTAAAGAGAGGATTTTAAGCTCCATTAGAATGGCTTCTTCCTTTTATACAGCATAGTTCCCTGATGACCTAGCAGTGAAGGACCTGGCTTTGTCACTGCTGTGGCTCGGGTTCGATCCCTGACCTGGGAACTGACCCGTGGCCTATGGACACAGGCCTGCCCTGCACGGTCCCGACACGTGTGGATTCCACTTCTCACAGTTTTATCGTGCGTCGCCAAGCAGCATGGGTTCAGCGTCAGTTACCAGGGTGTGGGGACACTCTAATGACCTCAGCAGTGTCAACACCCACGGGTGTCACAATCCGGGACAGTCACCTCACTTCCCTCAAAGTCTGGTGGTGGGCCACTGCATCCGTGATGTGGATGACAGACAGGCAGGGAATGTGGGGGCTGCACAGCCTCCTGGCTCCCAGTGACAAACCCACGTGACAGCTTTACAAAATGGAAAATGAAAGGGAATGGGCCCACAAATGGAAGTGCAGCAAAGTAATGAAACGTGATGATGCTGGGAGTGAAAATCAAATTGAAAAGGTGTTAGGGATGGAACAGCTGATCGTGGGAAAGCTGATCCCGCCACCAGCAGGCAGAGTGAAGACAGCTTATCAACACACACAGGAGAAGGGTAGCCCCATCCGAGAGAGAACGCACATCAGAAGGGCTCCGAGACGGATCCCAGCATCACAGGTGCCAAGGGCAAAATGCCAGAAACTGATCCAAACTCAGAAAGGAGTCTGACAAGTCACCGAAAAGATGCTCACTCTGTATCCTAAGTTATAGGACGAGGTGAAGGCAGGCGCTGTTCAAACTACTTTTTTTTTTTTTTCTTTTCCTCAGCATATGTAAGTTCCCAGGCTAGGGGTCATACTGGAGCCTACACCACAGTCACAGCAACACCGGATCTGGGCCGAGGCCGCAAAGGCGGCGACCTACACCGCAGCTCACGGCAACGCGGGATCCTTAACCCACGGAGTGGAGCCGCAAACGGAGCCCTCATCCTCAGGGATACTAGCTGGGATCTTAATCCACTGAGGCCACAGGGGAGCGCCAAACTCCTCTTGAAACACTTTAATTCTCAATTACAGTTCTGTAATTTCTTCATTTCCACATACATCTATAACTAACAAGAGAGTTTTAACGTTTTGACACACTTTTTTTTTTGGATCCGCCTGTGGCATGTGGAAGTTCCCGGGCCAGGGGTCGAACCCTTGTCACAGCAGCGACCCAAGCTGCACTACAAGAGAACTCCTTGACAAACATTTTTAAAGGTCATGGAACAACCATAACCTTCCCCGTTGATTATTACGGTCCTTTGCGCACGCTGTGAGCTCCGCAGGGCCCTCTCCACAGGCCTGCACGACGGTGCAAAGGCAGGGCTGCTCACACATGCAAGTTCATCTGCACAGGTACGTGTAGGTTCTTTTATAAACAAGTCCTTACCACTCATAGCAAGTAACTCATCTCTCAAACCTTCTTCATGGGAGGTAGAAAATACTCTCCATATGAGGCAATAAATTTAACAACCATAGCTGCTATTTTCAAAGACAGAGCACTCTATTTACTCATTCAATCCAGTAAAATTCAGTTTTACCTGAAAATGAATACGGCTTAAACAGAAGACAAATCAGCTAAACCGTCACAAGCGGTTCCCAAACTAAGTGTGCCTCAGAACCACTTCGAGAATTTTCTGGAAGCACAGACAGCTGTCCCTTCTCCCCCAGATTTCTTTTTTAACAGGTCGGGGGAGGTCTGAGAATTCTATCAAGTTCCCAGTGAGTTTACGCTGCTGGCCTGGAGACTACACTCTGAGAACCAGTGAATGCATGCAACGCTGCTCAAACACTGCATAAATCACCTGGAGATCTTGTTAAAATGCAGGCCTGGGAGTTCCTATTGTGGCTCAGTGGATTAAGAACCCGACTAGTATCCGTGAGGACGCAGGTTCGATCCCTGGCCTCGCTCAGTGGGTTAAGGATCTGGCATTGTCACAAGCTGCAGCAGAGATCGCAGATACAGCTCAGATCAGGCGTGGCTGTGGCTGTGGCTGTGGTGCTGGCTGGCAGCTGCAGCTCCGACTGGACCCCTCGCCCAGGAACTGCCATATGCCACAGGAACAGCCAGAAAAGGAAGAAAAAGAACATTTAAAAAAAAAAGAAATGCAGGCCTGGGGTGGAGTCCAGCAACCTGTGTTTCTAACAAGCTCTAAGAAAGGCTGATGCTGCTGGTCTGAAGACCTGCTTTGAGTGAGAACCTGTGAATGTATCTTTTTTTGGGTCTTTTCTAAGGCCGCGCCCACAGCATATGGAGGTTCCCAGGCCAGGGGTCGAATCGGAGTTGTAACCACCAGCCTACGCCAGAGCCACAACACAGAATCTAAGCCGCGTTTGGGACCTACACCACAGCTCATGGCAACGCCGGATCCTTAACCCACGGAGCGAGGCTAGGGATCAAACCCGCAACCTCATGGTTCCTCGTCGGGTTCGTTAACCACTGAGCCACAAGGGGAACTCCTGTGAATGTACTTGAATGAAGCTTTTTAAGTCTTAGAGTGTTTCTGTCGATACCCGGCACCAGTGCACCGTGTCGGGAAGGAGGAAGGGGATGGACTGCCTGGGCCAACATTTCCTCGCAGGACAGAAAACCAGACTCGCACTTACTGTGAGCTGGCAGGTGGGGCGATGGGGTCCCCGCCACAGCTGCTCCGGTGCCCCTAAAAACCACTGCTGGCCTGCCCCCTTGGTGTGTGTCCCTTGGGATAGGAGATACTTTACAATAATTGCTAAAAGGCCATATACCATAGCTGGAAAGGAAACAAAAACCTCTTGATTCAGTAAGATGCTGGAGCCCATCTTACCGTTTGCCGAGCAGCCGGCTGGCAGGGGTCACCTGCTCACGTGGATGGCAAACGCAAACCTGCCAGTGGGAACTCTGAGAATGGGTGGAAATTCCTTGTTTCCAGAAACCTGATTCCAAAAGCTCCACTGTCCATGACATGGGATTCACAACTTAAACAAATGCCACTTTAAGCGTCATCGTTTCCCCGGTATTAAGAAAAACCTTACATACGTTTCCAGAATTTTGGAAAAGTTCGCTCTGCAGCAGCTGAAGTGCAGACGGCCTCTGGGACGCGTTTCTCCGGGTCAGGTGCTGGATGTACTTGGCTTGGACGGGGCACCTTTTCCCGAGGGACTCGGGCATCCGGCCGCTTCTCAGACCTGTGAGAACCTGCGCTCGCTCCATCTCTGTTCCAAACGGCTGGAAGAGCTCCAGCAGGATGACCCCCAAGCTGTACATGTCTGACTGGAGAAGGGGAAGCGGTCGCTTAGCAGGGAGACACACGGACTCACAGTCCCAGGCCTGAGCCCTTCCTCTCACAAGCGAGGGGATTTCTGAGACGGGACGCCTGGCAGTGCCTACGACACAGGGAACACAGCAGGCGGGCTGGTCCCTCGCGGAGGCAAGGGTCAGCCAGCAAGACCTTCGGCCCTGATTGGCAGGTTGGCCCTACTCTCGACATTCTCACTTCTAATACCAAAAAGGGGCATCGTGGGCACAAGCGACGGACGGCCAGGCCAGGGGCAGGGGTGGGGCCCCCACCACCCACAACAGTCACGACCACACCACCGGCTCCACTGCCCCTTGGAAATCCAGGCCAGACGCAGCCTGAGAACGTGAGCCCGCAGGGCCCGGAGCAGCTGCAGGGGGTCAGCAAGCACCCTGGGGACCCAGCCCCACCTCTGCCTGGGCCCAGAGCTACGCATCCTTGGTCAAGTTGAGCAAATGCTGCCTAAAATCGTTCACTTTTCTTTCAGGAAGGTCTTTACTCGATAGGATTTTCGGAGCAGCCGAGGTTTTTCTGGAAGCTCTTTCCCCATCACTAAAAAGCCGAATGATTCACCAAAAGGAAGAAAAGTTACTAGGCTGGTATTTTGAGAAAAGAACGTCCTTTAACAGTCCTTCAAGGCAGATTAAAACTCTTCCGGCATCTTCTACCTCAAAGGGAGTCAAGTGTCACACCTCCCTGGGGCACTTACTTACCTAAGCCGGAAAGCAGAAGGAAAGGATGAAAATGGGTTTCTGGGAGCCCTAGCTTCCCAAGGGGAAGGTGACATTTTAAAGGGAAAGCTCATTTCAAAAGTTATCGATGACACGTGTGGGTTTAAAAATAGCAAAGCAGGAGTTCCCATCGTGGCTCAGTGGTTAACAAATCCGACTAGGAACCATGAGGTTGCGGGTTCGATCCCTGGCCTTGCTCAGTGGGTTAAGGATCTGGCGTTGCTGTGAGCTGGGGTGTAGGTCGCAGATGCAGCTTGGATCTGGTGTTGCTGTGGCTGTGGTACAGGCCAGCGGCTACAGCTCCGATTCGACCCCTAGCCTGGGAACCTCCACATGCTGCATGGCGGCCCTGGAAAAAGACAAAACGACAAAAACAAAACAAAAACAACAAAAAATAGTAAAGCAGCAGATTCAGTTGAAAGGGGAGGCTCAACTTTAACGGGCGGTTTGATGGAAGAGAGAACCTACCACGGTCCCTTATCTCCCAAACCACCTCAACAGGGGGTCCTCCCTGCGCTGACTTCCCATGCGTTCTGCGACTGCCGCCTGCAGGGAAGGCCACTGAAGGGGTGAGAGGGAACAAAGGCTACCTTGGCATCATACTCGGAGCCTTCCAACTGCTCAGGTGACGCATACAGACAAGTGCCCACTCTGGAGGTGTGTGTTGGCGTTCCTGTAATTTGAAAACCCAAAGATGAAGCAGGGCAGGGCTAATACTGCCAGTAAAGACCCAAGGGGTTCTCCTGTAGCACAGCGGGTTAAGGATCCGGCGCTGTCACTGCAGTGGTTTACGCTGCTGCCACATGCCGCAGGCACAGCCCAAAAAAGAAACAAAGACCCCTGACTCTGAGCAGGGCATAGCAGCTCCTGTCAAGGCAAGGATAGGTACTTCTTTAAATCTCACCTTTGCTATGAATCTTTATGTTTTGTTTTGTTTTTTTCTTTTTAGGACCCTACCCTCTGCATATGGAGGTTCCCAGGCTGGGGGTCGAATCAGAGCTGTAGCTGCCAGCCTACACCACAGCCACAGCAACACAGGATCCGAGCCACGTCTGTGACCTACACCACAGTGCACGGCAATGCCGGGTGAGCGAGGCCAGGGATCAAACCTGCATTCTCATGGATGCTAGTCACATTCCACTGAGCTACAATGAGAACTCCCATGCCTGTTTTTTTGGTTTGTTTTTTGTTTTTGGCCGAGGTGTGTAGCAGCTTAATATGGGATCTCAAGTTTTCAGACCAGGGATTGAACCCAGGCCGCAGTGGTGAAAGCGCCAAATCATAACCACTAGACCACCGGGGAACTCCCCCACTTCTTCTTCTTCAATGTACCAAAAAAAAAAAAACCCATCAAGCAAACAACAGCTAAAATAAACTTACTCTTCCCATTTCCGTTGGCCCAGTCTGTGTTCTTCTGTATGATGTCTGTGCAGGCCAGGCCAAAGTCTCCAATTTTCACTTGCTGATCGGGGCCATGAAGAAAAATATTTCTGGGCTGTAAACAAACAGAAGAGGTCAAGTCCTGGGGGCTGAGACAGACAGCAACAATGGGTGGATGCCGAGTCTCCAGTTTAGGAGCAAGGAGCCCCTCACAAATTCAAAATGAGAGCCGTGGTTCTCAAGCCCCGCTGCACCTCAGGATCACCAGAGGAGCTTTAAAAAAAGCCTCGGCATCCAAGCCACTCCCCAGACCAATCAAATCCTTGTTCCCAGGGGTGGACACAGGTGTCAGCATTATGTCAAAGTCCCCAGCTTAGTCCCACCAACACAGCGCACGCCTGAACATAAGTACGTCTCAGCCATGACCTGACCTGAGAATCACCCATGGAGCTTTTAAAAGCTGCTATCCTCTCAAAGAGTCAAAGACTCTGATTTTTTTTTTTTTTTTTTGTTAATGAAAAAATGCTATTTTTTCCATCTCTCAGATGATGCTTATGTGTTAGGCAGGGCTGGGAACAACCAGGTCGCACTCTAAAGGGAGAAGGTACACACTTCACCCTCTCTAAGCTACTGCAGACCCCAAACATCTCGCGGTGCAACTACTCCCAGACCAGGGGGAAAGGCACCGCTACTCAGAGAGCTCTGCACCGGCCACAGCCACGCCGGATCCTTAACCCACGGGGCAAGGCTAGGGATCGAACCTGCGCCCTCATGGATGCTAGTCAGGTTCGCTGCCCTAGCTGCCCACTTTTCAAACTGTCACTGAATGGGAAGGGAAAATAGAAACAACCTTAGGTGGAAGACGAATAATTTAGGTATGGTTTTGTCCCTGGGCAGACAGTCCTGAAAACTGCTTCCATGGGGTCCTCTAGGACAGAGGAAACGACACCGGAGACAGCCTGGCCCTGCGAGAAAAAGGAATCGTGTCCACAGACACGAGGCTCAACGATTCTGGACCAGTTCTAGAACTGAACTGAAAGAATCATAAAGGGCCTGAAGGCGATCAATTCCACAGCACGTCTCCCCTGAACTCCCGGGTGCTCCCTCGACGCTTCCCTCATGGGAAACATAACCAAGAGAGGCAGCAGGGAGCTGGCGGCTGCCCGGGCCCAGGCCCCGGAAGAGGGCCCGTCGGCAGCTCTTCCCACGCGGCTCTACGAGGCCATCATGAGAGAGGACCGCGCCGCGCTCCAGGCTCTCCTGAGAAGCCACCCCGTCAACCAGCCCATGACCCTTTTGGCCGACTCCGCCA
This sequence comes from Phacochoerus africanus, assembly GCF_016906955.1. Taxonomy (NCBI): domain Eukaryota; kingdom Metazoa; phylum Chordata; class Mammalia; order Artiodactyla; family Suidae; genus Phacochoerus; species Phacochoerus africanus. The sequence goes on along the minus strand of NC_062548.1, from coordinate 6,778,940 downwards.
GCTACAGATTGCTTCCGGACCAGGTAGTCTCCGTCCCTGCTCTGTCACTTAGGGGAAAAAAAAAAAAAAGACGCGATGCTTCAGAAGGAACGCCACTTAACTCCTGAGAACCCGCCACGCTTCCCGGCTGCCCGCGCCGCGCCCGAGGCCGCACAGGCCACCCCAGCACAGAGCCGTGCTCTTCTGAGGCTGCGACACCCCCTTCCAGGGGTCACGCGGGCACTGATGGGAGCGGAGACGAGGGCTCGCTTGGCTGGGAGGACACCGACGCCCCGATGCTGGTTCTGTCTGCAGGCTAGAATGATTTTTGTCCCTTTTTTTTTAAGTATATGTTTTCCTTTTCTAAATGTTTGTACAATGAGTATTTACCTTTGTAATTTACAATTTTTCAAAAAGTCACCCTCTGCCCTTCCCTTGCAGTCATGCTGTGAAGGCCTCCAGTTGTACATTTTAAGAACTCTCATCAACAGCTCAGCTGAGCACAGGGCAGAAGCAGCATTAACTCTGAAACCCTGAAGATGCAGGCTTTACTACTGATACGACGACTTCGGCAAAGCCTTAAAAAACACAAAACCGACTTTGTCAATGACCGTGTGGGTTAATTTAAGTACTAAGGGACTTAACGGCAATTATCATTAATTTTACACAATGAGCTCTTCATAAGAGTCAACTTTGGGGAGTTCCCGTCGTGGCTCAGTGGTTAACGAATCCGACTAGGAACGAAGAGGTTTTGGGTTCAATCCCTGGACTTGTTCAGTGGGTTAAGGATCCCGTGTTGCTGTGGCTGTGGTGTAGGCTGGTGGCTACAGCTCCGATTGGACCCCTAGCCTGGGAACCTCCATATGCCGAGGGAGTGGCCCAAGAAAATGGCAAAAAGACCAAAAAAAAAAAAAAGAGTCAACTTTGGTAAATGCGCATTTAAGTAAAACCCAGATTTTATAAAATTGACTGTTTCAGGGTCATTTAAAACAGAACAAAAGAAAAGCAGAGTTTCCATGACGTACCAGAAAAATACTGAACGAGGGAGCTACTACATAGCATTATTTCCTTTGAAATGGCAAGCTAACACGATTATTTCTAACTACACCGGGCTACTTGTAATGTATTTCGATTTTTTTTCCCCCAAAGCAGACGCAGTCCGTCATCCCCATCCACCTGGCTGCCGAACACCGCAAGGCACAGAGTTTGCTTTGTCTGTTAGAACACGGCGCAGACCCAGAAGCAAGGTAGGCTGTTCACGTGACAGGCGGCCGTGATTCAAATACTCCTTTTCCGGGTCACGTCTGGGCTCATCCCTTCTCCAGGGTCACGGGCTGCTCATGTTCTAAATAAACTAATTTCTCTACTGCCTAGATGAGAGCCTCCGAAAAACCAGAAATAACACAAGAGCACAAATCAGTGAGTCCCCTAAAGCACTGAGAGTATTATGAAGCGCTCGGCTAGGGTGTAGTAGAAAATTAAGTCCTAGGAGTTCCCGTCGTGGCTCAGCAGAAGAGGACACGGGTTCAATCCCTGGCCTCGCTCAGTGGGTTAAGGATCTGGCATCGCCATGAGCTGTGGTGTAGGTGGCAGATGCGGCTAGGATCCTGCGTTGTTGTGGCTGTAGTGCAGGTCGGCAGCTGCAGCTCTGATTTGACCCCTAGCCTGGGAACCTCCATGTGCCGCGGGTACAGCCCTGAAAAAAGACAAAAAAAAAAGAGAGAGAGAGAGAAAGAAAGTCCTGGTCACAGCCCTTAGGGAGTTTAACAACCTAAATAAGATATGAAAAATAAGAAAATGGAAATAGGTAATGGATTTTCTTGTTTACTACCCTTCACTAGAAGGTAAGATTCAATGAAAGAAGTTCCTGCTTCCCAAACTCCCTTCTCCACCCGAACCAAGGCTGACACTTCCTAAGGGCCCAACAAATGCCATCTGAGTGACTGGAAGAATCAGAGTAGAACAAAGCCAAGCCCCAGAGCCTGGCCGCCAGAAGCCCCCACCTGACCTGCCTCGCTCTCCCCTCCCCCACGAGCCCCCTCCCCCCACCCCGCCCCCAGATCTGCAGACCCTCCCACACTCCCCGTGACTGGCCCACCCCCTGCCTCCCCCAGAAGCCCACCCGCTTCCACTCTCCAAACCGCAGGCGCCCTGGCTGAGGGCTGCACGCCTCTTGAGAACTGTGCCCACCTGCTCTGGCTGTTTAAAGCATCCACACTGCACTGCGCGCTCTGCAGGGTGGGGACTCCCTGCTGTTTCACCGGACGCCTGGCACAGAGCCTTACACTAAATGAACACATGCGAACTGAAAGTCACCTTCTAATTTCAGTGGAGCAGTTAGATGCTCATAATAACCTCTCCCTCTTCTCTGCCAAGGTCAAGGAGTTTGGGAGGCAATCCTGGTAGATTTCAACAAAGGAAACGAGGGCCCAGTTGTAGACACCCATTCCACCTGGGCTGGAAGGGGGACTGAGAGAGTGGCCTCGCTAACCCCAGATCCAGCCCCTGTCATCCACACCCACGAAGGGAAATGTCAGGCAGGAGCAGACGCGGGGCCACCAGGAACTGAGTCGGCGGGCCCGCTGGCCCTTCGCAGCTCACGTCCACGGGATCCCGGACCACACGTCTACTGAACGGCTGCTAACTCAGCACAGCCGTGTGAGTGGCGGGGGGACACAGACACAACTGAGATACAGCCTTGAAGAGGCCGCCGTCCCAGCGGGAGACACCAACTGGGCCCCTCCATGCTGTGATACATCCCACCCTGTCCCCCAAAGGTGGGAAACCCCAAGAAATGAAACAACATCATAAATTCACAAATGCTTCTTCAGGGTAACTGGGGGCGAGGGGAGGGTACTTTAGATAAATGGAGCGTTAGTGCTCCCTGAGCCATCCGCTCTGTGAGCTGAGTGTAACTCGAGATGGCTGCCTCTTCCAGGGACACTCGAGGCCTGACCACACTGCACCTGCTGCTGCTGCACTGGCCCATCACGTCCGCCACGTGGACAAAGCCGGGGAACAGAATCCAAAGGATCCTGACCGATGTCCAGAATAACGCTGTCCTGTGCCTCCGCATCTTGTGCGCACACGGGGCTCAGGTGAACGCGCGCGTGGACAACAGCAACAGGCACTCCCCGCTCCACCTGGCCATCACGTGCGGGACCCACCCGGCTCTCTCCATCCTGGCCCAAAACGGCGCCCAGGTCAACGCTACCAACGAGGCCAGCATGACACCCCTGCACATGGCTGCGGACATCCTGAACGAGGAGACGATGGAGACGCTGATCGCCTGCGGGGCGAACGTCAACTGCGCCGTCTCCTCCACGGGGAACACGGCCCTGAAGCTGGCGGTGTGCACCGCGTCGAGCAAGGCCGGCCGGCTGCTGGCCGCGGGCGTGAGCTGCATCCGGCTGCTGCTCGTGCACGGAGCCAAGGTGAACGCCCAGGACCACGAGGGCCGAACCGCGATCCACGAGGCATGTTTTGGAGGCAGAGAGGCAATAATCAATCTCTTGCTGGAATTCGAAGCCAGTGTTAACATACTAACGAGAAATGGGGAGTCTCCGATATACAAGTACCTTCAGCGCAGCTCCAACATCAGAGACACGGCACTTCTCGCCACGTTACTGTACCGCTCCTACCCTCTGCGACTGACCAACCGCCAAAGAGTTCTACCTGCAGGCATCATGCTCCCAGAATTCCAGCTCTTAAGGGAAACCCTAATAAAGTTATCTCAAAAACCCTTATCCCTAGAGGACATCTGCAAGAGAAACATCAGAAACCTCTACGGGGAGAAAAACAAACAGCGCTTGAAGCAGCTTCTCCCAGTGAAGATCTGGAATTCTGTATATGGTTATTATGACTTAGCGCACCTCTTGAAATAAGACCACAAACGTTCACGCGGCCACGGAATTTCAGTAACTCAAGTCGCATTTTCTGGCTAGACTTGGACCCGGAAAATACCGAACCCATCAACCTTATACGTCCCAAATGTACAAACTACTGGTTCTTAAACCTATTTCAAAAAATAAAATTATTTGCACGTTTCTTCCTAAATATTCTTTTTCGTTTGGGTTTTTTTTTTTTTTTTTGCTATATCTGTAGCATGTGGAAGTCCCGAAACCAGGGATTGAATGGGTGCTACAACAGTGACACTGCCAGATCCTTAACCCACTGAGCCACCAGGGAACTCCCAGTGATTTATATAATATAAAAGTAATGATAACCTCTGACGTAAATGAACTAGAGTAGACAACCTCACTTTTTTGTTATTTTTTAATTTTTGGCAACGATAGGCAGCAACTTGATGTGGAATCTCAGTTCCCAAACCAGGGACTGAACCTGGGCCTCAGTGGCGAAAGCACCACATCCTAACACCTTGACCACCAGGGAGCTCCCCATAACCTCATTTAAATCAATGAACCACTACCAAGTCATCCCTGATAAGCAGCTGTGAATGATTTAATCTCCCCCACTCACCTTTAGATCTCTATGTACAATTCCCATGTTGTGTATGTAAAACACACCTTCCACCAATTCTTGAAAAATTTTTGTTGCAACACTGGCCATAACATAAGGACCTTGAAGTTAAAAAAAAAAAAAAATTATTCCTCTAACCATTTTTCACTCATTAACACCAAAATGTAATGAATGCCATAAATACACTAACATCTGACACCTGTATCACATTGATTTTTTTTTTGTCTTTTTGCCATTTCTTGGGCCGCTCCCACGGCATATGGAGGTTCCCAGGCTAGGGGTCTAATTGGAGCTGTAGCTGCCGGCCTACACCACAGCCACAGCAACGCAGGATCTGAGCTGCATCTGCAACCTACACCACAGCTCACGACAACGCCGGATCCTTAACCCACTGAGCAAGGCCAGGGATCGAACCCGCAACCTCATGGTTCCTAGTTGGATTCGTTAACCACTGAGCCACGACGGGAACTCCACATTCAGATTCCCAACATTGTCAATTGTCCAAAATGGTTTCAAACCTAGAAATTGGCAGGGAGAGCGCCTCAGCTAACAAAGATGACGTCGAGAACTAGCTCCCAACAGTTGATGGACTTCACGTTACCAGAAAGAAAGGGCCTCTCATGTCACCGAGAGCCCCTGTATTAACCTCACTGCTTCGAAAAACATTCTAAGACACCAGGTAGGTGTCCACGTTAAACTACGTCTGCGTCCCCTTCAACCCCTGACATCCTGAGGGGAAATGCCAATAAATCCGGTGTCCTGGCCCACTGTGGATTAAAGACACTATTAAAAATAACAGTAACGGTGTTAGGCCGAGGGGTGAGCCCCCATCACCTGGGAGATGGGGATGCTGCATTTTCCAGAAATGACTGACAAGGGAAGTACATGGGGGGACAAGTAAATGCATCGATTAACTATTAATATTATGACATAATATAGGCGTTTAGAGGGTAGAGAGGTTCTGTAAGACTGAAACAAAAACTGATGAAGAAAAATCCTGGCATTCTCAAGCCAAGCAAGCTGAATTACATAAAAAAGAAAAACTTTTTTTTTTTTTTTAGGAGTTCCTGTCATGGCACAGCGGAAACAATCTGACTCGTATCCATGAGGACGCGGGTTCCATCCCTGGCCTCACTCAGTGGGTTAAGGATGCGGCGTTGCCGTGAGCTGTGGTGTAGGTGGCAGACGTGGCTCAGATCTGAACAGGGCTGCTTCTGTGATGGAGGCCAGCGGCTACAGCTCCAGTTTGACTCCTAGCCTGGGAACCTCCATATGCTGCCAGTGCGGCCCTAAAAAGACCAAAAAAAAAAAGAAAAAAAGCAACCTTTTTGTTCATTGTTCACAACATTTATTTTGCTTTGCTGACTCACTTTAGCTGGTTCTCAGTTGAAGGACAGAGTTTTATAAGAGGATATAAAGCATAAAGATTCCAAAGTCTGGCCACTGCCCTTCTCGGTCTTTGCACTAACATGATCTTTTGACAGTTTTGTGAGGGTAGCAGCCGTATCCACACCCAGCTTCCCTGTCATCAACAGCTCACATCAGCACAGCACCTCTGTCCAGAGTAAGGCACCAACCCTGCTCCAGGTCAACAGGTTACTCAGACTTGACCCTCGCTTTTACCTAATGTCCTCTTTCTGCTCCAGGCTTCCATCCAGGTCACCACATTACATTTAGTTGTCAGGCCTCTTGAGGTCCCTCTGGTCTGGGACAGTTTCTCAGACTGTTCCTGTATGTGATGCCCTTGACAGTTTTGAGAAGTACTGGTCAGGTGTTTTGCAGAACGTCCCTTGACTGGGATTTGCCTGGTGCTCTTCTCAGCATTAGACGTGGGGTTATGGCTTTTGGGGAGGAGGGCCGCAGAGACAGCAAGCCCTTCTCACCGCCTCCTATCAAGGGCCCGTACTGGCAGCAAGAGGGATCACGGAGGACAGTGACCCTGCTCACTAGCTGGGTGGGGGGGGGATTGTCAGCTTTCGTCCAGGGTAAAGTTATATTTTATTTTATTCATTTATTTATTTATTTTTGTCTTTTTGCCTTTTTTCTAGGGCCACTCCCACGGCATACGGAGGTTCCCAGGCTAGGGGTCGAATCGGAGCTGTAGCTGCTGGCCTACACCACAGCAACACCGGATCCAAGCAGTGTCTGCAATCTACACCACAGCTCACGGCAACGCCAGATCCTTAACCCACGGAGCAAGGCCAGGGATCGAACCTGCGTCCTCATGGATACTAGTCAGATTCATTTCTGCTGGGCCACAATGGAAACTCCTAAGAGGTTCTTTAAAGGCTTTTGGTTTCCCAGTGCATGTAAAAGTTCTGTTACACTGTACTGCGGTCTATTTAGTATTTAGTATGCAATAGCACTAGTCTAAAAAACAGGTACATACCTTAATTTAAAAATATTTCATTGTAAATCAACTATACTTCAATAAAACTTGAAAAATGAAAAATACACAAATAAACAGAGATTTGTTTCTGCTGGGCCACAATGGAAACTCCCAAGAGTTTCTTTAAAGGCTTTTCTTGTTTTTTTTGGAGTTCCTGTCGTGGCTCAGTGGTTAACGAATCCGACTGAGAACCATGAGGTTGCGGGTTCAATCCCTGGCCTTTCTCAGTGGGTTAACGGTCCGGCGTTGCCGTGAGCTGTGGTGTAGGTTGCAGATGCGGCTCGGATCCCGTGTTGCTGTGACTCTGGCGTAGGCCGGAGGCTACAGCTCCGATTCGACCCCTAGCCTGGGAACCTCCATATGCCATGGGAGTGGCCCAAAAAATGGCAAAAAGACAAAAAAAAAAGCACTTTTTTTTTTGGTAAAAGTACAGTTTCAGGTTAAAAAAAAAATTAATAAATTCTTCCTTAAATTTTTTAAAAGATCTTTTCTACCCAAAATTATGACCCTAAATTCTACCATATACTGATTACATAAACAAACTATATATATATGTGTATATATATATATACCACAGAGAAGAATATGAACTTCCAAACACCTATTTGTTTTTTAAAATGTTGAAATAAGTATAACTGTTTTGGGGGTTTTAAAAAGGTGATTTTTTTCCCCAACCGAAAGCACCTGGAGGCAGAAGGGGGCCCCTCTGCCCTGTCTGTATTCCCCAGCCCAGCCGCTGAAGGCCCGCGATACTCACAGGCGGACTCGTCCACGCTCTCCCGGGCCCGCTGGTTCCTGTCCGCGATCCAGTCCCACAGCGAGAGCTCGCACAGCTGCATCTGGATGTGCAGCATCAGGCGGTACTGCACCTAGGGGGCGACACACCGCGGCTCCCGTCTGTCCCGATCGGCCCACGTGACTCAGCGGACAAAAGCTCCCTTGCTTACTATTACTAACTACTCTGGGCCAAGCACTCGGCTGAGCCCTGCGGCAGAGAGCACAGGCCCCAGCCTGCCCAAGAAGCCCAAAGGCTAGCAAAGAGGAGGTGGAGGAGTAAAGCAATGCTTAAACCGGGGCATCCTGACCTGAGTGGGCAGAGGCAGGATGGCTGCAGTCCGGCAGGCTTCAAACAGAAGAGGCTCCTGGAGTTCCCGTCGTGGCGCAGTGGTTAACGAACCCGACTAGGAATTATGAGGTTGCGGGTTCGATCCCTGGCCTTGCTCAGTGGGTTAAGGAGCCAGCGTTGCCGTGAGCTGTGGTGTAGGTTGCAGACGCAGCTCGGATCCTGAGTTGCTGTGGCTCTGGCATAGGCTGGTGGCTACGGCTCCGATTCGACCCCTAGCCTGGGAATCTCCATGTGACGCGGGAAAAGGCAAAAGGCAAAAAGACAAAAAAAAAAAAAAGAAAACCAGAAGAGGTTCCTGAACATGACAAGAGGCTGTGGGCCCAAAACTGTTTAGACTGCACTCAAAATAAACAGTTTTCAAAGCTAAGACACAGCCTCAGACTGGCCATACGGTACTCTACTACTGAGGAGACCCCAGAGTAAATCCACACTTTGTCTGGCTTCACGCTGCACGTAACTAATAACTAGTTCAAGAAAAAAGTCAGTAAAGTTAAGTGCACTGTAGCCCATGCAGGAAAAATGTCCAAATGTATTAGAGCAATGGAACAATGCCGATGAAAGGTCCCTCAAACTCAATTCCTTTATACTCAGAGGAACCCGCTCAGAGTTTTGTGTTTCATAAAAAGCACATACACAAAACCAACGATGATGCAAAAAAATAAAAATCATTAAACACACACACACACACAGAGCCACAGACTCCCAAACAGCCACAATTAGCTCTGCGTGTGAGTATACAGATGTTCTGTGACCCCACCATGACAGATTATGTGTAGAGCCTGCTAAGGCCCGAGCTGTTTTACTCTAATATTCGGGAATGGCGAGGGTACGTGGGAGCCTCACCGGCACGTCGGCGTAACCCTAGTTAGGGTACTCAGTATCCTGGAAGCTGACCTGGAGATCCCACTAGGATGCGCTCCTAAAGCCACGTGCTAACATACAGAAAGCCTTTCTGCAGAAATACACTTTTATAGCATGATGCATGTTTTATAGAACCTGTAGGAACATATATGAAACGTCTAGAGGGAGAAAAGGCCCATCAGAGAGGTCAGAAAAGGATGAGCAGGGAAATGAGGACAGGAGGGAAGACCAAATGCGGGGGCCGGGTGTCAGGAGGAAACACGGAGAGAAGAGACCGCCCAGGAGGCAGACGAGCCAGCGGAGAGACAGAGGACGGGGGGCGGCCGTATCTGATCACACCCCGCACACCGTCATCACGGGAAAAGAGCAAACCGGCAGGTTCTGCGAAAGCCATCTACCTCTGTCTGCCCCAGCAAGTTTAAGTGTTCTTCCGAAGATTCCTCGGTGGAGGTGAAATTCTCTTCCAGGTTGGAGTGATGCTGAAGTGGCAGGTGAGACCCACCGATCGATGTGGAAGACCCATCAGACAAGCCTTTTTCTTGGCACTCAAGGGACAATTCAAATTCACTGGCATTTCTCGGGACTAAACCGGCGGTGCGGGCCACCACTCTGTTCTTGCCACTGTCCACGCCCGATTCAACGAAGGATTTTTCTTCCTCCGGGGTGAATTCGGCAAAGACAATAGATGAGCTGTTACTTTCATCACTTTTAACATCATATCCATCTCTGGAGAAAAGAAAAAGCCGTAAAGATAAAAATCAATGTGAAAAAAAAAAAAACCACTGAGTACCTCGACTGTTCCTTCAGGCCCATGTGCATCTTACTAGTAAACTCACGAAAAAAAAAAAAAAAAATAACAGCCAAGGGGTCTAAGTGGAACATTTACTTAAAAATACTCATAGGAAGAGTTCCCGCTGTGGCGCAATGGATCAGCTGGGACACAGGTTCGATCCCCAGCCCGGCGCAGTAGTTTAAGGAGCTGGCGTTGCCATAGCGGCAGCATAGGGTCACAACTGCAGCTCAGGTCTGATTCCTGGCCCGAAAACTATGCCATGGGGTGGCCAAAAAAGAGAAAAAAAAATTACTGACGGGAAATAGGTATCTGAGAAGAGAAAGTAATTCAACATTTTGAAATGAAAATAAGGAAAAGAAAGTCTGAAAACACTTCTGAGCTCCTAGGAGCAAAAGGCAAAGGCAATCCGACGCAGGGGACAGGACGGGACGTCCGCTGTGTAAAAGGGACACCCCGGCCCGCATACCTGTGGTCGTCCTGGTCGATCACTTTCAGAGATGGCAACTGAACAGAAATTCTATCTGCTGAACAGAAACGAAAGAAAATCTTCAACCCCCCCAGTTTTCTAGGTTACGGTCAAAGGCAGAGCTAAAATAGATCAGTGACACCAAAGGAGCCTACGCAGGTACTTAAAAATGTCATGACCTTCCGGCAATACAACGAGCTTATTCAAATGACTGGCAGATTTTAGTAGTGATAAAAACAGAGCTGTTCAACTACACGGGGGCGCAGCAAACTTTCTGTACAGGACCCGACAATTATATTTCAGGTTTTGCGGGACCTAGGGGACTCCGCTGCCGTTACTCAACCCCGCTGCTGACGTGCACGAGCAGCTGCAGGTAACACAAATGAATGAGCCTATGTTCTAGCAAACGTTACTTACTGACACTGAAATTTGAATTTCATACAATCTATGCAAAATAATTCTTTTAACTCTTTACAAATGTACAAAAAACATCCTCAGTTTGCAGGATGTACAAAAAACAGAGGCAGGCCGGATGTGGCCCACAGGCCCAAATCTGCCCCCGCTTCAACTTAATCCACTCTCCTTGGGAGTTCCCACTGTGGCTCGGTGGTAATGAACCCGACAGTATCCATGAGGATGTGAGGTCTATCCCTGGCTTTGCTCAGCGGGTTAAGGCTGCGGTGCTGCCATCAGCTGTGGTGTGGGTTGGAGACACAGCATTGCTGTGGCTGTGACGTAGGCCCGCAGCTGTAGCTCCGATTCGACCCCTAGCCTGGGAACTTCCACATGCCGCAGGTGCAGTCATAAAAAAACACAAATAAATAAAACCACTCACCTTGCCTCTGGGCCACGTGCACATGTTCTATCCAGGCAGTGTGATAGCCCACAATATTAGGATGCTGGAGACCAGCCAGCACCTTAACTTCCCGTAGCACCTAAAGAAGAAATGGACTTAGAGCTGGCTTTTCCTGACAAATGTGTTACATGTTCGTGGTATCAAATACCACTTGTCTTCTCTCTAAAAGAGAGCTAAACTATGTTAAAAAAAAAAGGGTGGGGGGAATATTTTTACAAGAAACAAAGGCAACTGTTCCAGTAAATACTTGACACTTTTCATAGCTCCTATGTAATCATTCTCCCATTGGATTCCGACACGTCAGTCAAGACCTCCAAGACAAATAAAACCACTCTCGTGACTGCAATTTCAAGGTCGGAAGACAGAAGTGGCTCAGAGGCCCCGGATCACGCAGCATGTCAGGGAGGAGCCTGGGACCTGACCTGAGTGCCTGTGTTTTTCATAACAAGCTTGTTACGTACTGTGCATGAAGAGTTTACTTGAAAAATTAACTTCCCCAGCAATAACCCTGAAATGTGGTTAGTCTGCAGTGTTTACAAAAACATTATGTCAAAAAAAAATTTGGACTTGATGTTTACTTTACTGTAACCCGTTCTTAGTAAACTGCAATCCATACTACCTGGGACCTGCCAACTCACACACACACAGACATATCTCTTTCAAAAGGACCTAAATACTCAATGATTCAAAATAAATACATTTTGAAAATCATACCTTCATGCAATCTGTTTTCGTTGCCCCCTTTATCAGGATTTTTTTAATTGCATAGTATTGACCATCTAATTTATTCCTGACCTAAAAAATAGAAAAAACAAGGTATACTGTGCCATTAAATTACAAATGAATGAAAGTTCTATTAACCTGAGATTGGATAATCCAAACTGTGATAAAAAAGTAAGCTAAACACATGCGTCCTCTTTCCTATCTTCAGGAGAGTCAGCTGGACTAAAAGTTTTTCAGGAGTTCCCGTCGTGGCGCAGTAGTTAACGAATCCGACAAGGAACCATGAGGTTGCGGGTTCGGTCCCTGCCCTTGCTCAGTGGGTTAACGATCCGGTGTTGCCGTGAGCTGTGGTGTAGGTTGCAGACACGGCTCAGATCCCGCGTTGCTGTGGCTCTGGCCTAGGCCGGTGGCGACAGCTCTGATTGGACCCCTAGCCCGGGAACCTCCATATGCCGCGGGAGCGGCCCAAGAAATAGCAACAACAACAATAACAACAACAACAACAACAAAGACAAAAAAAAAAAAAAAAAGTTTTTCAAACTGCACTGGAAGTCCAGCTCCTGGAAGTTATAGGTCTCAAGAATGAGAACGTGAGCCAAAAGGCTCTGTGCAAAACAAAGCAGTAAAACTTTGTTCAGGAATATATTTCTTTTTCCTTTTTCGGCCACACTCAAGGCATATGGAAGTTCCCAACCCACGGATCAAAGCCAAGCTGCACCTGTGACCTACACTCCAGCTGCAGCAATATGAGATCCTTAACCCACTGCACCGAGCCAGGGATCGAACCAGGAAGGCCACAGAGATAAGCCAGATCATGAACCCACAGAACCACAGCAGGAACTCCCTTCAGTAGTACATTTAAAAAAACAAATAAATAAAATTTAACTATAGGAGTTCCCTGGTAGCCCAGTGGGTTAAGGACTCATCATTGTCACTGCTGTGGCATACGTTCAATCCATGGCCTGGGAACTTGCATGTGCCCAGACGTAGACAAAAAAAAAAAAATATATATATATATATATATATGCAACTAGGACAAAACTCAAAAGTTTCCAGAATCCACCTACATCAATTAGGAAAAAATTAAAACCAGCCCACTTCCCTATAAACGACAACCTTAAGAAGAAGTAAATTTACGTGATTTCTAGGAATTTTCCTTTAAGTATTTTAAACAATAATAAAGAAAACAACTTCTCCAAAACCACCTGTTAAGAGTAGAAGGTCAAAGCGGATACATGGAGAATCACCTTGTACACTCTGCCATATCCACCTTTTCCTAAGGTGGCAAGTTCTTCAAATTCATTTAAGTAGCGGGAAGTCTGTGCTTCAAAGCTTACTTCCCTTGATCTGAAAGTTAAATACAAACAATCAGTCACTACCAAAACACAAGAGAACCAAAGCATCCCAAGACATGTCATGGTCACTCTATGCGTCCATCTGGCAAACCTCGTGGATCACCAAACTGTGACAGTTTGGAAAGGCTAAGACAAAATGAAAATGTCCATTCTCTACGAAGAAAACATCTGAGAATAAGCATAGGGATGACGTAATAAGGACAGCAAGGGGTTCATTCATCTAATTTTAAGCATTTTACCTGGAATTCGTATTCCAATTGCAAGGTGTTATTTTAAAGTAGGGATGCTAAGGATGACTAAGGCAGCAGTTGATTAGCTGAGCTCAGTGATGAACACTAGTTAAATTTCTTAATGATCCCACCAGTTACAGATTGGGGGGGGGGACCCGCAGGGGAAGCATATGGAGGTTCCCAGGCTAAGGGTCGAATTAGAGCTACAACGGCCAGCCCACACCACAGCCACAGCAATGCCAGACCTGATCCTGGTCTTTGACCTACCCCACGGCTCACAGCAATGCCGTATCCCCTAACCCACTGATCGAGACCAGGGATCGAACCTGCATCCTCATGGATACTAGTTGGGTTCTTAATCCACGGAGCCGCAATGGGAACTCCAGTTGCAGACTGTAAACTAGCATTTCCTACACACAGCCGAAATTCAGTGCGATTCCCCGACAGAGACTGGATGTCAGTGCTCTGAATAAGGGGCCTTAGAGAATCCACGCAGAAGTGGGGGAGTGGGGGCAAAGACGAGAGAATGAGAAGTACTGTAAATCTCACAAAAGTTTTTAATTTTCATGGAGTTCCCATCGTGGCGTGGCAGAAAGGAATCCAACTAGTATCCATGAGGATGTGGGTTCAATCCCTGGCCTCGCTCAGTGGGTTAAGGATCTGGCGTTGCCGTGGCTGTGGTGTAGGCCGGCAGCTATAGCTCCGATTGGACCCCTAGCCTGGGAACCTCCATATGCCACAGGTACGGCCCTAGAAAAAGACCAAAAAAAAAAGTTTTTAAATTTTCTTAAAATAGCCTAGCTACATTATTTTTTTAATCCCAATACTAATTTCTGATTAATTCAGGATTCATTCATTTTTTTTTCTGTCTTTTGTCTTTTTAGGGCTGCGCCTGTGGCATATCGAGGTTCCCAAGCTAGGGGTTAAATAGGAGCTACAGCTGCCAGCCTACACCACAGCCACAGCAACAGGGGATCCGAGCTGTGTCTGCAACCTAGACCACAGCTCACGGCAACACTGGATCCTTAACCCACTGACCAAGACCAGGGATCGAACCCACATCCTCACAGATACTAATTGGGTCCGTTAACCACTGAGCCACGACGTGAACTCCTGCGAGATTAATTCTTAACCCTGATTTCTTTTGGACAGTTTACTCCTTGCATAGTCAAAAAAGTATTCAACACATACCTGGTCTTCTGGATATGAGAATTATCCTCACAAGGACCCTAAAAATCACAAAGTTATTTTTAAAAAGCATTTTGAAAATGTCATGGAATTAGGAGTCTATCAAAACTCAGGATTATATTAATAGTCCCAAATGTTCAAACCAATTTTTTGTAATGATTTTCATTTTTTTCCATTATAGCTGGTTTACAGTATTCTGTCAATTTTCTACTGTACAGCAAGGTGACCCAGTCACACATACATGCATACATTCTTTAAAAAAAAAAAAAAACCCACTCGATGCCTTTTTCAATATTACTTAAAAGCCTGCAGTTGAACAAATTTCTCTTTTAACTAAAAGATCACTAGTGAAAAAGCTCTATTCTTAAATCCAAGGACAAAATTGAGATTTACCAATGAGCGCCATCAGCAAATAACACTGGCTTTACTATCACATAAATGCAGAAACTAACCACTGCTCACATCTCCCCTGCTCCCACCCACCCAGGCCCCCAGCACCTTACGTCTGCCCCTGCTTCTGCCCTCACCCCACTCAGTGTAGTCTCAACACAGCAGCTGGGAGATCCCACTAAAATCTAAGTCAGATTCGGAGTTCCCATCGTGGCGCAGTGGTTAACAAATCCGACTAGGAACCATGAGGTTGCGGGTTCGGTCCCTGCCCTTGCTCAGTGGGTTAACGATCCGGCGTTGCCGTGAGCTGTGGTGTAGGTTGCAGACGCGGCTCAGATCCCGCATTGCTGTGGCTGTGGTATAGGCCAGTGGCTTCAGCTCCGACTCAACCCCCAGCCTGGGAACTTCCATATGCTGTGGGAGCAGCCCAAGAAATGGCAAAAAGACAAAAAAATAAATAAATAAAATCTAAGTCAGATTATGTCACCCCACCCCCACCCCGGCCCACTCAGAATCCTGCAACACTTTTCACCTTCCTGATAAAAACCAAAAACATTAAAACAGCCTCAAGATCTGGCTCCACGTGTTCCCCTCCCTGGCCCCAGCCCTACCTGGCTTACCCTACGCCAGCCACTTGGCTGCCTGTCAGCTTCTCCAACGTGCCCAGCACACAGCTACCTCAGCAACTGCTGCTCCTTTGCCTGAATGCTTTCCCTCTGCCCGGCTCAGACCCTCAACTGCACCTCCTGACACTGGTCTCACCAAGGCCCTCCCCGGCTATGCTTCGTGTAACTCACACAGCCCCGCCCAACGTTTTCTAAGCCCTTCCCTGCTTTATGTCTCCCCTTGACCCTTAGCACCATCTACCACCCCATTTATTTTTATTTTTCCATTGTCTACATACTCCCTCACCAAAATATAAGCTCCCCGAGGGCAGGGGCTTTTATTTTGTTCACTGCACGAACCCCAGCTTCTATAAGACAGCCTAACACAGAGTGGGCATTCAGTAAATATTTGTTGAATAAACCTATTAAACTTAACATTAAATCTCTGTTATAATGAGGATTTCCTAACGCTTAAAAATACAGTTCATTTGAAGTTAGGATATTTTTATCACACACAAGGTACATTTTTCAGTGCTTACCTGACGGACTCTCTCCCTGGCTGACCTCATTAAGTGCGTAATAGCTCTGTTGTGATGTAGCCGCAATGAGCTAAACTCATCACTACAAGTGAAGGACGACAGCAGCCCCATTTTGATAAAGGTCTGACAAAGTACTACGAAAAGAACAGGGAAAACGATTACCAGAAAGGCCATCAATAAAACAGCAATTTTCAAAACACACAGAAAAAAAGAGTCACAACAGCCTCTGCAAGAAAAAAACCTCTGTAAGAAAAAAGCTGGGGTTTTTTTTGTTTGTTTGTTTTGTCTTTTTGCCTTTTCTAGGGCTGCACCCTCGGCACATGAAGGTTCCCAGGCTAGGGGTCGAATCAGAGCTGTAGCCACCGGCCTACGCCAGAGCCACAGCAACCGGGGATCTGAGCCACGTCTGCGACCTACACCACAGCTCACAGCAACGCTGGATCCTTAACCCACTGTGCAAGGCCAGGGATCGAACATCAAAACCTCATGGTTCCTCGTCAGATTCGTTAACCACTGCGCCATGATGGGAACTCCAGAAAGTTGTGTTTAAATACACATTACACCTTGGGGGCTGATTCTCTAAAAGAGGCAAAATGATTGGTACAATCACTGAGCAGCAGCTCAACTATCACTTCTTATCTGATGCTCTAATTCCACAGTCACTTGTTTACCATGCTTGGTCTGTCAGTAAAGCACTAACCTCTGTCTTTTAAAAAGGAAGGAGGGAAAAAAGGGGGGGATACAAATAAATAAAAATTTAAAAAGCAGGAGTGGAAACAAATGATGAGAACTTACAACAAAAGCGAGTATGAACTGTTGTTCTCAATTATGGAGTATCTGTCACCAACACACAAAGAGCACATATGAGGTGTGTGTACAGACCCAACACCAGAGGGAAGTCAAATCTGAAGCCACAAGGCCAAGCTGCTCAAAAAAAGAAGTCTCTACAGAAGCGCTTGGTTTTTAGTCAGTTAAGAATACAGATGCCCACTGTGGCTCAGTGGTTAAGGAACCCGACTAGTATCCATGAGGACACGGGTTCGATCCCTGGACTTATTCAGTGGGATCCAAAGTTGCATGAGCTGTGGTGTAGGTCAGACTCAGCTCAGATCCCACACTGCTGTGGCTGTGGCGTGGGCCAGCGGCTCTAGCTCCAATTGGACTCCTAGCCTGGGAACCTCCATATACCACAGGTGTGACCCTAAAAAGACAAAAAAAAAAAAAATTTAAAATCAGCAAGTTTTACAGACTTGCTTTAATCAGAAACAAGATTATTATATTAAAATCGTTATAATCTGCTTCTCTATACAGTGAGCCCAATACAGTATCCCCAGGAACCAATGCCTTGGAACCTACGGACACCCCCTTTTGTACAACCCAGCTCCCCAACCACATATTCAAAAAAATAAGGGCACTGGACCAATCATATTTTAACCACTTTTCTCGTCCCATGAAGCTTATCAAAATGTTAATTACCTTTAACTAAAAATAAAACACTCTAAGGTCACGTAAAAGTACTGATAAATTTAAAGATACCTGATGTTAACAAGACTTGGAAAGACTTCTGATTGCAAAGACCCTTGAAATCTGTGGTTGGGCTTATTCGAGGCCTCAGGCAATGAGCTGAACCAAAAATGCCACGATCTGGAGTTCTTGTCGTGGCGCAGCAGAAACGAATCCGACTAGGATCCACGAGGTTGCAGGTTCAATCCCTGGCCTCACCCAGTGGGTTAAGGATCCAGCATTGCCATAAACTGTGGTGTAGGTCACAGATGCAGCTCAGATCTGGTGCGGCTGTGGCTATGGTTGTGGTGCAGGCTGGCAGCTACAGCTCTGATTCGACCGCTAGCTTGGGAACGTCCCTATGCCGTGGATGCGGCCCTAAAAAGACAAAAGACTAAAAAATAATAATAATAATAATAATAAAAAGAAACGCCATGAACTGCAACACTGCTCATTTCTGTGCTCACGTAAACCAGGGCAGGAATGAAAACAAACATTTTCAACAACTGTGCTAGATTTGGTCTTTGAGGTTCCCGGCACACAGCTCCACGCGGTTACAAAACTCATATAATTTCCTAAGTGACAGGGATGCTGGGAGCATCTTTGGTTTTAATATCTGGTCTCTGACTTCAATTTGTGACATTAGAGCTTCGGAGAGCCTTGGACTCTCCAGCGATGAGTCTTTTATATGCTAATGACATGACTGGTGGCAGCAGTGCCCTAGACCCCTTGAGGATGTGAGAGCTGGTCACCCCAAAGATCAAGTCATGATTATAAGCTTAGAACTTTCCTCCCCACCCCACCCCGATCCTCCAGGAAGGGGAGAAGGAGTGGAGACTAAGCTAATAATCGGGATGGGGCTTGCCATGAAAACCTCTCAAGCACAGGGTCAGTGAACACATCCGCCTGCCAGGAGGCAGGTGACCCTGAGCCCTACGGGCACAGAAGGTCCAGCACTCTGGACCCTCCGGTCCTCCATGGACACCCCTCTCCGTCTGGCTCCTCCTCAGTACCCTTCAGCGTATCCTTTGTTCTGATAAACGGGAAAGCACAGGTGCCTGTCCCTGAGCACTGTGAGCTGATGGAGCACAGCATCAGAGAGAGGGGGGCAAAGGCAACCCCCAACTGGGGCCAAGACAGACACAAGTGCGGGTGACCTGAGAACCTGGGGACCTACTCCTTGCGACGAGCACCCCAGAGGAGGGCAGTCCTGAGGGACTGGGCTCTTAGCCTGCGGGCTCCACTCTCACTCCAGGGAGACCCGGTGACCCGTGTGAGACACGCAGCTGGCGGCGGAGACCTGGTCAATGTGGGAGGAAAACCCTACACATCTGGTGTCAGACGTATTCTGTGTCTAGAGGAAAACAGTTTTCTAGGAGTTCCCGTCGTGGGACAGTGGTTAACGAAGCCGACTAGGAACCATGAGGCTGCGGGTTCGATCCCTGGCCTTGCTCAGTCGGTTAAGGATCGGCGGCGTTGCCGTGAGCTGTGGCGTAGGTTGCAGATGTGGCTCGGATCTGGCGTTGCTGTGGCTGTGGTGTAGGCCGGCAGCTGCAGCTCCGGTTAGACCCCTCGCCTGGGAACCTCTATATGCCTCGGGAGTGGCTCTGGAAGAGGCAAAAAGACCAAAAAAAAAAAAAAAAACAGTTTTCTATTAAAGAACACAAAACACAACTGTTTCTGGGCTCTGGTCAATAACAGGTTGAAAATACATAACTGTGATTTTCATTTACCCGCTCACTAACTAAAGCATAACAGATTTTCAAAAATTATATGAATTATCACCTTATAAGTAAAAAATAACTACCTTTTGGAGTTCCCATAGAGGCTCGGCAGTTAATGAACCTGACTAAGATCCAAGAGGACACAGGTTCAATCCCTGGCCTCGCTCAGTGGATTAAGGATCCGGCGTTGCCAGGAGCTGTGGTGCAGGTCGAAGATGCGGCTCAGATTCTGCATTGCCGTGGCTGTGGTGTAGGCCGGCGGCTACAGCTCCGGTTAGACCCCTAGCCTAGGAGGCTCCATATGCCATGGGTGTGGCCTTAAAAAGAGGAAAAAAAAAAAACCTACCTTTAATTTATTTAAATACACACAATTTTATGGTGATCAATCTTTTGGGAGAACCCAGCAATGATGTTCATATGGAATTACCCAAAGGAAAATATAAATTTACAAAACAAACCACTAAAGCTTATTTCAAATGTTTACATATCAGCTGCTTCTCAGACCCACAGCATTAAACAACATAGCAGTCTTACAAGTTTTATTTAGCAAGACTAATTTACTAACATTTAAACACCTGTCTTGAGCGAAGTGGGTTGGGCTCGTGCACATGGCTCAAGTGTTCCAGCAAAGAAACCAGCAAGAGCTGGTTTGCAACTGCAAAAGGGAAGGTCGGCTGCTGCAGAGGCCCTTTCAGCACCTGGAGTTCTGCCGGCACGTCAGATTCTGCAAATTAAAAGGGGGAACAAATTTTTAAGAAACGGTAAACGTATCTCCTTATGACAAAGCATTTTCTAACTAATGAAACACTTTCAATTTAAGGAAATAAAAAGCAAAACAGCAGGTACGGTGAGTGGGATTAATCAAGATAGATTTTCTGAAATTGAAGATGTTGGGGGGGGGGAGGTTTGCTTTTTGCAGGCAGCGCCTTCGGCGAAGCAGAAGTTCCCGGGCCAGGGATCAAACCCACGTCACAGCAGTGACAATGCTGGATCCATAACCATGAGTCACCAGGAACTCCCGGAATTGAGTTTTGAGTTAAAGTCTGGACTTTTCGAGGACTGGCAGAAAGATGGCCCGGGGGGAAAGGAGGAAGTTTTGGCAGTAACAATCTGTGCAAAGACAGAAATAAATAAATGAAAAGTATACATTTAAGCACACGAGCAAGCGAGTACGAACAGGATGGCCTCCTTCCTTTGAGAGGCATAAAGAAGTCTGGCAGTGGAGTTCCCGCCGTGGCGCGGTGGTTAACGAATCCGACTAGGAACCATGAGGTTGTGGCTTCGGTCCCTGCCCTTGCTCAGTGGGTTAACGATCCAGCGTTGCCATGAGCTGTGGTGTAGGTTGCAGACGCGGCTCGGATCCCGAGTTGCTGTGCCTCTGGCGTAGGCCGGTGGCTACAGCTCCGATTGGACCCCTAGCCTGGGAACCTCCATATGCCGCAGGAGCAGCCCAAGAAATGGCAAAAAGACAAAAAAAAAAAGTCTGGCAGCAAAGAAAAGGAAAGGGCGGATGGATGGAAGCGTTACTCTGGGCAGGTGTTACGCGGGTAAGGACCAGGTGTTCTGTACACACGATCTCGTATTATCCTCACGAACACCCTCCGTTACCACCCCCGTTCGACGTTCGACGCACGTGGCCACTGATCTCAGAGAGACGTCGAGGAAAAGTAAGCGGAGAGATTAGACTGACTCCCAAGCCCGTCCTCCTTCCACTAAACAAGACCAGGCAGACAGGTGAGCTGGCACTTAAAGGTGACGGTCATACGGCCTCACGCAGCACGCAGCACGTCTTCAATACGGTATTTAACAAGCCAAAAAAAAAAAAAAGCCACAAAGAAGGAAACATATTTGAGGCAAGTATTCAGGAAACGGGTGATGGGCAGCCGGGAAGGAGGCCTGCAACAGCCCTCAGGCCAGGAGGAGCCTAGAAAAGGAGGAGAGGGACAGAAACAGGGAGGAAAGCACAGGTCCCTGGGATACCCAGAGAGAAGCGGCCTGATCAGGATGGAAAACACTAGGAAGGGGAGGGTGGAGATGCCAACGAGAGTGAAAACTCTAAGCGGGGCTGTTGGAGGAAACTCTCCAGGGCTGCTGACCCACTCCACTGGAAGGGACTTGCAGAAACAGGGCCCGTGGAGCCGACACCTGCGAAAACCACTCCCATTTCAAATGCTGTTTTACTCTCCTCTGTAAACACTCAAGTTCCTGGAAGAGCCAGGACTTTCAAATCGAGACTGAGCTCACCAATTTCCTCTCTGACCTGTAGGTGGCCCAAAAAGACTGGCCTGTATGAAGACGTGCTTTTTGTTTTTTTTGTTTTGTTTGTCTTTTTAGGGCCACACCCAGGGTATATGGAAGTTCCCAGGCTAGGGGTGGAATCAGAGCTACAGCTGTCGGCCTGCACCACAGCCACAGCAACACAGGATCTAAGCCGCGTCTGTGGCCTAAAACCACAGCTCTCGGCAGCACTGGATCCTTAACCCACTGAGCGAGGCCAATGATTGAACCTGCATCCTCATGGATGCTAGTTAGATTCATTTCCGCTGGGATGTGATTTTTGTTTTAAAGGAATACATATTGTCTGAATATGGGAAAGAAAAAGAATGGAAAATGTGGCTACATAAAAACTTCTGTACATAAATACACCTTGAAGTTAAAATACGAATCACAAAATCAGATAGAGTACACATACCTGCTCTGTGTATGACAAGAAACAGGCAATAAAATGTATATAGAGATCTTGCAACCGAGTAAGAAAATGAAGCACAATTAAAGTTCCAGCAGGCTTTAACGTAACTAGTAATTATAACATACATGTTAAAATAACTACGGTACCAGAATTTCCCATCAGATTGGTAACTATTTAAACTCCGGATGCTGGGTATTGTTAAGGGCACAGAAAACTTTCAAACACAAGGGGTGTTTACAACCTGTGGCAACACACTGCAGACTGTCAATTGCGGAGAAGTTCAGTTTCGACCTTTACCCAGCAACTGTACTTTTGGAAATACAAACCAAGGAAAGAAACAAAGCACAACAAACATATATGTGCAAGATGGTCAGGGCCACCCTTTAGAGAGCTGAGAACAACGGAAGACACTACAGCTCCGACTGGACCCCTAGCCTGGGAACCTCCATATGCCGCAGGAGCGGCCCTAGAAAAAGCAAAAAGACCAAAAAAAAAAAAAAAGAAAGAAAGATAATCAAAGACTAGTCCAGTATCAAGTCAAAGAAGCAGGCCATAAATATTCAATAGGAATACTAATGAAGGTGAGGCAAGAGAGTTTCATTCAAACCAACACAATCTTTCTCGTCATTATTATTTTCACAAAATGTATCAAAGCAATTTTTTTTTTTTTTTACTTTTTAGGGCAGCACCTACAGGATATGGACGTTCCCAGGCTAGCAGTCAAATAGAAGCTGCAGCTGCCGGCCTACACCACAGCCACAACCACTGGAGATCTGAGTCGAGTCTGCAACCTACACCACAGTTCACGGCAACGCCAGATCCTTCACCCACTGAGCAAGGCCAGGGATAGAACCCGAGTCCTCATGGATACTGGTCAGGTTAACCAGTGAGCCACGATGGGAAGGCCCCAGAATAATTTTTTAATGTTTTTCTTAACCCAACAAATCCTACTTCTGTGGATCTATCCTAAAGAAATAATCATATATTAACAAAGATGGATGTATACAGATGTCAAACCCATTATTATTTCTAATGGTAAAAAATGAAAAAAGCCCAATTTTCCAACAATATAGCAAAGACTAAATAAACAATAGTACAGAATGTAATGGTCTTAAAATAATGTCCTTTTTTTTTTTCCTTTTTCCTTTTTAGAGCCACACGTGCGGCATATGGATGTTCACAGGCTAGGGGTCAAATCAGAGCTGCAGCTGTCAGCCTACGCCACAGCCAGAGCAACGCCAGGTCCTTAACCCACTGAGTGAGGCCAGGGATTGAACTCTCATTCTCACGGATACTAGTCAGATTTGTCACCACTGAGCCACAACGGGAACTTCTTAAAATAATGCTCTTAAAGGCTAGTCTATGACAAGAAAATGCTAACATAATTTCACATTTTAAAAAAAGAATATAGGGAGTTTCCATTATGGCAAAGTGGAAACAAATCCAACTAGTATCCATGAGGATTCAGGTTCAATCCCTGGCCCCCTTCAGTGGGTTTGGGATCCAGTGTTGCCGTGAGCGGCAGTGTAGGTCAAAGACAGGGTTTGGATCCTGAGTTGCTGTGGCTGTGGCCAGAAGCTATAGCCTGATTCAACCCCTAGCCTGGGAACTTCCATATGGTGCCCTGTGGCCCTAAAAAAAGCAAATAATAATAATAATAATAATGTAGGCATTCCCACTCTGGTACAGTGGGTTAAGAATCCGAATGCAGGGACTCAGGTTGCTGCAAAGGTGCAGGTTCAATCCCAGCCCAGCACAGAGGGTTAAAGGATCTGGGGTTGCCACAGCTGTGCCATAGGTCGAAGTTACAACTCAGATCCAGTCCCTGGCCCAGGAACTGCCATATGTCACAGGTGCAGCCATAACAAATAATTAATTAATTTTGTGGTTTCTCTAAATTTTCTTACTTGGACAAAATGAGGAGTCTTTAATCCATTCATGATATCTTTCTTTGATAAAGATACTTCGTTGTTGTTTTGGGGTTTTTTTTTGGCTGTGCCTGCAGCATATAGAAGTTCCTGGGCCAGGGATCAAGCCACAGCAATGACACCAGATCCTTAACCACTAGGCCACCTGGGAACTCTGACAAATGTTTTAAATGCAAAATCAATCAAAAAAGCAGTCTCGGAGTTCCCGTCTTGGCTCAGGGGCAAATGAACCTGACTAGTATCCATGAGGACAAGGGTTCGATCCCTGAGTTAAGGGATCGAAGTGAGTTAAGGATCCAGCGTTGCCCTGAGCTGTGGTGTAGGTCACAGATGAGGCTCGGATTTGGCGTTGCTGTGGCTGTGGTATAGGCTGGCAACTGTAGCTCTGATTTGACCCCTAGCCTGGGAACGTCCAGATGACGCAGGTGCAGCCCTAAAAAAGAAAAAAAAAAGAGAGAGAGAGAAAGAGAAGAGGTTAAGTGGCTAAATGGAAAAGTGAAGTCAAGTTCTCTCTTTTTCGCAGGAGGGGTGCACCCTCAGCATTCGGAATTTCCCAGGCCAGGGATGGAACTCACGCCACAGCAGTGACAGTGCTGGATCCTTAACCACTAGGCCACCAAGGAATTCCCAAATTCTCTTATAAGAGTAAGAAATAAGATGGAGTTCCCATCATGGCTCAGTGGTTAACAAATCGGACTAGGAACCATGAGGTTGCGGGTTCGATCTCTGGCCTTGCTCAGTGGGTTAAGGATCTGGTGTTGCCGTGAGCTGCAGTGTAGGTTGCAGACATGGCTGGGATCCTGCGTTGCTGTGGCTCTGGCGTAGGCCGGCGGCTACAGCTCCGATTCGACCCCTAGCCTGGGAACCTCCATATGCCGCGGGAGCAGCCCAAGAAAATGGCAAAAAGACAAAAAAATAAAAAAATTAAAAAAAAAAATAAGTTACACACCGGAGATGAGTTAGAGTTCTAGAATTCTGCCAAGCAGGAAGGGAGAAGACAAACAGGAAAGGGTTCACCTAATTCAATTTCCTCAGGAAAGTATGATCCAAATTATTAAAGAACTTGGAAGATTTGATCTGAAGTAAAAATTCTGAAAAACTTACAAGTTATATGAAAGAAGAAAAATTAGTAAGAGTCTGACAATGGGCATACTGTCAGCCCTCCTTCTAAAGCATGCGGCTCCACAGGGGGGAAAAAAAAAAATACAGAAAGTTTGATCAACGGCTGATGTTGGCTCTTGGAGAACCCCTACACAGAGGTGCTGAAAAACACAGCTGTTAATTCCATCTAGGTTGGCTTTGTCCATTTGGCCCCGCCTGCCGCATCCAGATGTTCCTGGGCCCGGGATCGAACCTGCGCACACCAGCCACCGGAGCCGCCGCAGTGACAATGCTGGATCCTTAACCAGCTGAGTCACAAGGGCCCTCCCCACCTAGGTTTTGAATCTTCCGACGCTACCCCTGACTGCCACAGTGACCTCCTCACCCCACACAAACAACCTTGAAGAAATCATTTACCTGGTGTTTTTACACCTAAAAAATGAAACGACGTTTCTCACGGACCTTTACTTTTCAGAGCAAAAGATAAAGTATGTCCGGACATTCTGGGCTTCTCTGAGCCATATGTAAACACAGAAGTGTTATTAGTAACCTACAGAGAAGGGAACTTTGAGAAGCTTATCTAAGATCACTCCCTTCCAAAATAATCTTCAGTCTGCAGAAAACCTTATCGCAAAGTTACAGAACAGACAGACTTGCCTGTTGACAGCTGCAACTTCCATGACCTAACACTTTACGTAATATGGAGCCGCAACAATATGACCCACAGAAAAAATCAGTTTGTCCATTAAACAATAGTTATCTTCCAATTATCCTCTGTTAATGGCCTACGTAAATTGCCACTCTGCTTTTGTTTCTCTTTACGAGCAAGAATTGTAGGTAGTAATGAGGATGACAATAGAAGCATTTAAGGAATAAATTAGGACCTTTTCAAAGAGGCTTGCACCTTGAAATCCACTGCAACATGTTAATATTTGTTTCCTGCTTCAACTTAAAGCCTGTAATCATTCTATTCAAACTACCACATGGTAAAAATGTCCCTGAATTGATGCAGTCATCTTTGATGGCAAAATTTAACTTTAAAAACTGCCAAAACAGGAGTTCTCCTTCTGGCTGGGCGGAAACAAATCTGACATAGCATCCATGAGGACAGAGGTTTGATCCCTGGCCTCGCTCAGTAGGTTAAGGATCCGCTGCTGCCGTGAGCTGTGGTGTAGGTGGCAGACACGGTTCAGATGTGGTGTGCTGTGGCTGTGGCATATGCCAGTGGCCACAGTTCCCATTCGACCCGTAGCCTGAGAACCTCCACAAGCCGTGGGTGCGGCCCTAAAAAGACAGAAGGAAAAAGAAAAGAAAAGAAAAAAAAAAAGCCAAAACAATTGGCTGCAAATAAAGGGCCTATTCCATTAAAATACTCGATACTTTGAACTGGTTACACTCAATATTTTAAGTATCTCTCGTTTTATGAACAACTTGACTGACATATCATATTCCCTGGTAACCAAAAGCCTCACGGAAACGTGAGCATTTTTTTTAACCGAAGAGGGTGATGTCCACACTGCCTCACCATGAGACGCCTTTAGCTACCCGATTAGTAAAGCAAAAGACAAGAGAAGCTACAAATTAAAACTCAACCCAAACTGTAGAGCGCACAGGGTCTGCAAAGTCCCATTCGACTAGTTTGCAAAGTTCAAGCTCCTCGCCGGACAAAACCCGGGGGCTCGGAGCTGGAAAGAGCCTGAGGGGAGTTCTAGCACGTCCGCAGCCCCGAGTCCGCAGCGAGGAAACCAAGGAAGAGAAAAGCAAACGAGCGAGCGGGTTGCAGACCCCCGCTTCAATACGAGTGGACCTAGCCCAGACCGCCCACCCGCCGCCCCCCACACTGCACCGCTGGGTTCAAGCCCGGATCCAGCCGAACCGGTCCAGGTCCTGGGGCGAACTTCGCAGCTGCCTGCCTGGCCAGGAATGAAGGCGGACGGCGAAGGGGGAGGGCCCCCGCGGCCTTCTGGGTCCCTCACCATCGTACTTGGGGTCCGAGCCCTCGGCCGGGAAGTCGATGGCAGGCGGCGCAGGCACAGCCCCGCCTCCGTCGCCCTCCGCCTCGCGCTCCCGGGCCCCGGAGACGCCCCCCAGCATCGCCCGCCGCGCGCGGGCCGCCGCACTGCCCGCCGGCCAGCCGAGCGCTGCCCTCTGCACTCTCAGCGACCGCCACCGGATCCGGAAGTAGCTGCTCGCGAGGTGGACGACCTGCCCCGCCCTCGCCCCCGTCCCCGCCCCTGGGAGGAGCTGTAGGGGGCGGGCCCGGCCACAGGCTCCGCCCCCCGCGCCCGCTCTGGGAGGGAAGGATGGGCTGTTCCCGCGCGGGTGCACCCCGGACGCTGTCGCCTGGTGGGCGGCGGCGGGAGTCGGCGGCGGAATCGGGGGACCTGCTCGCCCTGGTGGAGTCTCCCCAGCGCTCCCTGCGGCCCCGCCCCACTGACCTCGAGACCCGAATACCCGACGAGTCAGCGCTCTTATGTCTCATGCCAACACTCGGGCGCTAGCGTTAATCTACAGAGACGTTAATCCAAGTGTTTACCTTTTGAGGATACAGCGGTGACTGTTTATTTGTCATTGGTTTAAAAATAAATAAATAAAAACACAGGGAGTTCCTGTTGTGGCTCAATGGTTAGCGAATCTGAGGAGCATCCATGAGGACGCAGGTTCGGTCCCTGGCCTTGCTCAGTGGGTTAAGGATCCGACATTGCCATGAGCTGTGGTGTAGGTCACAGACGCGGCTCGGATCCCACATAGCTGTGGCTGTGGTGTAGGCCAGCAGCTGCAGCTCCTATTGGACCCCTACTCTGGGAACCTCCATATGCTGCAGGTGTGTCCCTAAAAAACAAAACAAAACAAACACCAATCCACAGCATATGCAACACTCCTCTCAACATGAACCTATTTTGGTGAACCGTTAGACCAGAACAAAATGGAAAATGCCAACTAGATTCCAGAGTGAATTCAACCTATTAAAAATTCCACTGGTTTTGAAACAACTTTCAACTGAAGTGATTTTAAACTTCAGACAGCCTTTTCCAAGTGAACCCAAGGCCATACTGGATCAACTGTGGTTTGAAGCCATTGGATGACCTTTGCCCTCTGGATAACCAAGTCATCAGACTTGATCGCCAACACTCTCCTTTTGGAAGTAATTCTCAGTGCAGATCAGATAATAGGGCTGGAATAAAAGGCTTTTCAGATTTGGGGCCTCAACCCCAGTGCAGTGTGCAAAAGTGGTATTAAGAATTATATTTGAGCATACAGAGTTCCTGTTGTGGCTCAGCAGTAATGAACCTGATTATTATCTATGACGATGCCGGTTTGATCCCTGGCCTCGCCCAGTGGGTTAAGGATCTATTGCTGGGGTGAGCTGTGATATAGGTCACAGAAGCAGCTCAGATCCTGCATCGTTGTGGCTGTGGTGTAGGCCAGCTGCTGCAGCTCCAATTCAGCCCCTAGCCTGGGAACTTCCATATGCAGTAGGTGCAACCCTAAAAAAGCAAAAATAAATATGTGTGTGTGTGTGTGTGTGTGTGTGTGTGTTTGAGCATAGCTTCCATATAAAGTCCTACGGTATTCATTCAGCCTGATAGAAGCAAATAACTCACCAAGGTTAAGAATGCCCCTTTCCATGCCCTGCCCATGGGATGGGCACAGCTTTTCTTGAAGGTGATTTATCTATATATAGCCATAGCTATAAAAACGCAAAATATTTTTTTTTCTTCTTTGGCTGACCCAGGCACATAGAGTTCCAGGGCTGCAGCTGCATAGCAAGGCCAGATCCTTACCTCACTGGGCCAGGCCAGAGATTGAACCTGCATCCCAGCACCGCAGACATGCCAACATCCCCTTGTACCACATGGGGAACTCCGAGTACTTTTAACGCCACAGTTCCACTCTCAGGAATGTATTCGAAGGAACAGGTTAAGAATGAGCAAAAAGATTTACCTTAAAAAGTTACTAATTGCAACTCTGTTTGTTTATTTATTGTCTTTTTAGGGCCACACCCACAGCATATGGGTGTTCCCAGGCTAGGGGTCCAATCAGAGCTGTAGCCGCTGGACTTCGCCACAGCCACAGCAATGCCAGATCCGAGCTTCATCTGTGACCTATACCACAGCTAGCATCAATGCCAGATCCTTAACCCACTGAGCAAGGCCAAGGATCAAACCTGTGTCCTCATGGATACTAGGCAGATTCCTTTCCACTGAGTCACAATGGGAACTCCAATCGCAATGCTATTTACAATACCAAAAACAAGAAGACAATATAATTGGTTAAATAAGTTATGAAAACCAATAAAATGGCAAACTTTGTAACCATTGGAAATATTGGTAAGGGGAGGTTTATAATAGAAAAACATGGAAATAAATCCAAATTACAAATAGAAGAACAGTTAGGATACATCCATGCAATGAAACCCTATGCAGGAATTACAAAAATTAGGGGGAAAGGGGCAGTCCTTCCCTTGGCTTCCATATTATCACACAATTCTAGTTTTTCTCTATTTTACTGGTCTTCCAGCTAATGGCAACTCCAGATTCTTAACCCACTGAGCAAGGCCAGGGATCAAACCTGCATCCTCATGGGTACTAGCCATGTTCTTTACCCACTGAGCCAAAGCGGGAACTCCAAGCGTTCAGTCTCAACTAAGGCCCAGTAGCAGACCAAAAGCTTTTCTCAAAAGGAAAGTAGTTATCTGCAGAGAATGGCGGGGCTTTGCTCCAAAACCCTCAGGGCCTGTGCTGTAATTCACCTACAAGCACCTGTTGGAACTCCAGTCTAGTCGGTAGTGAGGGTGGGTCCTGAAAAAAGTCAGCAATGACTTTCAAGACAACTGCCTCAGAGGATCAAACTTTCAGGATCCCATTCCTTCCCCATTCACACACCCTCTTTAGCAGTAAGCACCCCAGTAGGCTGGGAGTTCAATTTGCCTTGTAACTCAGTCACTCGCAGAATGAGATTCTGAGTTTGGTTTTCACAGGGCTCTGCTACAGCAGATAAGGGGCACATCTTTAAGGCAGACACAGTGCTTCCAGGTCAGTTAAAATCAAATCCCTAAGCTCATCCTTTTCTTTCCCCACTACGTCCAGTGACGTTAGGAGTAACCAGTCAATCTCAATACACATGTTAATTTAACAAAATGTTCAAAGGGCTCAGATATAAGGTCATCCAGATCCTTGCTTCTTATAAGTGATCGGTTAGGAGTTTCCAGTGATGATATTTTGTGTAGCTCGACTGCCACATCATGCTGTGGATTCTGAGTGTCCTTTTTACTTCTAGAAATAGTCACTAGTCTTTCAATGGAATTTAATTAGCGAGCCAATCCCAGAAACCCCAGAGCCAACTCTGAAAACTCACCCTTAGGTTTCTGCTCCTCTAGGACAACTCCTGGTATCTAAGTCTGGACAGTCTGGGTTCTCCAGAGAAAAAGAACCAGTGGGATGTGTGTATCTAGAGATTTACTTATTTTATTTTTTAAGTAGATTCTCTGGGAATTCCCGTCATGGCTTAGTGGTTAATGAATCCGACTAGGAACCCTGAGGTTGCGGGTTCGGTCCCTGCCCTTGCTCAGTGGGTTAAGGATCTGGCGTTGCCGTGAGCTGTGGTGTAGGTCACAGACATGGCTTGGATCCCATGTTGCTGTGGCTCTGGAGTAGGCTGGCCGCTACAGCTCTGATTAGACCCCCAGCCTGGGAACCTCCATATGCCATGGGAGCGGCCCTAGAAAAAAGGCAAAAAGACCAAAAAAAAAAAAAGTAGATTCTCTGCCCACTTAAGTTTTTGATACAACATTACATCAGGCTTCTAATTCTTTTTTTCCTTTTTAGGGCCACACCTGCAGCATATGGAAGTTCCCAGGCTAGGGGTTGAATCAGAGCTACAGCTGCCGGCCACAGCCACAGCCACAGCCACACCAGATCCGAGCTGCATCTGTGATCTACACCACAGCTCACAGCAATGCTGGATCCTTAACCTGCTGAGTGAGGCCAGGGATCAAACTCGCATCCTCATGGATACTAGTCAGTTTCTTAACCCATTGAGCCATGATGGGAACGCCCAGAGATTTATTTTAAGGAATTATCTCATGCGGTTATGGAGATTGGCAACTCAACTCAAAAATTTTCGGGGTTGGTTGGCAGCCTAGAGAATTGATGCTGAGGTTCAAGTCAGTCTTTTTGTTCTATTCAGGCCTCCATTTATTTGCTGTTGTTTTGTGCTTTTTTTAGGCCTCACCCACGGCATCTTAAAGTTCCCAGGCTAGGGGTTGAATCGGAGTTATAGCTGCTGGCCTGTACCACAGCCATAGCAATGCAGGATCCAAGCCACATCTGCGACCTACACCACAGCTCATGGCAACGCTGGATCCTTAACCCACAGAGCAAGGCCGGGGATCGAACCCGCATCCTCATGGATACTGGTTAGATGTGTTTTCTCTGAGCCACAATGGGAACTCCCCTCCGTTTGTTTAGATGAGACCCGCTTAGATTATGGGGGGCCCATCTGCTTGATTCAAAGTCCACTGACTCAGGAGTTCCCGTCGTGGTGCAGTGGTTAACGAAGCCGACTAGGAACCATGAAGTTGCGGGTTCGGTCCCTGCCCTTGCTCAGTGGGTTAAGGATCTGGCATTGCCGTGAGCTGTGGTGTAGGTTGCAGACGCGGCTTGGATCCCGCGTTGCTGTGGCTCTGGCGTAGGCCGGTGGCTACAGCTCCGATTAGACCCCTAGTCTGGGAACCTCCATATGCCGCGGAAGCGGCCCAAAGAAATAGCAAAAAGACAAAAAAAAAAAAAAAACAACGTCCACTGACTCAAATGTCAGTCTCAGCCCAAAACACCCTCATGGAAACATCCAGAATAATGTTTGACCAATCACCTGGCACCATGGGCCAGACAAGTTGACACATGAAATTAATCTTCCCAGAGAGACGCTGAGACAGGACGGGAGTGGCCTAGAGGAGGGGGTGAGGAGGCATAGCAGATTTTTCCACCAGAGGAAACCTTGAAGAGGCCTCTTCTGGGCTGTCACCTGAATTAGGAGAAGGCAACATCCATATTAAGACCTAGGAGGGAGTTCCCTGGCCATGTAGTGGTTAGAATTGGGCACTTGCTCCGCTGCGGCCTGGGTTCAATCCCTGGTCTCGGAACTAAGATCCCACTTGAAGCGGCTGCACACAATGGGCAAAAATAAGATTTAATAAAATTGGCATTCCCGTCCAGGATTGGAGATCCTGGCCTCACTCAGGGTCCGGCACTGCAGTTCACAGACGCAGCTTGGATCCCGAGTTGCTATGGCTGTAGCTACAGCTCTGATTTGACCCCTAGCCTGGGAGCTCCCATATGCCACAGGTGCGGTCCTAAAAAAAAAAAAAAAAAAAAAAAAAAAAGACAAAAATAAGATTTAATAAAAACATTGTTTTGAAAGGGAGATGATATTCCAAGACAGAAAGAAAGTACAAAGGTCCTAGGGTAGGGATGAACTTAGTATATTTCAAAGAAAGATGCCAGGAAGAGAAGCAAGCAAGAAGGAGTGGCTGGACAGCCAATGAGGTCTTGTGATGGGTCGGGCTTTCTGCACTTAGAACAAAATTCAGACTCCTCCATAAGGCCTGCAGGCCCTTTCAAGAGCTGCTGAGCCTTCCGTACGCTGTGTTCACTTATGCCACTCTCAGGGGGTCACGCTGAGGACTAAGACCCAGGACTTCAGGCTTCATGAGAGAGGGCCAGGGCAGGGATTGTTCTTGAGGTCACAGAGTCTCTCGGGGACAGGGCAGGGACAGAGTCACACAAGAAGCAGGACAGAAATTTTGGTGATGGGATCATCGGTGGCCATTGACTGCACGGCTGGCCTCCACCCACCTCCTCTACCTATACACTGCCTGGACAGTGGTTTTTCCTCATGGCGAAGCAAAGGCAAACTTCCTAAAGAGACGGGAATCTCTTCATGGCAGGGGTGGGGCTCTCAAAGTGGGAGCTGCTTCTTTTGGGCAGTGCAGGCACGTGTCTGTGTGCGTGTGTGCATGTGTGTAGACAGACGCCTACCCAGTTTCTCTCTCACCTCCTCCGTCACTAAGCCCCCTAATGTGTAGCCTTCCAATCAATACCCACATGGACTTCTAAGTCTGCTCTCCCTTAAGGAGGGATCAGTAACACCAGAGGATGTCCCCGCTAGCCACCTTCACCCATCATCCCATTACATATATCATCACGGTCACCTGAGAGAAGCTGAGCGCTATAAACCTTCACAGGATACAGCTCATGACCTATCTGTACATGTTTGGAAGTCATGAAGTGAGAAAAGGAATTTCTCCTTAGAAGATACTGTCTCTGGACGGATCAATAAACAGATGTTTAAGTATAACTACTAAGGTACTGCGCATAGTATGTGAAACTGGGAGTTGTGTATGTTGTTTTGTTTTGCTTTTTGGCCACGCCCGCAGCATGTGAAATCTCAGGCAAGAGAATTCGAATTCCTTTATTTTTACAACTGCTCCAGCCACCTGGAAGTATGTGGTAATGAGCGGGAGTTTGGGAGAGGGTACCACACCTTGGTATCTGGCCCTCAGAATGGCCCCAGCAATCTCTGCTTCCTGCTCTTCATGCCACGTTCAGTTCCCACTCACATTGGACTAGAGCTGCTTTAGATGACCATTAGCCTATGGAGAATCGACGGTATGAGGCTTCCAAGCTTAGCTTAAAACACACTATGGCTTTCACCTTGCTCTCTCTCCCTCTCACCTCTCGCTCTGGGAGAAACAAGCTGCCACGTTGTGAGCAGAGGCAAAGCCCAGGTGATGAGGACGGGAGCCTGCCAACACTGGAGAGGTGTGCTTGGAGCAGACTCTTCCCCAGCAGCACCCTGAAATGACTGGGGCCCGGGATAACTGCTGGACAGCAGCCGTAAGAAAGCTGCACTCGGATTCCTGACCCTCAGAAACTGAGAGAGAAAATACATGCTTGCATGGGGGTAATTTGTTACACAGCAATAATGAATACACATAGCCAATCAGATTTCAAGCCTCTTAGGGTGAGGAATGGCCTCAGCCAATGCCCTGCGAAAATTCTGCTGATCTGACTGGCTCCCAGGCAACAGTTGTGATGTCACCATTAGAACCCTCACTGAGTGGGGGTCTTGCCAGCCAGGTGAGGGCAAGCCTCAGATGAAGAGACTCTTCAGGTGAGCACACTACTGCTTCCCTCTTTACTCTCCTACCTAAGGTGAATGATTCAGGGGCCCTCAAACAAAATCGTTTCGTGATACTCCTTATCACAGACACCTTTTAAATGGTCATTTCAAGTGGATGTTGTTGTAAAAGGCATCACTCCCGTGCCAATCCCTTGACTTATTTCTTTCAATTTTGGGGTCTCGACCCCAGTGTCGGAGATTTTAAGTTTTTGTTTTTTAACAATTCTTGTCTTTTTTTTTCTTTTTTGGTCTTTTTAGAGCCACACCCGCGGCATATGGAAGTTCCCAGGCTACCGGTGGAATCAGAGCTGTAGCTACCGGCCTACGCCACGGTCACGGCAACGCCAGATCTGAGCCGCCTCTGCCACTCATTACACCGCAGCTCACAAGGCACCGCCGGATCCTTAACCCACTGACCCAGGCCAGGGATGGATCCTGCGTCCTCATGGATGGAGAGCCACATTGGTTTCCGCTGAGCCACAACGGGAACTCCTGGGGAAAGAAGATCCTACTACCACCGGCCTAACCTTACAGGGTTGCATGAGTCAAAGAAATTGACATGTTTACGGGCAGTTCTTCTTAACTGTTACCCAATACCGTTATTTTCTTCGGTTAGCTCTTTTCGTCTTGGCTCCTGGGAGACATTCCAGCTGCCGTGCGCTGAGCGTCATTCCTCAAATCAGAGTAACTCTGAGCCTGGTGGGAGAGTCTTCCTCCGACATCTCTTATTCTCCGGCTTGAAGGTAAGCCAATGTTCTGACGGTTGTGGTGGCTTTTCTTTTCAACGGTGAACGGGGTGGGCTGGACACACAGTCTCAGCACCCACGAGCTCGAGCTGTTCCCTCTACCTCGATGCCCAGCCCGGTCCCTCACCATCACGCCTGGGCTACGAGCCCTCCTCTGGAAAGTCGAAGGCAGGCGGCACGGGCACACCCCCGCCCCGTCGCCCTCCGCCTAGCGCTGCCCCCGGCATCCCCGGCCGCGCGCCGGCAGGAACTCCAACCGCCCTCCAGCCCAAGGCCGCCCTATTCCGAACCCGGAGCTCGCCACCGGATCCGGAAGTGGCCCCTCGCAAGGCGGAAGACCCGCCCCATCATCCCGCGCGGCGCTGTTAGGGGCGGGCTCTGCCCCAGGCCCCGCCCCTTCCACCTTCTGGTCTGGACGGCTGGGCGGGTCCAGCGCGGGTGCGCTTCGCGCGCAGGTGGAGGGGTGGCCTGGTCGTCAGGGGCAGCCGGCGGGGCTGGGCGGTGCTGGACCCCTTACCTGGCCTTTCCCAGCCTGGGTCCCGGCGGCCCCTCCTAGCTGTCCTGGAGAAGGCCTAAAGTCCTGGCCGACTCGCAACACCCCACCTAGGTCCTTCTTCTGTCCCCAGGAGTAAGCAGTTTGTTGAGTGACCTTCTGATTTATATTTATTAACACACACACACATATCTGCAAGTTGCAGACCAATATGTAAGATAGCGTACAATAAGAAAATAAAAGCACAAACTCCAAGTAATAATATGTATTTTCTGTAGGCACATATATATACACATAAACACATATAAAATATGTATACATATACATATAAATGTATGTATATATGCATACCTGTAGTTATATATACATATAATACACACAAACCCCAATACATACATTTATATAAATACATAAATATTTATATGCATGTTTACATATATATCTACATATATTTCATTTATCTCTCTTTATATTTTGACCTTGCTCAAGACATGTGGAAGTTCCTGGGATGGAACCCCAGCCACAGCAGCAGCCCAAGCTGTTACAGCGACAATGCCAGATCCTTAACCTGCTGTGCCGCAGAGAAATCCTGTACATATTTTTTAAAATATTTATACTTATACACAAATACATATCCCACAGAAA
Organism: Phacochoerus africanus; assembly: GCF_016906955.1. Taxonomy (NCBI): domain Eukaryota; kingdom Metazoa; phylum Chordata; class Mammalia; order Artiodactyla; family Suidae; genus Phacochoerus; species Phacochoerus africanus. The sequence continues at coordinate 6,742,949 of NC_062548.1, read as the reverse complement.
ATACATATTATTCGTTTGGGGTTTGTGGTTTTTTGCATAGGAACCTCTCAACTATTAGTTGGTATTAATACCTTTGCTTAATGATGATCCTTCCTCTTTGCTCCTAGGAGGCTGATTCTTCCTGCCAGCACTGACCGACATCCCTCAGGTCAAACATTCAGACCCTAGTGCTGGTGTCGGCTTGTTAGCCTTTCATTATCAGAATCTCTCTAAGCAGAAAGATTTCTTCCGAAAGTGTGCCATTTTGTATCTTCAACACTCATCCAGGTGAGTTAGACATTGTGTTTCCTTTCTCTCTATTTCTTCCTGCTGCCCCTCTCCTTGAAACCTACACTGTGCTAAGAATGTAAAGATTAGGGACATGTGGTCAAGTTGGTGCAGCCACAGGAAGAAGCAAGCATGAGGTGTGGAAGGAAGAAGTTTATTATACTCACAGGTCCCAAAGAAGGGGTCACTATATGCTACACAAAGCCACAAAGAAAGCATCAGGTTTTGATCAGATGGCACAAGACAGGGGTGAGGGGAAAACCCCGAGCTAGAGCTTGAACTTGGATTTCTATGGGAAAGGCAAGGCATGGCACAGTGAGCAGCTTAGGCTTGGCTGCTTGGAGAGTTCCCTGGTGGTCTAGTGGTTAGGACTTGGTGCTTTCACCAATGTTTGATCCCTGGTCTGGGAACTGAGATCCTACATCAGGCTGCTGCACGCCATGGGGGAAGAAATTGGCTAGTTGGAATAATTCCAATAGGCTTTGGGCCACAGGGGCATCTCTAGTTGCCTGGTACCTGCCCCGGGATGATTTAGGGCAGAGGAAGTATTGACGCCTGTGCGAGTCAGATAAGGAGCAGGCAGGGTCTTTAGATTTGGGATTGGTTGGTTTGCGTGGGTTGATTGAACCCTTTGCTATCTTTGAGAATTTTCTAGCCCTGGGAGGGATAGCAACCTTTTTAAGATGTCAAAACAACATAAAATACAGAAAAGAAAAACACATGTCTAATACATGCAGATCTGGTTTCTTCTGCCCAGAGTATTCCTCTGCCCAGCCCCCACTTCACCTGACTTCCGGTTTCTTATTGCTCAGGTCTGTAGTCAAATATGACTTGTTGCGTTTATACATGACACACTATCTCCCTCCCTCAGTTAGTTTGCTAGAGCTACTATAACAAAGTACCATAAACTGGGGAGCTTCAACAACAGAAATTTATTCTGTCACAGTTCTGGAGGCTGAATGTCCAAGATCAAGGTGTCAGCAGGATGAGTTCTCTTCTGGGGCTGAGAGAGAGAATCTGTTCCATCCTCTGTCCTGTCTCCTGGTGGTTTGTTAGCAATCTCGGGTGTTCTGTGGCTTGTAGAAGCATCACCCAACCGCTCACCCAACCGCTGCCTTCATCTTCTCCCTGTGTGTGTGTGTGTGTGCACGCGTGTGTGTCTGTGTTCAGATTCCTCCTTTGTATAAAGACAATTGTTATTGGATTATAGCCAAATTTAAGGACCTCATGTTAACTAGACTACTTCTATAGAGACTTTGTCTCCCAGTAAGGTCACATACTCAGGTAATGGAAGTGATGACACATTTGGAGAGGACACAGTTTAACCCAGAACACCCCCCGCCCCCAGCACACACATACAGCTTTCTCTTCATCCCACTACATTAGTGCCTCCCATCGTGCACTTCATAGAGCTTGTATCCACTGCACCACACAGCACCACCCCCCCCCCATAGCATTTAGCACACTTTCCTGTAGATGTTCCTTTGTTTTTTCTTTTTAGGGCCGCATCTGCAGCATTTGGAAGTTCCCCGGGCCAGGGGTTGAATCGGAGCTGCAGTTGCCAGCCTACACCACAGCCACAGCCACAGCCACAGCCACAGCCACAGCCACACTAGATCCAAGCCACATCTGTGATCTGTGCTGCAACTTGCAGCAATGCCGGATCTTTAACCTACTGAGCAAGGCCAGGGATCTAACCAATATACTCATGGATACTGTTTCGGGTTTTTAACCCACTGAGCCATCATGGGAACTCCAATGCTCCTGTTTTGAAGCTTCTTTCTCTTCCTCCCTGCAAATCCCTTCATCATATATACACAGTGGAAATCACATTAGCACAAGCACTGTTTATATGTCTCTCATTAATTTTTCTATGTCATGCACACCCTCCAATGCTCAGTGGACCCTCAATGGACAACTGAAGGGATGAATGAAAAAGTGAACTGTTTGAAGGGGAAATGGCCAATGAACACAGTTATAACAATGAGTTTATCGCCTAGAGAGCATTGAAGACATTTGTACTAATTTCCAGAAGGGATTCTCTTAGGATTCATCACATGATGCTGGTAACTTAATTAAAAGGTATTATACATTTACCTTGTTAGCAATGTATCATGTTCTGGAGAGAATTCCCTTGCAATCGGTTTCATCACAATTGCAACTAATTTGGGAGCATATAATACCTCTTCAGTATTTCATTCTAGCTGCATTAAACCTGTATCTCTTGGTTTCATATCTATCTATCTATCTATCTATCTATATATATATAGGAAGGAAATGTATTTATTTATTTATTTATTTTGGATGTTTTCATTCTGAATTTTATTTTTTATTTTTTCCCTTTGTTGATAAGATTTTTATTTTTTCTGTTACAGTTGATTTACAATGTCCTGTCAATTTCTGCTGTATAGCAAAGCGACCCAGTCTCACACACACACATGTATATTCTTTGTCTCACATTATCTTCCATCCCGTTCCATCACAAGTGACTAGATAGAATTCCCTGTGCTATAGAGCAGATCCTCAGTTATATTTGATGGTGTTCTTCATATAAAGCCTACAAGGTATTTCTGTTTATTATTATTCTTTTGTTTCATCTACTGTGCTGAGAGCACTGTGTGTAACCGTGTCTAAGTAGTTACTGTTAATACTTAGAGACCAGTTGACCTGACATACCTATCTCATTTAACCAGCAAGCTTTTCATACTCTAATTGGGTTTCCATTGATTATATCGATTCTCTCTCTCTCGTCTTATTTTTATCCCTTTTTTTACATTGCTCCAAAAAACAAGAACCATATGAATTATTACAGTCATAACAAGCCCTGTGGTTTTGTTCCTAAATAGGTAGAAATTGTTTTAAACTTAAGATGTTACGGAGTTCCTGTCATGGCTCAGTGGTTAACAAATCCGACTAGGAACCATGAGGTTGCAGGTTCGATCCCTGGCCCTTGCTCAGTGGGTTAAGGATCCGGCGTTGCCGTGAGCTGTGGCGTAGGTTGCAGACGTGGCTCGGATCCCGTGTTGCTGTGGCTCTGGCGTAGGCTGGCGGCAACAGCTCCAATTAGACCCCTAGCCTGGGAACCTCCATATGTCGTGGGAGCGGCCCTAGAAAAAGCAAAAAAGACAAAAAAAAAAAAAAAAAGCTTAAACTTAAGATGTTATATCTTTGTCGGATCAAGCAGCCAGCTAAATCCTTTTCTCTTAGCAAACATGTTTTCACAACTATTTCTCCGCCTTCATGTGAAACCATAGGTCCTTGTACATCATTGCCCTGTTCTCTGCCTTTGTCTTCTGATTTTCATGTCACTCCCTTGTGTTCATGGGAGGGCTCTAGTTCCTGCCTCTGTTTTAGTCATTCTCCTCAATTAGCATTATTACTCTCAATCACAACATCTCTATGGATGATAAAGTCACCTTGATATATTGTTTGCACCATTTTTTTTTTCTTTTGGTCTTTTTAGGGCCAAACCCAAGGCATATGGAAGTTCCCGGGCCAAGGGTCAAATCAGCCTACACCACAGCCACAGCACGGTGGCACCTGAACTGCATCTTGGACCTACGCTGCAGTTCACGGCAAAGCTGGATCCTTAACCCACTGAGCGAGGCCAGGGATCGAACCAGCATCCTCATGGATACTAGTCGGGTTCTTAACTAGCTGAGCCATAATGGGAACTTATGCACCATTTTTCAAAGAAAAGTGGGAAAAACAGAGTATTAGAAGAACCTATGACTGATGCTCTTTGAACTCTCTGAAGGTCCCCCCGGGGATCATGTTTCTTGTATTTTTCCGTATGTAAGACTTTTTCTATATTATACCCAAACAAAACTGGCATTAAAAAAAAAAAAAAAATCCTGCTGTGGCACAGTGAGTTAAGAATCCCGGAATTCCGAGTTCCTGTCGTGGCGCAGTGGAAATGAGTCCGACTAGGCACCATGAGGTTGCGGGTTCTATCCCTGGCCTTGTTCAGTGGGTTAAAGATCTAGCATTGCCGTGAGCCATGGTGTAGGTCGCAGATGCGGCTTGGGTCTGACGTTTCTGGCTGTGGTGTAGGCCGGGAGCTACAGCTCTGATTCAGCCCTTAGCTTGGGAACCTCCATATGCCGTGGGTGCGGCCCTAAAACAAAACAAAACAAAAAAGAATCCAACTGCACCCGTCTGGGTTGCTGCAGAGGGGCGGGTTCAACCCCCAGCCCAGCACAGCGGATTAAAGGATCTGGTATTGCCGCAACGGTGGGGTGGGTCACAGCTGTGACTTGGATTCAATCCCTGGCCCGGGAACTTTCATATACTGTGGGTGTGACCAAAGGGGGGAAAATCTCTTAAGAATGCTGTCAGCAAAAGGGGTAGAGTAGGAACCCCAAGGGGCTGACTCTAACACTGAAAATCCCAGCAAAACTGTCAGAATCACCCTTATCAAGGAGATCCCTGGTGGCCTAGCAGTTAAGGATTTGGCATTGTCACTGCTGCATGCCAAGGGTGCAACCAAAAGAAAAAAAAAAAAAAAACCACCCTTATCAAGACTCCAGAAGGTAATCAAAGGTTTTCAGCAACTCAGCAAATACTGAGCCATGAAAAATGTCACTGAAACCAGCTGGGAGAAGGCTGTGGCTTTTTTTTTTTTTTTTTCCTTGTCTTTTTAGGGCTGCACCTGCGGCGTATGGAGGTTCCCAGGCTAGGTTCTAATCAGAGCTGTAGCCGCCAGTCTATGCCAGAGCCACAGCAACACCAGATCTGAACTGAGTCTGCAACCTACACCACAGCTCAGGGCAACGCCAGATCCTAACCCACTGAGGGAGGTCAGGGATCGAACCAGCAACCTCATGGTTCCTCGTCAGATTCATTTCCGCTGCACCAGGATGGGAACTCCCCAAGGCTCTGGCTTTTTACCTTGGTCTTACCTCCATTTAACTACCCCTTCCCAGGGTAGCAGCGATCTTAAAGATGGTTACCCATGTGTGGGCATCTAGTCTAGGAGTGGAGAAGCTTTTGATCAGAAGGAATTCACTCAGCCTGTTTTGACTTGCCTATGGGTTGCCTAAAAGATATAAGTGCCTGCCTTTGTTTTGCCGAAACCAGAGCCTTTGTTAAGCCACAGAACACGTCTCAATAAATTTAAAAAGACCGAAATCATACAAAGTATCTCCTCTTATCACAATAGAGTGGAACGAGAAATGTAGAATAAAAACTAGAAAACTCACAAAATGTGTAAATTAAATCGTACATTCTTAAACCACAAATTGTTCAAAGAAGAAATCACAAAATAGATTAGAAAATACTGTGAGGTGAACAAAACCAAAAATAATTATCAAAAGTGATGCAATGAGGAGTTCCCACGTGGCTCGGTAGGTTAAGGATCCAACATTGTCACTGCAGTGGCTTGGGTGACTGATGTGGTGATAGTTTGATCCCTGGCCCAGGAATTTCTGTATACCATGAGCATGGCCAAAGAGACAAATTATGCAGTGAAAACAGAGCTGAATTTTTAGACATTAAAAGGAAAGATCACAAATCAGTAACTTTATTCCTTAAGGAACTAGGAAAAGAAGAGCAAAGTAAACCTGAAGTTAGCAAAGGGAGGGGAAAAATTTCGATTATAGATAAATGCTATAGAGAATACAATGATAAAGAAAGTCAATGAAACCAAGAGTTACTTATTTGAAAAGGTTAATAAAATCGACAAACCTTTATCTAGATTAAGAAAAAGCGAGAAGTCTCCAATTAATAACATCAGAAATGAAAACAGGGACCTCGTTACTGATTTTTAACAAATATTATATGAGAGTGCTTTGAACAATTATATGCTGACAAATTATAGAACCTAGAAGTGGACAAACTAGTAGAAGCACACAAACCCCCCAAACCGACTCAAAATGAAATAGAAATCTGAGTTGAATGTTTTTCATCATGAGAGAATGTTGGATTTTGTCAAAGGCTTTACCTACATCAATTGAGATGATCATGTGGTTGGGTTTTTTCCCCCTCGTTCACATTAGGTACCAACGTGGTATGTAACCCATAAAGAGATGGAATCAAGAATCAAAAACCTACCAACAAAGAAAAGCCCAGGACTGGATGGCTTCACTGCCAAATTCTATCCAATATTTATAGAGGGATTAATACCAAGCCTTCTCAGAATCCTTGAAAAAATAAAAAGAAGGGAATACTTTGTCTCACTCTGAGGCCAACATCATCCTGACACAAAGCTGGACAAAAACATCACAAGAAAACTACATACCAACATCCATATATGACTATAAGTGCAAAAATCCTCCACAAAACACTAGCGCCATGTTACAATGATTATATATCATGACCAAGTGGGATTTATCTCAAGAAGGCAGGGGTGGGAGTTCCCTCCGTGGCTCAGGGGTTAACGAATGCATGAGAATGAGGGTTCGACCCCTGCCCTCGCTCAGTGGGTTAAGGATCTGGTGATGCCATGAGCTGTGGTGTAGGTCTCAGACACAGCTCAGATGCCGTGTGGCTGTGGTTGTGGCTGTGGTGTAGGCCGGTGGCTACAGATCTGATTAGACCCCTAGCCTGGGAATCTCCATATGATGTGGATGTGCCCCCCCCACCCCGAAAAAAGGAATTCAAGAGTGATTCAACCTACAAAACCAAACCAAACAAAATGCATGTAAGAGGATGAAGGGGAAAAAAAAACCCCAGCGTCATGATCGTCTCAAGTCGTAGAGAAAAAGCTTTTGACAAAATCTAACACTCTGTCATAATAAAAACACTCAATCAGCTAGTCATAGAAGAAAACATCCTTAATCCTACCAAGGTAATCTATAAAAAAGCAACCCCACACCAAAAGCACAAATAACCAAAGAAAGGTTAGGTAAATAGGACGTCATTTTAAAATGCAAAAAAGGGAGTTCCCCATGTGGCACAGTAGGTTAACGATCTGGCCTGTCTCTGTGGAGATGCCCGTTCGATCCCCAGCCCAGCACAGGGGGTTAAGGATCCGATGTGCTGAAGCCGTGATCCGGCTGTGGCTCAGATCAATCCCTGGCCTGGGAACTTCCATATGGCCGAGGGGGCAGCTGAAAAAGGAAAAAAGAAATTAAAAAAAAATTTTTTTGTCTTTTTGGGGCCACACCCACACATATGGAGGTTCCCAGGCTAGGGGTCCAATCGGAGCTGCAGTCGCTGGCCTGTGCCACAGCCACAGCAAGGCCAGATCCGAGCCTTGTCTTTGAACTACACCACAGCTCACAGCAACATTGAATCTTTAACCTACTGAACAAGGCCAGGGATTGAGTCTGTGTCCTCATGGGTACCGGTCAGGTTCATTTTTGCTGAGCCACAATGGGAACTCCAATAAATGTTTTAAAAATTAAAAAAAAAAAAAAATCTGTGCATCAAAGGACACTCTCAAAGGGTTCCCTTGTGGCCCAGGGGGTTAAGGATCTGGCATGGTCACCATGGTGCCTCAGACCAATGCTTGCTGTGGCGTGGATTTGATCCTTGGCCTGGGGCACCTCCACATGCCCCACGGGACTGGAAAAAAAAAAGGTATCGATAGACTGAGAGAAATGAGAGAAAAAAATGTTCCAATCATATATCCAATCAGAGTCTAGTAACGTGTTTAAAGGAGTCCTACAACTCAACAATAAAAAAAGATAAACATCCAATTTAAAAATGGGCAAACAACGTCAGGAGACGTTTCTCCAAAGAGGATACACAAATGGCTAATAAGCATATGAAAAGATGCTCAGCATCATTCGGCATCAGGGGAATGTAAATCAAAGCCTCAGAGAGATACCACTTCACACTCAGTAAGACGGCCAGGATTTTTTCAAACAGAAAAAAGATTAAAAGGTGCTGGCAAGGATGTGAAATGGTCACACATCGCTGGCGGGAATGTCCAGAGGTGCACGTCGTGGTTCCTCAATACGTTAAACATAGAATTTCCCTAAGGACCGGCAATTCGACTCCTGGGTAGACATCCAAAATATTTGAAAATAGGTGTTCCAACAAACACTTGCACACAAATATTCACAGCTGCCCTACGCGCACTATTCAAAAGGTGGGAATGACCCACGTCTATCAGCAGATGAGTGGATAAAGAAGATATTGTCCAGGAGTTCCCGTCGTGGCGCAGCGGAAATGAATCTGACTAGGAACCATGAGGTTGTGGGTTCGATCCCTGGCCCCGCTCAGTGGGTTAAGGATCCGGCGTTGCCATGAGTTGTGGTGTAGGTCGAAGATGCGGCTTGGATCCGGCGTTGCTGTGGCTGGGGTGTAGGCCGGCGGCAACAGCTCCCATTCGACCCCTAGCCTGGGAACCTCCATATGTGCGGGTACGACCCTAAAAAGACAAAAAAGAAAGAAAGAAAGAAAATATCATCTAGTCATACCATGAAATATCATTCAATCGTAAGGAATAAAGTAGCAATATATCCTACAATGTGGGTGAATCTTGAAAACATGGCATGTGAAAGAAGCCAGACTTAGAAGATCCCATAATGTGTGATTCTATTTATATGAAGAGGTGAATCCATAGAGACAGGCAGCAGATGAATGCTTGTTGGGGCCTGGTGGGAGGGCAACGGGGGATTGACCGCTCACTGGACGTTGGGGTGGAGGAAAAACCTCTGGAACTAGGAGTTCCCATCGTGGCGCAGTGGTTAACGAATCCGACTAGGAACCATGAGGTTGTAGGTTCGATCCCTGCCCTTGCTCAGTGGGTTACGGATCTGGCGTTGCCATGAGCTGTGGTGTAGGTTGCAGACACGGCTCAGATCCCGCGTTGCTGTGGCTCTGGCGTAGGCCGGTGGCTACAGCTCTGATTACACCCCCAGCCTGGGAATCTCCATATGCCACAGGAGCAGCCCAAGAAATGGCAAAAAGACAAAAAAAAAAAAAAAAAGCTCTGGAACTAGACAGTGTTGATGGTTCCACATACTGTGAATGTACTTCACGCCTCTGAGCAGAACACTGTATTTTATTTTATTTTATTTTATTTTTTGTCTCTTAGGGCCACACCCGCGGCATATGGAGGCTCCCAGGCTAGGGGTCGAATCGGAGCTGTAGCCACCAGCCTACGCCAGAGCCACAGCAACGCGGGATCTGAGCCGTGTCTGCAACCTACACCACAGCTCACGGCAACGCCAGATCCTTAACCCACGGAGCAAGGCTAGGGATCGAACCCGCAACCTCATGGCTCCTAGTTGGATTCATTAACCACTGGGCCACAACGGGAACTCCTATGTATGCTTTTTCATATTCTCTTCCGTTGTGGTTGATCACAGGATATTGAACAGAGTTCCCTGTGCTGTACAGTAGGGCCTTGTTGTTTATCCATCTTGTATATAACAGTTTGTATCTGCTGATCCCAAACTCCCAGTCCTTCCCTTCCCCCTGGCAACCACAAGTCTGTTCTCTATATATGTTTCTGTTTCATAAATATGTTCATTTGGGTCATGTGTATTTTTTTAATGGCTACACCCTGGAACATCCCAAGCTGGGGACTGAACCCAAGCCACAGCTGTAGCTGAAGAAATGCTTAATTCTTTAACCCATCACACCTCCACAGAGACCTGAGCAGCTGCAGCCAGATTCTTAACCCATTACCCCACAGCAGGAACTCCTGTGTCATATTTTTTTTTTCCCCTGCTAATAGCATGTGAAGTTCCTGGGCCAGGAATCAAATCTGAGCCACAGCCGTGACACTACTGGATCCTAAACCTGCCAAGCCACCAGGGAACTCCCTCAATTGATGTTTTTTTATTTTGGTGAAATTTCTAGAATTTTCAGAGATCCCGCTTGGCTCTGCAGGTTAAGGATCTGGCATTGCCGATGCTTTTGGCTCGGTTACAGCTGTGGTGGGGGTTTGACCCCTGCCCAGGGAACTTCCGAGTGCCATGGGTGAGGTCGAGACAAAAGCAAAAACAAAAAAAGAAATATAACCATTTTAACCATTTTCAAGTGTATAGTTCAGTGGCATTAAGCAAATGCACATTTGATTGACTTTTTTTTCTAAATTTTTTTTCCCTAGGGCCGCACCTGTGGCATATGGAAATTCCCAGGCTGGGGACCAAATCAAAGCTGCAGCTGCCGTCCTATGCCATGGTCACAGCAACGCAGGATCTGAACCTTGTCTGCACCGTAGCTCATTGCAACGCCAGGTCCTTAACCCTCTGAGCAAGGCCAGGGATTGAACCCTCATCCTCATGGATACCGGTCGGGTTCGTTACCATTGAGTCACAATGAGAACTCCCCAATGGACTTTTTAAATAGTTATCTTAGTCACTTTCTGGAAAACTCTTAAATGGGTCTTATGTATTTTCTCTTTTTTTCCAAAGAGATATATAATGTGCAAATGAAGATAAATTTGTCTCCATTCTAATAGAAATATTTTGTTTTAATGGTGGGAGTGGGGCAAGCTTCCAGGATTGTGTTTAATCATTGTTTAGGATAGCATGCATTCTTGTGCATGAAGGGGATAGGTATGTGTTTTCATGTTTTAAATCTAGGAAGTGATATTTTTCCTTGTAACTTCATCCAGCCAGTTATACCACTTGGAGTTTCTCCTTTGAAGCCCCAAGTCTACTGAATCAAACAGCACACTGAACCTGCTCCTTGTTATCGACTATATTATTAATCTTTATTTTTGCACATTTCCAAAGGCAGCACAGTTCTAAGAATGGGAAAGATTGTTTCCAAATGGAATTTGTTTTTGAAATCCTGACATCTCTTCCCATCCCTTATTGTTGTAGAAAATATTTCGTAATCCTTAAGGAGTTTAATTTTCCTTCTTTCTTTTTTTTTTTTTTTGCTTTTTTAGGGCCGCACTCACGGCACATGGATGTTCCCAGGCTAGGGGTCTAATCGGAGCTACAGCTGCCAGCCTACACCACAGCTCATGGCAATTCTGGATCCTTAACCCACTGAGCGAGGCCAGGGATTGAACCCGAATCCCCATGGACACTATGTTGGGTTCTTAACCACTGAGCCACAACGGGAGCTCCAACGTTTCCTGAACTGCATCTACCTCAGGCTATACATTCCCTTTCTCATCTGTAGCACTGTCACAGTGTGGGGTGACTAATGATGCCTAAGTGTATTCCAAACAAACTGGTCTCTGGAAATGAGGTACAGTACCTCTAATGCAGTCTGGGTTCTAAATTAATATTTTAGTAATACATAAAGGAATGACTTGGGGTCTGTCCCCTAAAAATAAACTAGGTGTAAGATTTGGGGAGCCATGGTCTCAGATTTCCTTCATGGGAGATGGTGGTCCCCAGAAAATCCAATAGAGCTCACTTGAAACCTTGTAAATCAACTGTATTTCAATATAAAAGTACCCTTCCTTGAAAACCTTTGGGCTTTAGTGTCTTGGGTTGGGGGAAAGAGTGCCAATTACCCATTAGGATAAAGTTGGCTCTGGTAACTTTGATTGCTTTCATTTGGGAGTCCAAAGCAAGACTAAAAGAACTGAACTAATAAACAAAGACTGGAGCTGGAATTGACACTTAAGTTTGTGTGTCTCCAAACAGCATTTTGTGACAACTGCATCCCCGTCCAGGCAGCAGGGACAAATCTGTTGACGGTGTCATCTGAGCATCCTGATAGTTAAAGGTAGGTAGGGTTGCGCTTTCTCTTTTCTTTCGTCTTCATTCTTTGTGTGTGTGTGTGTGTGTGTGTGTGTGTGTGTGTGTGCATGAAAACATGTCAGGTACTTCTCTGGAATATGCTTCATAACTAATCCATTCTTTTGTGTGTTTATATTATTTCTTTGCTCACAGTAATCATGAGTAAAATCTCTACGAGGTAAAGGGCCTGGTTCATGTTTGCTCAGAGGAGCTCCGAGCAAGGATTGACTGATTTGAAGCACTCCTCTACGTTGTTGCTGGTCCAAAGGAACACCACACGGCGTTCCTGTTGTGGCTCAGTGCGTTAAGGACCTGATATTGTCCCTGCGAGGATGCAGGTTCGAGTTCTGCCCTCCCTCAGTGGGTTAAGGATCTAGCATTGCCACAAGCTGTGGAGTAGCCCGCAGCTGCAGCTCTGATTCCCTAGCCCGGGAACTTCCAGATGCTGCAGGTGTGGCTGTGAAAAGAAAAAGAAAAAGAACGCCAAGGGGTGGAGTGGGTAGAGGTGGATTAAGCCAGCGCTGGATGAGCCTTTGTTGGCCAAGTTCCCGGTAGTCCATGGTCACCCTCCATGATCTACCCAGTTTTTGCAGAGGCCAGATTGGTGACTAAATGGACCATGATGGAGATGATTAGCCCTGCATCCTGGCTGCTCTGAGGATGGCACTATTCCCAGCCATTCCCCCCAAGAGTTGCTCTCTTGGCCAGAGAGGGCAGTTTTGGGGCAGCCACCTGGCTTTTTTTTTTTTTTTTTTTTTTTTTTGCCGCACTAGCTCTAACTCTGCAAGTGAAAGAACAAATGTGAGGAGTTCTTTCTTTTTTTTTCTTTTTTCTTTTGTCTTTTTGCCTTTTCTAGGGCTGCTCCCGTGGCATATGGAGGTTCCCAGGCTAGGGGTCTAATCAGAGCTGTAGTCGCCGGCCTACACCAGAGCCACAGCAACTTGGGATCCAAGCCACGTCTGCGACCCACACCACAGCTCACGGCAACGCCAGATCCTTAACCCACTGAGCAAGGCCAGGGATCAAACCCACAACCTCATGGTTCCTAGTCGGATTCGTTAACCACTGTGCCACGACGGGAACTCGAGGGGTTCTTTCAACTACTGAGTATGACCGTTTGGATATTTCATTCAGAAAAGCAGGGAAAGGACCACTGTAGCTTCCATGGACTCTCAGAGGGATCTGGGTCAGGACTCACTCTATTGTTTGACCCCATATATTCTTGCTCTCTTAGCAAAAGAGGACCCCTGGGGTGCTTTAAATCTCCATCACTTGCACTAACTTGGACTCTGTAACCCATAGCCTGGAAATACCCCAGTATTCCTCTTTGTACCCCAGGGTATGGTTACTCAAGTCAACCAAATGGCCAGAGGTCTCCTCGGGGAGGAATTTGGAGAATCACTGCTGTGTACGTTGGCTGTGGATCTGGCTTCTCTTTTACTGAATAGGTGTTTGGGAATCTGAGAACTGGCTTAGTGGGGGCCCCAGGCAGGAGATTGTGACTTTCCACTGGGACAGCTGCTGTAAGTTTTCTGCGCATCTAGATTTGATATGTATCCGTAGATGTCCTTTGACTCTATAGACTACCCCTTTGTTGACTACCCCATCTATCTTGTCCTATGTCTTATTAGCCATCTCCTTGGGTCCCTGCAAGTCAGGGGCCTCATCTGTCTTTCTGCCCCTGCTTCCCTTTACAGCAGTCATGCCCACCTTGCGTTAATGGGTACATGTTGCCACCCAGTCTCTGTCACTCCAGGACCCTGTCACCACCACCATCCCTGCCATGGCTAGAAAGCCCATTTCTGTAACAGCATACTCTACTGTGGGCCCTGGCCTACAGATGACAACCAGGACTGGGGGTCACTGAATTTCTCAGCAAAGCTGGTGGCACCCTCAGCTCCCACGGCTTCAGTAGACAGTGTCTTCTGGGTCTTCTCATGGAATATATTCCGCTGGGAGCATCCATTCCAACAGGTTCACTTCCCTGAGCCTACTGACCCCTTCTCTATCTGCCATGGACGTCACAGCATCTTGACTTCCTTTAATGTGGCTCAGGTCTCTTGCCAAGGACCATCCCCGCAGCGCAGCAGAACCAGCCCACTCAGGGCCCTTGACAAAGTGTTGCATCTAACTTATGGGAGAGCACTCCCGTATCTACAAACCTGTTAGGTTCTCATCCCTAGTCCCAGGGCCCCACCTCTTTCATATCAGAGCCCTGACCATGGTGCTTGGTGGTGGAGACTGCCCGTGGCCGAGCAGGTGACCACTGCTGAAGTTCAGCTCCAAGCCGCTGCGGTGATAATGCTGGATCCTTAACCCACAGCGCCACAAGAGAACTCCTCAGCTCCTTTTAAGTGAACCTGAGCTTAGTCCTCGGAATGGTCTGCCCTCTGACTGCAGTTGAGGGTTCCAACAGGCTAAGCAGCCCCTCCAGCCTTGCTTTGTGTTGATGACTGATTGCCTGGAGGCAGCTGATTTCCCTCTTTAAACCATCAGTGGCCACCCGATTTCACAGTTTTGACAATTACCATTTCCCCCACATCCTCAAACACCAGGGAGGCTGCATAAGCCAATGGACCCCCATCCAGCTGCCCCAGGTGGGAGGGAGCCGCACACCATCACACAGCTATGAGCATCCCACTTACCACCTGGAATCCTATCCTTAGATTCTGCCTCTTAGGACCGCTCTTGATATGGACTCTCTTAAGCTAGGCTACCTAGAAGCATGAGGTTTTATTTTATTTTATTATTGTATTTTTTTTTTATTTATTTTTTATTTTTTATTTTTTTGTCTTGTTGTTGTTGCTATTTCTTGGGCCGCTCCCGCGGAATATGGAGGTTCCCAGGCCAGGGGTTGAATTGGAGCTGTAGCCACCGGCCTACGCCAGAGCCACAGCAACGCGGGATCCGAGCCGTGTCTGCAACCTACACCACAGCTCATGGCAACGCCGGATCGTTAACCCACTGAGCAAGGGCAGGGACCGAACCCGTAACCTCATGGTTCCTGGTCGGATTCGTTAACCACTGCGCCACGACGGGAACTCCTTATTTTATTATTGTATTTTTTGAGAGGGACATGAGCGGAATGTGAAATTTCCCAGGGCCAGGGATCAAAACTGCCCTACAGCAGAGACAACGCCAAATCCTTAGCTGCTAGACCCCCAGGGAACTCTGAGAAGCAGCGCAGAATTAAGATGCATGGGCTACATGGAGGAAGAGCTCTGGGGAGAAAGGGAGAGCGCAGGGAAAGGAGCTAAGCAGGGAGGTAGCCATAGGGGGAGATGAACTTCCTTCTGATCCCACTGGCTCTGGATGGTGTGTGAGCTGCCTCACCAGACTGGTCACTGCTTGAGGCAACATCTTTCTCAACCCCAGCAGGAGTGAGTCCTTGGTGTAGGCTCAAAGTGGGACATAGGTGTGCTTAATCTTCTCTATGAGTCAGCTCCCCACCAGCCAAGAACAGCTGTCAGAAGGGGGCAGCTGTGGGTGACTAGCAGCTAACACGCAGAGCAGCTGGGATGGGAATGGGCCCTTAGCCAGGAAAGGGAATCTAAATGGGGCATTAAGGGCACCCCATCACGGGCTCCCTCAGTAGCTGGAGGCCCTTGGAAAATCTAATTTATCCCTCTTTGACCATGTTGTTACCCAGATTGGGAGGTGAGGCACTTGGTGTCAGTTTACCGCTAGCCTAGGCGGTTTTGTTTCACTTGGCTGTGCCCACAGCTCATGGACGCTTCCAGCCCAGGGACTGAACCCATGCCACAGCAGTGACCCGAGCTATAGCAGTGACAGCGTGGGATTCTTAACCTGCTGTCTTACAGGGAACTATAAGACAGCTTTGCTGAGATCTCCAAACAGCATTAACTTTCAATTAAGCTCTGGTCTCGAGGAAAACAAGTTTCTGGGGCAAAAGCCGAAGACCCAGCTGTTTGAAGGCAGGGAGATCCTAATATCCATTGTTAACCTCTCCAGTCACGTGATGTGTTTGCTAGCGTTAAGTGGCACTGCAATTATTTGGAGGAAAAGGGCCTCAGTTTGCTCTCAAGGCACGGAGTTAGAAGAGGGCTGTGTAACGACACTTTCTCCCCCCAATCTGTTCTACGTAGAGACTGCCAAGGGGGTTTTTAAAAACCCTTCGTACTCTACCATGTTAAGAGGCTGACTGCAGAGGCAGCTTATCAGTAGAATGTGAAATGGAAAATGAAGTTAGAAGCCAAACTTCTAACGTGACTTCCAAAGGGAGCATTTTAAAATAACCACAAAGCTCAGGTGCATATTAGGCCGTTGGCTCTTCAATTCCTTCTCAATCTGCAATCACCTGAAAGTCATTTGGAAACATCAAGCAAATGACTGGGTCCATGCCTATGGCTCTTCTGTTCTTGCGAATCTCTTATTAGTACTGTCAGGACCCGTGGAGGCGAAATTTCACAGCCATTCTTCATCAGAAAGTAAACTGCAATGTTAATTCCCAAAGTGGGTACTGAACTTTGGAGGTGTGGAATTCACCTTTCCCCGTTTTCTCAAACCACTTCAGTGTTCTGTTCCAAACATACAACTGATATCTTATCAATCACTTCAGTAATTTCTTTTTCTTTTTTGTCTTTTTTTAGGGCCTCACCCATGGCATATGGAGGTTCCCAGGCTGGTGGTGGAATTGGAGCTGTAGCTGTCAGCCTATGCCACAGCCACAGCAATGTCACATCTGAGCTGCATGTGCGACCTACACCACAGGTTACAGCAATGCAGGATCCTTAACCCACTGAGCGAGGGCAGGGATGGCACCTGCATCCTGGTGGATCCTAGTCAGATTCCTTTCCACTGAGTCCCGGGAACTCCAGTGCTATTTTAAAAGACATGCAACCTTTAAGGCGAGTAATAAGATTCTGATGAGGGCTTCGTGGAAGAAGAGGCAGGAGTAGGATTTCCATAAGCAGATGTAAGAGTGGGTTGTTTGAAGGTATTATGGCTGGGACACAAAAGAGCAAACAGGACTGGGGGCCCTCAATGCCAGGCGAAGTTGCTGAGACTTTTCTGTGGGCCAAGAAAGTGGCTAAAGGCTCTTAGGAGGGGAACAACATCTGACTTGTGTTTTGGAAAGATCGTCGTGGCCACAGTGTGAAGGTTTAGAGGGAGTGAAGTGACTGGAGGGGAGCACCAGAAAGGAGCCTGTGGGAAGGAAGCGAGTGGCGAGAGGGCAGGTTGCTTTGAGGAGGGTGGGGGTTATAGCCCCTGGGTAGGCTGGCTGTGACCTGGTCTAAGGAGTCAGATAGGTTGAGGAGGGAGCGAGGACGCAGGTTAGTGCGCAGGGGAGTGGCACGTCCTGAATCCAAGCAGGGAACCGAACGGGGAGGAGCAGGAGCCTGGGCAGGGGAGATGGCCACGATCAATCAATTCCTTCTCTGTTCGACCTCGCGGTGGAGACCGCCAGTAAGCGGCTGCAAGTGTGGACCTGGCTCTTGGGAGCAAGCGCTGGTCAAGCTGCTCCCAAAGAACGCGCAACGCTGCGATGGGAGATGAAACCGTGCTTTTTCTGGAGCCGGGTTTAAAACTCGCTTCCAATGACACAGTGAGTGAAGTCCGAGGGCGCGCTAGCGCAGCGCTGGGTCCGGCGTTCTGAAATGCCGGGTCGCTAGGCCGAGGGACGTCTCCCGGAGCCGCGTCCGTTGGGAGGACCCAGGTGTCCCGCGTGGGCAGTTCACCCGCGCGGGCCCGGCCGAGCGCGGCAGCAGCGGCGTTATCTCGGACCTCCCGCTTCTCCTCCGGCCCCGCGGCAGCGGAGCGCCGCGCCGTCAGCTCCCTCCCGCCGCTCGGGAAGGACCTCACCGGCCCGCGCCGCGCGGCTCGGCTCCGCCAATCAGCGCGCTCCTTCCGCGGCCGGCCGGCGCTCCAGTGACGCGCGCGCCAGTCTGCGCCCGCGGCGCTTTGGCGACGGCCCCTCCCGCGCCCGCCCGGCCCGTTAGCTGCGCGCCGCGCCTCTTGTGCGACGGCCCCTGGGCGGCGGCGCGTGCGGGCGCGGCCTTGGCGCGCCCCCTGGCGGCCCGGCGGGGATCTGCGGGCGCGGCGCTGACCCGGAGGCGGCGGCGGCGGTGCCCGGATGGAGGCACGTCATTGTCCCCCGCCGGGCGGCTGGGCTGTGTGCGGCGGCGGTGGCGGCGGCGGCGGCGGCCGAGGGGGATGGAGCGAGCGCCGAGCCGGGTCAGGTAAGCTCCCGCCTCCTTCCCGCCCGCCGCTGGCTGGCGTGGGGCCCGCGCAGCGCCCCGCTCGCTTCGGCCGCAGCTGGCCCGGCGGCCTCTCAGCCGGCGCGGCCCGCCGGGGGCTGGCGCGGCCCCTCGCCCGCCGCCCCCTCCGCAGCGGCGGGCCGCCCGGGACCCCGCCGCGCCGGTGGCAGCGCCGCCCCCGCCGGCCGGGCCAGGCCGCTGGGGAGGGGGCGGCGGCCGCGGCGGCGGCGGGGCGCCGGGCGAGCGGGGCTGCGCGGGGAGGCCGGACCCCCCTGGTTGCCATGGACACTGCCCTCCCGCCCCCACCGGGCCCAGCCCGCCCCCTCGGCCCGTGGGTCGGGCCCGGCGGGCGGCTCCGGGGCGGCCAGGCCGGCACGGGGCGGCCAGGGGTGGGCGTGTGCCGGCCGCCGACCGCGGAGCCCGGCGTCCCCGGGCCGCCCGCCGCCCCCCGCGTGGCTGCCACCTCCCGCCCCGGAGCGCCGCTCGGAGCCCGGGGCTCGCCTCCCCGACCCCCCAGAGAGACAAACTTTGCCACCCGGATGCCCGCCGGCCCGCCCGCGGGGCCGGTCCTCCCGCGCGGGGCCGTCCACCCGGCTCCTCCGCGGAGTGTCCGAGTTCCCCACGCCGGCCGCCGGGCGGAGCGGGCACCCTCGGGGGGAGAGAAGGGGCGGGCCGGGTGGCCCGGCGGCGCGTCCCCCAGCGCTCCGCTGCCCTGGTCCTGTTCTTTATTTTCGGGGCAGGAGGAGCCAACTTACCTGGCGGGGGTTAGGGGGAGAGGGAGATGAGTTTCAGATGTAAGAGGTGAAGGTTTGACGGGACAGAAGTTTTACAGTCTAGGACTTTAACCTCGCTATAATGAATGCAATTGAGATTACTTTTGTTGAATAGCTCTTTTATATTCAGGGAAGCCTTAGGGCTTACTTGTTTGTAGGAGCACACGTTGGTTATTTAAAGTAAATACGCTCAAATAACAGTAAAACTGCTTGAAAAACTAGTTAACGCCTCTTT
Source organism: Phacochoerus africanus (assembly GCF_016906955.1). NCBI lineage: Eukaryota > Metazoa > Chordata > Mammalia > Artiodactyla > Suidae > Phacochoerus > Phacochoerus africanus. The sequence continues at coordinate 6,723,853 of NC_062548.1, read as the reverse complement.
TCCGAGGTAGCAGCAGTATTTTGGGTTCTTAGCCGTTTTAGTGGAGTCTCAAGTTTTAGTTGTACGTTTTAAACGTAATTCTACTCTTTTGACTTTATTATTCATTCAAAGTGCTTAGGTGATATGAATAATCGTTTTCACTTGTTTGTTTTTATTTAGGGTCAGTTTCACTTTCTTTTCTGTATCATTGAATTAACTCTACAGAGCTTGGTTGGTAAAAGTTTAAAGGTAATTGATTTGTTTACGTGAAAATAATTAAAATCCACGGTGGGTCTTTTTAAACCTCCGGAGTGTGGTCTCTTAAAATGGAAATGCATCATGAATGTGGATTACGTTGTCTATTAAGAAGCGGGGTGTTAACAGTTTCTTTTTCTGTGTATTGATATTATTACCGCAATGTATGTGGAACGCCACAATGTTTAAATAGTTTTAAAACAAGAAAGAAGCATGCATTCTAGCGTTTGGCCACCCCAAGGGAGAGATACCATGAAAGGACAGAATTATAAGATTTTCACGTAAAACACTGAACAAGTATACTTAAAGGACGCACATGTGAAGTCGATTAGTCTCATTCCTTCGCCTTGATTCTTTTAAAAAATTGCTTTTAAAGTGTAGTTGATTTACAGTGTTGTGCCAGTTCATCCATCCTTGATTCTTGCGCTCAGTTTTTGCAAACATGCTTTTGTAACTTTTTGTATATCCATCATCAGAAGATAATGAGAGACATTTAAACTTTTCATTGAAGTAGTTACTTAAAAAGTCCTGCGGTTCCTAACAGTCATGTTTAGTGACTTTACTGAGAGTCAAGAATTTGTAACCGTCTGAATCCTGAGCCCCACACAACGTTGTTAGGCTTCCAGAGAGGTTTTCTCCCTAGCAGAAGGCATTTAGTTTAATACCTGATGGTTTCGGGGGGAAGAGTTCATTGGCTGAATACATAGGAAGAAGAATGGATGGTTTTGGTTTTTCCACATTATCGTACTTGATAGATTGTTATTGATGACTGTGTTGTATGTTTTTCTAATTTTTTTTTTGAAGTTTCAGAGTTGGGTCCCCCCCCCAACACTGGAGCAAGTAAAATGGTTGTATTTGGTCATTTGTTAATGATTGCTCTGAAGAGATGTTTGTCCCAGAAAATCAAGGTTTTTGCTATTTAACATTATTATAAAGAAGGCTAGATTAATCTTTCCTTCTTACTGTTTTGGCTTTGTTCTTCCTTTTCCTCCTCCTCTCCCTCTTCCTCTCTTGTTTTCTTACTCTTGTCTCCACCCTGTTTCATAATTTCTTTTGACTGTTAGCTGAGGAAAGTGTAAACTTTATTTGGATAATATGGCTTAAGCTTTCTTCCTGAGTAAAAGTTTTGATTACTTAGATTGACCTAAATTTCTACTTAAGATTCTGAAAAATTTTGTTGTGCTTTTGTGGAAGTGGGGGGGGGGATCATCTTGCATTAATTTAAAATCACCACCACATTGAAGCTGTTAAGAAACCCTTACTGTGAGTAGACAGTACATCCTAATATTTATTGAGGTGGCCGATACATGGGTATTTATTTTACCGTATTGACTATTTTTTAAAAAACAAATTTGAAAGGCTATTCCTACTTCTTCATTTTTAACGATTAAATGAGATACTTATATAAAACAGCCCAAACTGATGCCAAAAGCAGGCACTAGTTCCTTCCTGTCTTGAGAATTCATTCATTTGTTCCACAAGTGCATGCACGGCTTTCCTCGTGCCGTGTCAGGGCATGTAAACAAGAACGTGGTGGAGAGAAGTGGGCCGACCAGCTGTGGAGTAAGTGCCCAAGTGCCGCCGTAGAAATGAGCCCCGGCTGCCTGGCCTGCCCTGGGTGCTTACAGGAGCGGGGGGCTAAGCCAGTCTGGGGGAGGGGGTTGTCAGGGAAAGCGTGTGTCCCAGAGGAATTGAGTTCTGTCCGGAGAAGTGGAGCGTGAACTGGCTGGAGGTGGAAGAGACTTAGGTGAAAAAGAACAGCATGTGCGGAGCCCGGCAAGAGCAGGCAAGAAAGGAACGTGCCTGGAGAGGCTCCTGGGGCCGACTTCGAGGTCCAGGTTCAGGATGTTGTGCTGGGGCCTCGGGCACACCCGAAAGGTTATCTGCAGAGGAGTGGTGTACTAGATTTGGTTGTTGCTGGGCTATTTCGGAGACATTCTTAAAATGCCGTGTGGAGGAGGTTGGTCGGACCAGAAGGAACCCTAGCTGGGAATGTTGGACTTGCTGCCTGTTACTAGTTGCTGGTTGATTTGAGTTATAGTTGCTCCATTTCATAGACCGTGTGATTTTGTCCAATCTCTCATGGGTCATTATGAAAATTAAGTTAATGTCTGTTCAGTGACTAAAACACTGCCCAGCCCGTAGAAAATGCTCAATTAGTGGTAGCCCTAAGATTTGAATAGGGTTTAGAGAGAAAATTATAATTAAGAACTTTTAAAACATATTTGTGTTCAAGTTTGATGTCACCCATGCCTTATGGGCTTCATTTTAAAAAGTCTTATATTCCAAATCTCTTCAGCAAAATGTGTATTTCGAAGGTGAGAGCCCCATATATTAAACAAAAGTAGTGTATTTCAAAAAGTGTCATTTTGGACTTTAAGTGAAAAATTAAAGCTAGATTTTCTTTTCATGTAGTTGATACTTCTCCCTGAGGAGTTATATATGAATTGAAAATTGAGCCAAATGTATTAGTGCATTTCACATTTTAGGTTTAAGCAATAGAGAGAAAAATATGGGTATTTTGTAAATGTATAGAATTGGAAATTGAGGTACCTGACTATTAACTGAAAGATCAGATTTTTAGAGGGCATGAAATAGGATGATTAAGATACGTCCTTGAAGAGTTTGTAATTAAAAATTGTTGGCATATTCAGATTGGCACGGCGGTAAATATCCCAAGGAAGTTACTGAAAAATGCTGTTGCTTTTATGTTGAGGTGATTTGTTGGAAAATTACCCCAGCCACTTTTAGTTATTTTCCAAGATCCAATGGCAGAATAAGTGCCTTGCCCTTTCTCACCTTATGAAACGAATGTGTGCTTTTCATCTTTTACAGAGTTGAACAATGACCATAGTTGACAAAGCTTCTGAATCTTCAGACCCATCAACCTGTCAGAATCAGCCTGGCAGCTCTGAGGCAGTCTCACCTGGAGACATGGATGCAGGTTCTGCCAGCTGGGGTGCTGTGTCTTCGTTAAATGATGTTTCAAATCACACGCTTTCTTTAGGACCAGTACCTGGTGCTGTAGTTTATTCAAGTTCAACTGTTCCTGAAAAATCAAAGCCATCACCACAAAAGGATCAAGGTACTACTTTTTAAAAGACAGAATCACTAAGAAACTCCCGTGTAACTGCTGTCAGTGGTTGAGAGTTTCAGAGAGGGGCTTATTGTGCAAGATACGTTGCCACCTCAGTGGCCAGCAGAGTTCCATTGTTTGAACGGCTTCATTTTCCTCTGCTGATGATGCAGGATTAACATATGTATCACAATAGGGTAAGATTTCTTTGTAGTTACTATGAATTTACTTGTAGTTTCTTTCTTTGTTCTTTCTTTTTTTTTTGGCCGAGGTGTACAGTAGCTTGATGTGGGGTCTCAATTCCCAGACCAGTGATTGGATCCGGGCTGCAGCGGTGAAAGCGCCGGATCCTAACCACTGGACCACCTATGAGAACTCTCCCATAGCTGTAGTTTCTTTAATTCCTAATTTTTTGAAGGATAAACTTTATATTGGTGAGAATTGAGATGGGCAAGCATTTCATTAATTGATCAATTAACTATAGTTGCCCAAGTAAATGACTACCTTTTAAAAACTTGAAGGATATTTTAAGAAATGGTTGCCTTTGGACACATGGGCTCTACCCAACTTTGTTTTTTGTTTGTGTGTTCTTTTGCCAGTTAAAATCATTTGTAGTAATAAAGCTCTTTGAAAGAGAGCAGATTACATAAATGTTACATTTGTTAAAACAATATAAATGTGATTACATTTGTTAAAACTCCTCCAGGTCAGTAAGGCATTGATACTTTAGTTGGTACTCATAAGACTTTTGAATTTGGAAGCTTGTAAGTCATAAGAAAAGAGTTTGGTTCCTACTCAGAACATGGTATGCCTTAAAATAATTTGGCCCTTATGTTGTCTGGAGTCCTCTTAGTAAGTGTGACATTATGCTGTGGGGGTGGGTGGTATGATTTGTTGAAGGTGTTTTGGGTGGGGGGAAGTATATTTCACAAATAAACTCCAATTTAACTGAATGTTATACAAAGAGATTTAAAGACCTTTATAAGCAAGACTTTGCCACAGGATATCTTCTCACAGACTCTGCCACCCGCCTCCTGCCCCCTTGCTGCGGCTCCTGTCTCCTTTGACATTTAGCTTGCATCACCCCACCGGCCCTTTTTTAGGCCCTTGGTGTACACTCTTAAGATTCCTTTCTTTGGAGTTCCTGTTGTGGCACAGTGGAAACACACCTGTCTAGGAACCATGAGGTTGCGGGTTCGATCCCTGGCGTCGCTCAGTGGGTTAAGGATCCAGTGTTGCTGTGGCTGTGGTGTAGACTGGCAGCTGTAGCTCTGATTAGACCCCTTAGCCTGGGAACCTCCATATGTCAAGGGTGGGGCAAAATTGAAAAAGAAAAAAAAAAAAAAAGGTTCCTTTCTTTTCCTAAGTTTGCTCTCCATTCTTCACCAAGCTGAAGGCTGCCTTTTTTGCATGCTAAAACACTAATATCTCTGTTAAAATTGAGAACCTTCTTTTGGGCATTTCAATCTTTTTTTTTTTTTTTTTGTCTTTTTAGGGCCGCCCACATGGCATATGGAGGTTCCCAGGCTAGGGGGTCTAATCAGAGCTACAGCTGCCGGCCTGCACCACAGCCACAGCAATGCCAGATACTATAGAATTGGAGCTATAGCTACTGACCTGCACCACAGCCACAGCAACGAGGGACCTGCGCCGTGCCTGCTACCTACACCACAGCTCACAGCAACACCAGATCTTTAACCCACTGAGTAAGGCCAAGGTTCGAACTTGCGTCCTCATGGGGCATCTCAATCTTTGATAACACCAAGGAACTTGCAAACTTTTGGGGAAAAAAAAAAAAAGTCTTGCTATGAATGATTGTCACCTTTTCTAAATAAGTTGTTTTTAAGCCTCACCTGAATTTTATTAGCATAATTGTGGTTGGCATTCTGTTTATAAGTCTTAAAAATAGGTAAAAACATTCTTAGTCCATGTGCAGTGTACCTGTGAGTGTGTGTAGTGGTGCCCACCAGTCTGTTTCTTTACTGGTGAAACTGGGATGACATGACTACCAGCCCTCAGAACGGAGCTTATCTGCCAGCTGGTAAGAACTCAGTGCATGAGGCGAAGGTGAGGATGCCCGTGCTGGCAGGGGTACAGAATAGGACCGTCCATAACGTGAGTTCCAGAGAATGGATTTTGCTGCACTTTCTATTGATTATGGCGTAGTTTATTTATTTTAAAAAAAATTATCTATTTTTTAAGGACCGCACGTGAAGCATATGAAAGTTCCCAGACGAGGAGTCGAATCGAGTCTACAGCTGCCAGCCCACACCACAGCCATGCCAGAGCCAAGGCACGTCTTTGACCTACCCTGCAGCTTGTGACAGTGCCGGATCCTTAACCCACTGAGCGAGGCCAAGGATCGAACCCACATCCTCATACATACTAGTCAGGTTCCTAACCTGACTGAGCCACAGCTGGAACTCCCTAAAACTTTAAATGGGAAATTTTAAGTAGATATAAAAGAGAGGATAATTCTAATTATAAAAAAGTCTCATGTACAGCTTCGATGTGTATCAACTCATGGCCATCTGTACTCACTCGTCTCCCCACTCCCCATCATTTTAAAGCAAATATCGGAGTTTATATTTTATCTATAAATATTTTAGGGTGTATGTCTAAATAATTATTTTCTAAAAATTGAAATGTCTTTATATTTAAAATACAGTCAATGTTTAGAGTGCCCTGGTTGTCATATAATTTAACAGTTGGCTGTTGAAATAACCTCCAAACAAGGTCTACACTTTGCATTTGGTGGATTGTTGTCTAAGTTTTTTTTTTTTTTTTTAATCTATTAAGTACTCCCTCCACCCCCCTTTTTGTCCTTGCAGTTTATTTGTCAAGGAAACGAAATCATTTAAAGTCTCCCACATTCTGGGGTCTTTCTTTTAAAATGTCACTTTCCCCTCTGTATTTCTGGTTAGCTGGAGATAAAAATCTCGATCAAATTCAGATTTGATGTGTTGCTATTGATTTAGCTTTCGAAGTGTGCAAAGATTTCTTCTAAAACACGTGTTTATTTTTCTAGTTCTAGGTGATGGCATTGCTCCTCCACAGAAAGTTCTTTTTCCATCTGAGAAGATTTGTCTTAAGTGGCAGCAAACTCATAGAGTAGGAGCTGGGCTCCAGAATCTGGGCAATACCTGTTTTGCCAACGCAGCACTGCAGTGTTTAACGTACACGCCACCTCTCGCCAATTACATGCTATCACACGAACACTCCAAGACATGTAAGTGTTCTGTGTTATGCTGTGTGTGTACTTTCGTTTTTCTCCTCTGAAATGAAAGTGAAGAATTAAGCCAAGAATTTTATCATCACTAACAAGTTGATTTCTTCTTTAGGAAACCGCAAAGGAAGACTCTTAAAGATTTGCATTCAGGTTGCATAAAAAACATTTTGCGCGTAGTTTGACCTGGGAAATTATTTTAAAAGAGGCATATTTTACCAGCATTTGGCCTTTCTGAATCCCCTGCTGGCTCTCTACACTAGCTCAAAAATGTGGCATGTCTACTGCCACCACCTTGGAACAAGCAGAGTTAAGAATCCCACTTCTGGCTTCCATCCTGTGGTGGGAGGCTTGATTCATTTATAGGCTTTAAGTCTTAGTGGAGAAGAGTCTCTTGACACTGCCCTTAACCTCCGGGAAATTCATACGGGACTTTTCCTTTAGCATGTGAGAGCTCAGTTTTCAGCCTAAAGGGCAGGTTTAGGCATTAGTTAAAAACATGTTTATGTCTTTAATGAGGTGAGAGCCAACTGTGGTTGACGAGAGAAATTCAAATTTTAGAACATGTGTTTTTTGAAGTTCTGACCTTCTGCATATATTGTAAATACCCTTAACCCTTTGTAAATGAGATCTCCCTGTTCTTTGATCTACTTTAATATATGTGTGTGTGTTCAGGTGCTAATTCTTTATTATTAGGGTGCAAAAAAAAAGCCCCCTGGTTTCTTTTTGAAAACTACTTAATGGAGAATTTAGACTAGTTCTTTTAAAAAAACTTTTTTCCTGCCACCAAAGAGCAAAACAGTGCTTGTAAAGATTTTGGAAAGTACAGAAAAATTTAAAGAAATCAAAGGAAAATCACCTAGAGTCTCCCCACTTAGAGATACGCATCATGCTGGAGGCTTTTTTTTTTTTTTTTTTTTTTTGCTATTTCTTTGGGCCGCTTTACTGTTCACAGGATATTTATTTATTTTGTCTTTTTGCTATTTCTTGGGCCGCTCCCGCGGCATATGGAGATTCCCAGGCCAGGGGTCGAATCAGAGCTGTCGCCACCGGCCTAGGCCAGAGCCACAGCAACGCGGGATCCGAGCCGCGTCTGCAACCTACACCGCAGGTCACGGCAACGCCAGATCGTTAACCCTCTGAGCAAGGGCAGGGACCGAACCCGCAACCTCATGGTTCCTAGTCGGATTCGTCAACCACTGCGCCACGACGGGAACTCCTGGAGGCTTTAAATCATAGAATGAAGAGTGATTGCCCTCATGTTCTTCTTTTTAAGTCCATAAACCATTCCCCACAGACAGCTTTCCTCTCACTTTTGCACTTAATCAAAGTAGGGTGGGGAGGAAATCCCAGCAGTGGCACCTGCACAGCGGGAGAGAGGGCAGAGACAAAAGCGCAGATGCTCTGCGTGTCCAGGGTTAGGTCTCTGTCGTTTGTGCTATTGGTTGTTTCCTCGTTGTCTCTGATTTCCCAGCTTTATTGCAATATTATTGATAAATGATACATTTAACACATTTAAAATACACAGTTTGATGCCTTGACCTTTGTATGCCCCCGTGAAACCGTCGTCACATTAACACATTCATCACCCAGCGCCCCTTTTAATCAGACCCCTCCAGCTCTTCCTGTCCCTCAGCCCCTCTACCCCAGGCAACCACCATAGAGTAGTCTGTATTTTCTAGACTGTCATGTAAGTGCGATTACACAGTACGCATATATGTTTTTTCTCCTGTACAGCATGGTGACCCAGTTACACATACATGTATACATTTTTTCTAACATTGAGCATTCCACCGTAAGTGACTAGACAGAGTTCCCAGTGCTACACAGCAGGATCCCATTGCTAGTCCATCTCGAAGACTACATTCTGCATCTATTTACCCCAAGCTCCCACTCCCGCTCCCTCCCACTCGCTCCCCTTCCCCCTTGGCAACCGCAAGTCTATTTTCCAAGTCCATGATTTTCTTTTCTATGGAAAGGTTCCTTTGTGCCATACATTAGATTCCGGATATAAGTGATATCATATGGTATTTGTCTTTCTCTTTCTGACTTACTTCACTCAGTGTGAGAGTCTCTAGTTCCATCCGTGGTGCTGCAAATGGCATTATTTTGTTCTTCTTTATGGCTGAGTAGTATTCCATTGTGTATGTATACTACATCTTCCTAATCCAGTCATCCATCAGTGGACATTTGGGTTGATTCCATGGCTTGGCTGTTGTGAGTAGTGCTGCAGTACACAGTATTTATTTTTATATTGCTTGGTTTCTTTCACCCAGCACAGTTGTTTAAACATTATTCCACGATGTTGCATGTATCAATAGTTGATTCTTATTGCTGAGTAGTGTTCCATTGTGTGGAGGGATGTACCACAGTTTACTTGTTTCTCCATTCACCCACTGCTGGGCATTTGGGTCGTTTCCCGTTTTGGGCCATCGCAGATGAAACTGCTGTGAAGTGTCTGTAAGGACATGTTTGCAATTCTCATGGGTAGATATCTAGGAGAGGGATGGCCTGGGCCTATAGTATGTGTGTTTAAGAAGCTTTCAAACTGTCTCCCAAAAGGATTGTCATGTTTTACGTTCTCATTCTCAGTGAATGAAAGTTCCATCCGCTCCATGTCTCCCAGATACTTGGTGTGGTCAGTCTTTCCAATTTTAGCCACCCTAAGAGGTGTGTAGTGTCATGGTGTCCTACTGTGGTTGTAATTTGCATTTCCCTGATTAATAATGATAACCATCTTTCCATGTGGTTATCTGCCACCTGTGTATTTGCTTTGCTCACAAGCCTGCTCATATCTTTTGCCTGATTTAGGGCTGCATTCACAGCATATGGAAGTTCCCAGGCTAGGGGTCGAATTGGAGCAACGCCAGATCCTTAACCCACTGAGCAAGGCCAAGGATGGAACCCATGTCCTTATGGATACTAGTCAGGTTTGTTACTGTTGCACCACCATGGGAACTCCTCTTTTGCCTGACCGAAAATTGGGTAGTTCCCATATCATTGAGTTTTGAGAGTTCTTTTTGTATTCTGGATAGAAGTCCTTCATCAGCTAAATAATTTGCAAGTATTGGTTCCCAGTCTGGAGAAAATAGTCTCTTCATATGGTCTTTCAATAAGCATGTTTTTAGTTTTTTAGTCTTTTGGTCTAATCGGAGCTATAGCTGCTGGCCTACACCACAGCCACAGGAGCGCAGGATCTGAGCCAAGTCTGCGACCTACAGCACAGCTCATGGCAGTGCCAGATCCTTAATCCACTGAGCGAGGCCAGAGATTGAACCCGCAACCTCATGGTTCCTAGTCTGATTTGTTTCTGCTGTGCCACAATGGGAACTCCTACCTCTCCATTTATTTAGAGTCTCTCTAATGCTTCATAGCAGTGATTGCATTGTTTTCAGTATACAGGTATAATGTGCATATTTTTATCTCATTTATCCCTAAGTATTTCACATTTTTGAAAGCTATTATAAATGGTAATTTTTTGTTGTTGTCATCTTTTAAGGGCTGCACTGCATATGGAGATTCTGAGGCTAGGAGTCGAATCAGAGCTACAGCCAGCAGCCTACACCACAGCCACAGCAACACAGGCTCTAAGCTGTGTCTGCATCCTACACCACAGCAATGCCGGATCCTTAACCCACTGAGCAAGGCCAGGGATCAAACCTGAGTCCTCACAGATGCTAGTTGGGTTGGTTAACCGCTGAGTCACGTCAGGAACTCCTAAATGGTAATATTTTTTGAATTTCAATTAGATTGTTTGTTGCTCGACTATAGAAATGCATTTGATTTCTGTATATTGATCTTGTATCCTACAACTTTGTTAAACTCATTGTTACTTCCAGTAGTGTTTTTAAAAGAGATTCCTTAAGATTTTGTATGAAGACAGTCATGTGATTTGTGAATAGGAAAATGCCACCTCTTCATTTTCATTCTGTGTACTCTCTCTTTCTCACTCTCGCTGTAAGGCACTGGCCGGGTCCTCCGTTTCAGCGTTGAGTAGATGTGATGCGAGCAGAGACCCGTGTTGTTCCTTCTCGACCTGAGGGGAAAGCACTTGGTCTTTCGCCTTCAAGATGATGTCAGCTCTAGATGTTTCGCATCTGCCCTTTACCGCAGTCAATAAGCGTTGGCTTGAATGCTAAGCCAAACTTTCATTCCTGAGATGAACCCTGATCGGTCTTGATGTATTTTCTTTTCCATGTATCCTTAGATTTGCTGAAGATGTTTAAATTTTATATTCACAGGGGATATTAGTCTATAAAGGTTTCTCATAATGCCTTTGTCTGGTTTTGACATCGTGGAGTATGTTGAAATATGCTCTTCTCTTTCTTGGAAGAGTTTGTGTAGAATTGGTGTTATTTCTTCCTTAAATGTTTGGTAGATTTCAGCAGTGAAGCTGTCTGGGCTTTTGAATTTTCCTATGGGTGGGTTTGTCTGTTTGTTTTCTTTTAGGGCCACACCTGAGGCATTTGGAAGTTTCGGGCTAGGGGTTGAATCGGAGCTAAAGCTGTGCTCCTACACCACAGCCGGAGCAACCTTGGGATCTGAGCTGCGTCTGCAACCTATACTACAGCTCACAGCAATGCTGGAGCCTTTAACCCACTGAACGAGGCCAGGAATCAAACCCGCATTCTCATGGGTCCTGGTTGAGTTTTTTTTTTTTTTTCCTTGTCTTTTTAGGGCCGCACCCACGGCATATGGAGGCTCCCAGGCTAGGGGTCAAATTGGATCTGTAGCCGCAGGCCTACAGCACAGCTACAGCAGCACAGGATCTGAGCCACATCTGCAACCTACACCACAGCTCACGGCAGTACTGGATCCCTAACCCACTGAGTAAGGACAGGGATCGAACCCAGGTCCTCTTGGATGCTAGTCGGGTTTGTTAACCACTGAGCCATAATGGGAACTCCCTAGTTGGGTTCTTTTTTTTTTTTTTTTTTGTCTTTTTGCTATTTCTTGGGCCGCTCCTGTGGCATATGGAGGTTCCCAGGCTAGGGGTCTAATCGGAGCTGTAGCCACTAGCCTACGCCAGAGCCACAGCAACACGGGATCTGAGCCTCGTCTGCAACCTACACCACAGCTCACGGCCACGCCGGATCCTTAACCCACGGAGCAAGGGCAGGGACTGAACCCGCAACCTCATGGTTCCTAGTCGGATTCGTTAACCACTGCGCCACGACGGGAACTCCTGTATTTTCTTTTTTAAGGAATTTGCCTTAGTTGTTGAAAGCGTTGATGTAAAATTGTGCATAATGTTTTCTTTTTTTTTTTGTTGTTGTGCCCACAGCATGTGGAAGTTCCTGGGCCAGACATCAAACCCCACCACAGCAGCAACCTGAACCACAACAGCGGCAATGCTGGATCCTTAACCTGCTGTGCCACCAGGGAACTCCACTATAATGATTTTCTTTGTTTCATTTCTGATGTTAATTTGTGTCTCTTTTTTCTCTGATCAGTCTGACTAGAGCTTTATTCATCCTACTGATCTTCTCTTGGCTTCCTTACTCTCTTTCCTATTTCACTTATGTTTGTTATTATTTTTATTATTCCTTTCTTGCTTACTTTGGATTTTATGTGCTGTGTTCTAGTTTCTTAAGGTGGAAACTTAAGAAACTTAAGGTGGTCCTTTGATTGGAAATCTTTCTTCTTTTCGAATGAGTGTTTCATGCTATTAATTTCAAGTGCTGTTTTAGTTGCATCCCAAACATTTTGATATGTCATATATTTTTATTCAGTTCACAATGCTTTCTAATTATCCTTGTGATTAGTTAGAGATGTGTAGGTTAGTTGCTAAACGTTTGGGGATTTTTCGGAAATTGTCATGTTACCGATGACTAATTTAATTCCGTTGTGGTCAGGGAAGATATTTGTATTGTGTGAATCCTTTGAAACTTGAGACTTATTTTATCTGCCAGAACGTGGTCTAGCTTGCTGAATAGTCCATGTGTTTATTTTGTTTTATTTTTATTTATTTATTGTCTTTTTATGGCCACACCTGTGGCACACGGAAGTTCCCAGGTCAGGGTCACATCGGAGCTGCACCCAGGGCCTGTGTCACAGCCACGGCAACACCAGGTCCAGGTTGCATCTGCCATGTACATCACAGCTCATGGAAAAGCCAGATCCTTAACCCCTTCACCGAGGCCAGGGATTGAACTTGTGTCCTCATCGGTACTAGCCAGATTCATTTCTGCTGAGCCACAGAGGAAACTCCCCTCCATGTATTCTTTTATTAGTTTGTTTTTTGTCTTTTTAGGGCTACACCTGTGGCATATGGAGGTTCCCAGGCTAGGGTACAGTCGGGAGCTGTCGCTGCTGACCTATACCACAGCCACAGCGATTCAGGATCCAAGCCGTGTCTGCAACCTACACCATAGCCTACAGCAACACTGGATCCCCGACCCCCTGAGCGAGGCAGGGATCAAACCCATATTCTCATGGATACGAGTTGGATTTGTTTCTGCTGCACCATGAGGGGAACTCCCTGTATCTTTTATTTTTTTATTTTTTTGTCTTTTTGCCATTTCTTGGGCCGCTCCCATGGATATGGAGGTTCCCAGGCTAGGGGTCGAATTGGAGTCGTAGCCACTGGCCTATGCCAGAGCCGCAGCAACACGGGATCCGAGCTGCATCTTCGACCTATGCCACAGCTCATGGCAACGCTGGGTCCTTAAGCCACTGAGCAAGGCCAGGGATTGAACCCGAAACCTCATGGTTCCTAGCTGGATTCGTTAACTGCTGTGCCACGATGGGAACTCCCCTTGTATCTTTTATTTCTTTGTTGAGTCTTTCTTTTCTTTTTGCCCTTTTTTTTAGGGCCACACCTGCAGCATATGGAAGTTTCCAGACTAGGGGCCAAATCGGAGCTGTAGCTGCCAGCCTGCACCACAGGTACTCCGGATCCCAACTGTTTCTTTGACCTACAGTGCAGCTCAAGGCAACACCAGATCCTTAACCCACTGAGCAAGGCTGGGGATCGAACCCTAATCTCATGGATGCTAGTCAGGTTCTTAACCTCCTGAGCCACAATGGGAACTCCCTTTTCTATATGTTTTTTTATTGTTGCTAATGTTTTCATAACTAGAGGCCTTCTTATCATAGCTACTTAAATCCTTTATTAGATAATTCTAACGTCTCTATTATCTTAGTGTGGGCATCAATTCATTCATTGTCTTTTTTCACTCAGTTTGAGAAATTCTTGGTTTGTTAGCATGATAAGTGATTTTTGCTTGAACGTTTTTGTGTCATGTTATAAGATATTGGGTCTTACCTGAGGTGTGTTCTACCCGGCTTTTTCTGACAGCATTCTGGCAAAGGGAGTGATACTGGGTGGAGGTAGAGGTCCAGGTTCCTCACTCAGGCTCTGTTGACAGTTAAGGGGGGACTGGAGCTCCATGCTCCCGCTGGGTGGGAGTGGGCGTTCCTGCTCCCCACTGACACTGCGGTGGCTCTTTACCACCGAGTGCTGGCGAAGGTCCCGATTCTGACCCTACTCGGCGGGGAGTTGGAGGCCTGCTTCCTCCCTTCACCTCTTCCTGCCTTTGCGCCCTCCTTCGCTGCCTCTTTCCTTCTTCCTTCCGTCCGTCCTTCCGGTGTTGCTGCACAGTGTTGCGGGGCGTAGATGTCGTGACTGTGCTCTCACAGCTTCTCTCTGTCTCTTTGGATGATACAGTATCGCGTCTACTCCCAGGGTTGTGACGCTGCGTCCTTGCAGCGTGTTTGGTGCACCGCGGTGTGTATCTCCTCGTCTCCTGTCCTAACGGCTCTTCCCGCCTCTCTCTCGCCACGGGTGACCAGTAATTTATCCTCTGTATCTCTGAGTGTGTTCCTTTTTGTTATGTTCACTGGTTTGCTGCATTTTTTTAGATTTCGCATCGGGCAGTGTTTGATTTATTTGACGTAACATAACGTGGGGGGCTGTCTCCTGATGACTGGGTTTGGGGGCCGAAGTCCAGACTTGCCCCATTTGTTGCTCACGGACACTGTGGGACGAGGTGTGGTCCTTTTCACTCGGTGCGGGTGGAAGTTTCCATTCCTGCTGTACCTTGTGCACGCTGCACTAGCGGGTCGGTCGGGATGCTTCGTGACAGCCTGGGAGATGGACCGCGAGGCTCCTCACTGGGCTTTTGCCGCCGTGGGCAGGGGTGGGCGCCTCAGTTTTTGACTCGGGTAAAACAGTGTTCGTCTGCATGTTTTCTGCCTTGCGAGGCTGTCCCTTTCCTGGTCCTCTGGCCCGAGAAAGCAGGCTTTCGTTGCGGCTTTGTTCCCTCCATTTGTTGGTGTCTCCAGGTTGCTCACCTCTTCAGCTCCACGTCTAAAATAGATGTGGCACAAAGAAAACCCAGGAGTTCCCGTCGTGGCGCAGTGGTTAACGAATCCGACTAGGAACCAGGAGGTTGCGGGTTCGATCCCTGCCCTTGCTCAGTGGGTTAACGATCCGGCGTGGCCGTGAGCTGTGGTGTAGGTTGCAGACGCGGCTCGGATCCCGCGTTGCTGTGGCTCTGGCATAGGCCGGTGGCTACAGATCCAATTTGACCCCTAGCCTGGGAACCTCCATATGCCGCAGGAGCGGCCCAAAGAAAGAACAAAGAGACAAAAAAAAAAAAAGAAAAAAGAAAACCCAGGGAACTCACTGCCATGTCGTCCCTTGGCTTCTGAATTTGCTGGCTGTTCTTTGTCTCTCTACCTTTCACAGCTTTCTTGTGTTCGCTTTATATATAATGTCCAGGATTTTTCTGTTGTACGTGTGGGAGGAATAGGGAAGCGTAGCATCTCCGCGATGAAACACACACCAAGCGGAAGAAAGAGCAGACTCCCTCACTGTAAAGTCCCCGGCGTGCTCTCCCTTTGTAGACCGACGCTGCGTCTTACGGTGCTTGTTCTTTGCCTTCGCCTTCAGATTCCAATTACATGGATATTAGGGACAACGCGAAGTAGTCCCAGAGCTCACGGATAGGCTTTCGTTGTTGTTGTTCTGTTGCTGTTTTTTTTTAGGTCTGTTTCTGTGTGTGTTTTTCATTCTAGATAACTTCTGTGGCTAAGTTTTCTAGTCCACTAATCTTTTCGTCTTTTATTTCTAATTTATTATTTATTCTGCCTGGTATGTGTTTCATCTTGGAGATCCTGCTTCTCATTTCTGAAGTAGATTTGACTCTATTTCCATCTTTCTCCTTCGTATGCGCTTGCTCTTTTCTGCCTCCCCGAACATAGGAGAGTGTGTGTGTGTGTGTGTGTGTATATATAAATGTCTTTTTTTTTTTTTTTGGCTACACCTGCAGCATATGGAAGTTCCCGGGCCAGGGATTGAACTCATGCCACAGCAGTGACCTGAGCCATAGCTTTACCGTGCTGGATCCTTAACCTGCTGCATCACAAGGGAACACCATCCTGTAATGTATTTTTTAATGTCTTTGTTTTTTGAGTCTCATGTCTGTGTTATTTCTGGGTTTGTTTCTGTTCATTTGCTCTTTATGGGTCATTTCTGCATGCCTTGTACGCTTTGTTTAGAATTTCATGTTGTTGGGTGCTGGGTTTTCGTTTTATTCCTCCAAATGTTTCTGAATTTTATTCTGGGACACTTTAAATTAATTGGAAATAGTTTGGACCTTTGGAGGCTTCTAAAGCTTCATTAGGCAAGGGTCTGTGCAGCCTTTAGTCTTGGGCAGCGTGTCCTGGCTTGTGTGGTTCGCGTTTGGGAGCAGGTGATTTTCGATTGTGGGGACTGCCGTGTGCTTTCTTTAGGATGTCGAGCGGCCCTTGTGGCCCTGCCCACTGGGTGCCAGTAGCACCAGGAAGTCTTGAGCTAGGAGTGGTTTTCCTATTTTTTTAAATCGTAGAAGAAGAACATGCAGTAGAGATCACTCTAGGTAGCCAACAAAGCGAGAACATATATTTAAATTGTTTTTATTATTGCTTATTTTGTTTTTTCAGCTGCACCTGCGGCACGTGGAAGTTCCCAAGCCAGGGACTGAACCCACACCACAGCGGTGACAACACCACATCCTTGACTACTAGACCACCAGGGAACTCCAAAGCCAGACTATTTAAAGAGAGATTTTGAACGTCGTGTACAGGAGACAATCTTTTACTGTTTGAGACAAATGTAGTATGAGGAGAAAAATTCTTATTTTAGACATATAGACAATAGTTAAGAGCACAGGGTTTGAAATTAGAAAGGTATGATTTGAATACCTTTTGGAAGGGTATAATTATGTGTCTGCCCCTTAATAACTGCTTGATACTGGGCAAGTTTTTAACTCTCTGAGCCTCAGTTTCTTTTCTTGTGAAATAGAACCAATATATACTTAGCACTTTGGTTCAATAGAGAATTAAGTGAAAATGAATACAAGTGTATAGCTCAACACATGACACGTAGAAGCTCTTATTCTTATTTTAGGAGTGTGGCCCTTATTTATAATAGCCCTTAATGTGTACACTGTCATTTTTTGCTGATTTGGAGGCTTCTCGTCTGTTATCTTTCAGGTCATGCAGAAGGATTTTGTATGATGTGTACCATGCAAGCACATATCACCCAGGCACTCAGCAATCCTGGGGATGTTATTAAACCGATGTTTGTCATTAATGAGATGCGGCGTAAGTATCTTCTGTAGCAGTTTTTGCTGGTATTTGTTAGCTAACTGGTCTGAACGACCTCACTGGTATGTGGTGAGCCCCTTGTGTATTACAGCAAACGAACATTTTATCGTATATGAATGCACCTTTAATGAATGACAAATTCTTAGCAAACCGCTTACCACATAAACACATTTTGAAACCTAAAGCAAGATGATAATATAGTAAAGATGGTATTTATTTATTTTTTTATTATTTTATTTTATTTTTTTGTCTTTTTGCCTTTTCTAGGGTTGCTCCTGTGGCATATGGAGGTTCCCAGGCTAGGGGTCTAATTGGAGCTGTAGCCACCCGCCTACGCCAGAGCCACAGCAACGCGGGATCCAAGCCACGTCTCCAACCTACACCACAGCTCACGGCAACGCCGGATCCTTAACCTACTGAGCAAGGCCCGGGATCGAACCCGCAACCTCATGGTTCCTAGTTGGATTCGTTAACCACTGAGCCACGACAGGAACTCCTAAAGATGGTATTTAGTTTAATATAAACAAAATTTTTAAACAGCTCAATTTTTTTTTTGGCCACACCTATGGCATATGGACAGTCCCAAGCCGAGGGATCAAATCTGAGCCGCAGCTGCAACCTACACCACAGCTGTGGCAACAGCAGGTCCTTAACCCACTGTGCCACCATGGGAACTCCTATAGACTCAATTTGTTAATTAAATCATTGATAAGTTTTCTGGTGTTTTCCTAGATATTTGGATTTTATGCTGAGTAATACTAACTCTGATATTATCCCACAGGTTTTTAAAAATGGTTTTCAATAAGTTTTAATTAAATGAATGGGTATTATACTATACTATACGAAGTGATAGGAATTATCAAAATGGTTAATATACTCTTTTTTTTTTTTTTTTTTGTCTTTTGTTGTTGTTGTTGTTGTTGCTATTTCTTGGGCCGCTCCCGCGGCATATGGAGGTTCCCAGGCTAGGGGTCGAATTGGAGCCATAGCCACCAGCCTACGCCAGAGCCACAGCAACGCGGGATCCGAGCCGCGTCTGCAACCTACACCACAGCTCACGGCAACGCCGGATCGTTAACCCACTGAGCAAGGGCAGGGACCGAACCCGCAACCTCATGGTTCCTAGTCGGATTCGTTAACCACTGTGCCACGACGGGAACTCCGGTTAATATACTCTTACAGTTTTATACTTATAACTTACGCATAAATTTTGCCTTTTTTTTCTTTCTTTTCTTTTTGATGGCCAGACCTGCAGTATAGAGAAGTTCCCAGGCTAGGGCTCGAATCAGAGCTGTAGCTGCCGGCCTAAACCACAGCTGTAGGAACACAGGATCTAAGCCAAGTCTGCAACCTACACCACAGCTCATGGCAACACTGGATCCTTAACCCACTGAGTGAGGCCAGGGATCGAACCTGCATCCTCATGAATGCTAGTCAGATTCATTTCCGCTAAGCCACGACTGTAACTCCTCCGTCCTCACCTTTTCTATTTAATTTTTTTTTCTTTTTGGCTCTGTCCACGGTGTCCTGGGCCAGGTATCGAACCCAAGCCACAGCACTGACCTGAGCCTCTGCAGTGGCAACACCAGATCCTTAACCTGCTGCACCACAAAGGAACTCTACAAAAACCTCACTCTTAATCTGGTTCTAGCTGGGTAAATTATACTGGTAGATAATTACACAGTGACAATCTATAATCCTTTTGCCTAAAAAGCTCCTAAAGATTAAGAGGTGTTATATTGGCCCTTTGTATTATTAACAGTCCAGAGGAATCAGTGCAGAAAATTTTTAAACATTGTTGGATCCTGACAAAATTTTAGTGGTGATTTTGCTTGTTATATGTTTATATTATGTATTACACACACTCAGCAGGCATGATTAATATTTTTAAACCTAGTCTTTAAGAGAATGTCATTGGTTGGAATTTTCTTTTCCTTCTTTCTTTTTCTTTTTAGGTCCATACCCATGGCATGTGGAAGTTCCCAGGCTAGGGGTCTCATCGGAGCTACAGCTGCTGGCCTACGACAGAGCCACAGCAGTGCAGGATCTGAGCCACATCTACGACCCACAGTACAGCTCATGGCAACAGCAGATCCTTAACCCACTGAGTGAGGCCAGGGATTGAACCCGCATCCTCATGGATCCTAGTCGGATTCGTTACCACTGAGCCACAAAGGAACTCCTTATTGGAGTTTTCTTTTTTTTTCTTTTTTTTTTTAAACTCTAGACATTATTTACTTTCTTTCTACTCTGAGCATTTACCTCTCATATTTTATCCCCACTCCTTTTCCCTGCATCCCTCAAATATAGCGATTTTTTTTTTTTGTCTTTTTGCTATTTCTTTGGGCCGCTCCCTCGGCACATGGAGGTTCCCAGGCTAGGGGTCAAATCAGAGCTGTAGCCACTGGCCTACGCCAGAGCCACAGCCACGCGGGATCCGAGCCGCGTCTGCAGTCTACACCACAGCTCACGACAACGCTGAATCGTTAACCCACTGAGCAAGGGCAGGGACCGAACCCGCAACCTCATGGTTCCTAGTCGGATTCGTTAACCACTGCGCCACGACGGGAACTCGGAGTTTTCTTATGGGTTAAGGATGCAGCATTCTCACTGCAGGGGCTTAGGTCACTGCAGCGGCTTAGGTCACTGCAGCAGGGGTTTGTGGCCCAGGAGGTCCTGTTGTGGCTCAGTGAGTCAAGAACCTGACATAATGTCTCTGAGGATACAGGTTGGATCCCTGGCCAAGCTCAGTGAGTTAAGGATCCAGCATTGTCACAAGCTAGGGCCTAGGTCGCAGATACAGGTTGGGTCTGGCATTGCTGTGGCTGTAGCGTAGGTCGGCAGCTGCAGCTCGGATTCGACCCCTAGCCTAGGAACTTCAATATGTCGCAGGGTTGACCATTAAAAAAACAGAGAATGTCGTTGTTGTGTATATGTACATGCGTGAAAATAACACTCCATCCCATCCCCAATTCCAAATACATGTATGATTCAATAACGACATTGTCCTTTTTGTAGGTCAGAACTGGTGGAATATTGGGAATTGCGTATGATTCAAGTTAATATATATTTACATATATGCATACATATAAGATTCTCTGTGTATTCTTTATACTTTTGTGTTGTTTTTCATCATCATGTAATTTTGTGTCAGTTGGAAATAGGACTGAGGAGTTCTTGTTGTGGCTCAGCAGTTAACGAACCTGACTGGCATCCATGAGGATGCATGTTCGATCCCTGGCCTCGCTCTGTGGGTTAAGGATCCGGTGTTGCCGTGAGCCGTGGTGTAGGTCGCAGTCGCGGCTCGGATCCAGTGTGGCTGTGGCTGGGGTGTAGGCTGGCAGCTGTAGCACCGATTAGACCCCTAGCCTGGGAACTTCCATATGCCTCAGGCGCAGCCCTAAAAAAAAGAAAGACAGAAAAGGAGAACTGAACTGTCACCGTGCCGTCGAGACTCTATTCTGTAGGTTTGGGGGTAGACTTTAGGTAAGTTCACACGTCGATGTTTCACGTGGATTCTCCGGGAGGTCTCAGCACCAAATTTAAGGTGTGTGCACTCACATGATATTTGGGACAAGTTTTTGAGACGGTACAGCCAAGGTTGAGTCTATTGAAGTGTAATTTTACTGCATGAGACACAGCGTCTCTGGGCGCTCCGGAACGCCTCGTCCACGTGAGCTTCCAAGGGTCTCAAGGGCCTGGTCCTCGCTGTTCTCGGGGGAGCGTGTTAATGCTGTTTCTTCATAAAATAATTATCAGGTGTTTTGAAGCCAACATATTGCCATCAGATAAAACTTGGGCGGGGAGTGCAGCCCGGGCATATCCTATGTGATGATACAGCTTTGTCTTTCCTCGAACTTTGTAGGTATCGCCAGGCACTTCCGCTTTGGAAACCAAGAAGATGCCCATGAATTCCTTCAGTACACTGTTGATGCTATGCAGAAAGCGTGCTTGAACGGCAGCAATAAGTAAGTACAGCACAGCGTCGGTCCCCTCCGCCCCGCCCCTCGCCTGAGCTCCGTGGCACCTTTCTCACGTGGGTGTGCCAAGCTCTCTGTCTGCTCCACCTTTGACGGTGCACTGCCTTGTCCACAAGTGATTTGCATTATTTCCAAACGGTTGAAAATTTAAAAGGTGTGCTTACTATAATAATTTAGATTTAATTATAAATGTCAGGAAATGAATATTGGTCCCGCCATTATTTTAATGTCTGCATCCCTCTGCAGATGAAAACTAACCGCTTCTCCTTGGTGTGCCGACGTTTTCTCGGTTCATCTCTAGCCTTCAAAATCTGTATTTGTTCCCTGTATCTTTCGCACTCTGATTGGTTACCAATTTCTGCAGTTTTTCCTTTAAAGTCTAAGTTTGGGCTCAAGAGGAAGATTGGAGAAACCATTAGATACCAAGTCCTAACCCACTTGTTGCCTGAATAGCCCTTCCATTCCCGCTGCTGCCAGCACGGCCTCGGCCAGGGCTGTCGTCGTCTGGCTGGTGGGCTGCAGAACAGAGCGTGCTCTGGTCCCTGCCTTCTCCAGGGTCCTCATGCTCTGTATGGCAGCCCTGCTTAGGGCAGTTTCCTCTTGGGACTTGCTTCAGGGCCACATTCATGCCGTAATTGCAAAGTCCCTCTTAATACAATCGTACCTCTTTTCCTGTCTCACCCCAGACCTTCTCTGTGTGTGGTCAGGCAAGGCTGTTTCCTGGCTACCACACATACTGCGGGGCTCCCCTGTTTGAGTTCCAGTCCTATTATAGATATACATGCTTTTAAAATCTGGTCATGGCATTTGTAATCTTAGCTCATTTTACTGTTTGACTTTTTCAGATTAGACAGACATACCCAGGCTACCACACTCGTTTGTCAGATATTTGGAGGATACCTAAGATCTAGAGGTAAACTTTTGTTTAAAAGTTGATCTGATACAGCATGTTGTTTAAAAAATGCCAGCAGTTCGAAAGCGTTAATCATGGAAACGTGTCTCCCTTCCGCCCAGTCTCCCCTCCCCCATCCTTGGAGGCAGCCCCTCTCCCAGTGTGTGGTTTATCTTTCCAGTAGTTGTCTAGGCATGAACAGACTGGAGCATATTAGGTACATTCCTTTGACGTTTCTTTTCACATTGGAAACCTTACATTTCAGTACACGCAGGTCTAACATAGTTTTCAGGGTTGCATAGTATTCCATTTATTTTAGTTCCCTATCAGTGGATATTTAGGTTGTTTCTAATTTTTGTCGCTGTTATTACCATCAGTGCTTCATTGAACATCCTTGGATGTGCATGCCTTTATGTCCATGTACAAGTGTCCATACGTAGGATAAATTTGTTACAATTTCCTTATCAGAGGGTGCGTGTGTTTTAAATTTTGATTCTCAGAGTTCCCTTTGTGACTCAGCAGTAACGAACCTACTAGTATCCATGAGGATGCAGGTTCGACCCCTAGCCCCTCTCCGTAGGTTAAGGATCCAGCATTGCGTTGGCCTGTAGGTCACAGACAGGGGTCAGATCTGGCATTGCCATGACTGTGGCCTAGGCCGGCAATTGCAGCTCCAATTTGACCCCTACCCTGGGAACGTCCATATGCCATGGGAGCAGCCCTAAAAGAAAAAAAAAAAAGAATTGGATTCTCCCTTTTTCTTTCAAGAGGTAGTACCAGTTTACACCTCCAACCAGCAGTGTGTGTGGACCAAGTTAGTGACTCTCACTGTGTACCATTAACTTTTTTTCCCCAATCTATTAGAAGAAACAAGTCCACTGTGTTAATTTTTTACCATGTGGTAGTATTTCTGTTCTGTCATTTCAGTAGTTGGTGCTGCCGTGATAATTATCCTTCGCATAATTTTGCTTATACTTTGCATTTTATTTCTATTTCAGTCAAATGTTTAAATTGCAAAGGTGTTTCAGATACTTTTGATCCATATCTCGATATAACATTGGAAATTAAGGTAAGTTTAATAATGTTTGTGGGTGTTGGTTAAGATAAAAAAAAAAAAAATCAGGAGCTCCTTGGTGGCTTAGCAGGGTAGGGATCCAGCGTTGTCATTACTGTGGCTCAGGTTGCTGCTCTGGCACGGGTTGGATCCGTGGAACTTCCGCATGCTGTCAGTGTGGCCAAAAAAAAAAAAAATCAGTCAGTCATACTTTATGTAACTTTATGTATTTATATTTCACTTATAATTTAGTTTATTTATCTTTCGTCTTTTTAGGGCTGCACCCAAGGCATATGGAGGTTCCCAGGCGAGGGGGCTGAATCGGAGCTGTAGCCACCGACCTACACCAGAGACACAGCAATGCCAAATCTGAGTCACGTCTGCGACCTATACAGTATCTCACAGCAACGCTGGATCCTTGACCCACTGAGTGAGGCCAGGGATCAAACCTGAAACCTCATGGTTTCTAGTCGGAGTCGTTTCCGCTGCACCATGATGAGAACTCCTTCATTTATAATTTAGACTAAAACTGTTAGAGAATATGAATAGAAAAACTTAATATGCTAAGACTTTAGAGGACATTATTTAAGCTTTGTATTAAGCATCATAAAAACTTATAACATTTAATAGTTTTATTACCCTTTGAGTTTTCACTTAATAAAAACCAGATTCTGATGCCTATATTAGCCAAATTTAGATGGTTATTCTTTTTTTTTGTCTTTTGTCTTTTGTGTTTTTAGGGCTGTACCGGCAGGCAGCACATGGAGGTTCCCAGGCTAGGGGTCCAGTCGAAGCCACAGCTGCCAGCCTACATCACAGCCACAGCAACTCGGGATCTGAGCCTTGTCTGCGACTACACCACACAGCTCACAACAACGCTGCATCCCTAACCCACTGAGCGAGGCCAGAGATCGAACCCAAAACCTCATGGTTCCTAGTTGGATTTGTTTCTGCTGTGCCGCAGTGGGAACTCCTAGAGGGTTGTTATTCTTTGGAAACTGTTTGCTTCTGCATTATCTCAACTTTTGGTTTTTTGTTGCTCTTAAGCTTTTGTTTTTCTGAGTACAAGCATAATACATGCTGATGAGAAAAGTGAGCAACAGTGCAGAGATGTGTGAGACCCAGCCCCTCAGAATGAACTCTTGATAAGAGTTGGATGTGAACTGTCCCAGAGCACTCACTCACTGTTTGTAGGCATGGGATTGCGCCTTTGCTCTATTTGGCCACTTGCTGTGTCCGTTTCGTTTTGCCTGGGCCGCCTTCTGTGTATGGAGATCTCTCTGGTAGATGCTTGGCTTGTTTCCAGTTTTATGCTATTTAAGTAATGCTGCAGCAGGCAACCTCTTCACATATTTATGTTAACTTTAATCTGTTCTGTTTTGGAGTTCCTGTCGTGGCTCAGTGGTAATGAACCTGACTAGTATCCAGGTTTGATCTCTGGCCTTGTTCAGTGGGTTAAGGATCTGGCGTTGCTATGAGCTGCTGTGGCGTGGGTCACAGAAGTGGCTCAGATCTGGCGTTGCTGTGGCTGTGGTGTAGGCTGGCAGCTGTAGCTCTGATTCTACCCCTAGCCTGGGAACTTCCATATGCCGCAGGTGCAGCCCTAAAAAGACAAAAAGAAAAAAAATCAGCTCTTTTTTTAAAAAGTTTTAAAATTAAAGTGCAGTTGATTACAGTGTTGTGTCAATTTCTGCTCTTCAGCAGAGTGACCCAGTCATACATATGCACGTTCTTGTTCTTACGTTACCTTCCATCATGTTCTGTCACAAGAGATTGGATATAGTTCCCTGTGCTGTGCAGTAGGACCTCATTGCTTAGCCTTTCTAATTATAGTAGTTTGCATCGACTGACCCCAGACTCTCAGTCCATTCCTCTCCCTCCCCGTCCCCTCCCCTGTGGTAACCACAAGTCTGTTTGTCTATGTGAGTCTGTTTTTGTTCTGTAGGTAGGTTCATTTGTGCCACTTTTTTTTTCTTTCTTTTTTTTTTTTTTTTTGTCTTTTTGCCATTTTCTTGGGCTGCTCCCTCGGCCTATGGAGGTTCCCAGGCTAGGGGTCGAATCGGAGCTGTAGCTGCTAGCCTATGCCGGAGCCACAGCAACGCAGGATCCAAGCCACAAGCCACATCTGCAACCTACACCACAGCTCACAGCAATTCCAGATCCTTAACCCACTGAGTGAGTCCAGGGATCGAACCCGAAACATCATGGTTCCTAGTCGGATTCGTTAACCACTGAGCCATGATGGAACGCCATGTGCCGCATTTTAGACTCCACGTATGAGTGGTATCATACAGTATTTGTCTTTCTCTTTCTTTTTTTTTTTTTGTCCTTTGTCTTTTTTTGTTGTTGTTGTTGTTGTTGTTGTTGCTATTTCTTGGGCCGCTCCCGCGGCATATGGAGGGTCCCAGGCTAGGGGTCAAATTGGAGCTGTAGCCACTGGCCTATGCCAGAGCCACAGCAACGTGGAATCCGAGCCGTGTCTGCAACCTACACCACAGCTCACGGCAATGCTGGATCGTTAACCCACTGAGCAAGGGCAGGGACCAAACCCGCAACCTCATGGTTCCTAGTCGGATTCGTTAACCACTGCGCCACGACGGGAACTCCCCTAATTCTTTTTTTTTCTTTTTTTTTTTTTTTTGGCTTTTTAAGACTGCACCCTCAGCATATGGAAGTCCCCAGGCTAGGGGTTGAATAGGAGCTACAGTGGCTGGCCTACGCCACAGCCACAGCCACGGAGGATCCAAGCCGCATCTGTGACCTACACCACAGCTCCCCGCAATGCGGGATCCCTAACCCACTAAGCGAGGCCAGGAATCAAAACTGTGTCCTCATGGATCCTAGTTGGGTTCGTTAACCACTAAGCCATGACGGGAATTCCTGTCTTCTTTCTGACTTATTCACTTAGAATGAGAAGTTGCATCCATGTTGCTGCAAATGGCATTATTTCGTTCTTTTGTTATGGCTGAGTAGTATTCCACTTTGTATATGCACCACATCTTCTTAACCTATTGTCTGTCAGTGGACATTTAAGTTGTTTCCGTATCGTGGCTATTGTGCATAGTGCTGCTGTGAACATAGAGGTGCATGCATCTTTTTGTATTGTAGTTTTGTGTGGATATTATATGCCCAGGAGTGGGATTGCTGGATCATATGGTAGTTGATCTGTCTTTCATAGCGGTCGTACCAACTTATATTCCCACCGACAGTGTAGGAGGGTTCCCTTGCTCCTTTTTTTAATGGGAGGGGAAATAATTTGGTGTGTACATGCATAACAGTGAGCATCATAATAAAAGTAAATTTTCTTTTTTGGTAAAAATTCACATTTGCTTTTTTTTTTTCATCCTTTTGCCTTTTCCAGGGCCGCTCCCACGGCGTATGGAGGTTCCTAGGCTAGAGGTCTAATCAGAGCTGTAGCCACCAGCCTACGCCAGAGCCACAGCAACGCGGGATCCAAGCCGTGTCTGCGACCCACACCACAGCTCACGGCAACGCCGGATCCCCAACCCACTGAGCAAGGCCAGGGATCGAACCTGCAACCTCATGGTTCCCAGTCGGATCTGCCAACCACTGAGCCACGACAGGAACTCCCATATTTGCTTTTATACTTTCTAGTTGTCTTGTTTTTTCCCCCAACAAGTGACAGTGATAACATGGTGTTGATGCTTTTCTGTCCCAGGCTGCTCAGAGTGTCACCAAGGCATTGGAGCAGTTTGTGAAGCCGGAACAGCTTGATGGAGAAAACTCCTACAAGTGCAGCAAGTACGGAGGGTGGTACAGGTGGCCGCTGCAGGGGGGTGGGGGGGGCACGGCACGTGTGGGTGGCAGTTGCTGTGGATCGCTTGGTTTAAGAAAGTTTGGTGTGTGACCAGCCCACTGAGAGTCCCTGTAGCTTCCAGTTTGTGGAGACACTGGGTCTCTATTCCTTCAGGGCCAGAGCACATAGCATCTCAATGTTTACACTGGATAGAGGTGTGCACCCTTGTGCCCTCAGGGGCCCGGGGAGGCTGGTGGGAGGGAGAGGGAAGGTAGCCACTTGCCCCCGGTGAGGGCTGTAGCCTGTGAGGTATGGCTCGGGGCACAGTATGACAGGTTGGGGTGAGTGGGGAGTCACTTTTCTCCCGGAGTGGTTAAGGATCTCTCTTTAATGTGGTTGTTTCCCAGGAGTTGGGGTAGTTTCTTCTAGAAACCTTGACTTTTAATTATCCTGTACTGTGTCCCCATATAGTCAAGAGAACCTGTTTTCTTTTTTTGCTTGTTTTTTAGGGTCGCACCCACGGCATATGGAGGTTCCCAGGCTAGGGGTCAAATCAGAGCTACAGCTGCCGGCCTGTGCCACAGCCACAGCAACCGGGGATCCAGGCCATGTCTGCGACCTACACCACAGCTCACGGCAACGCCAGATCCTTAACCCACTGAGGGAGGCCAGGGATCGAACCTGCAACCTTATGGTTCCTAGTCAGATTCGTTTCCGCTGTGCCATGACGGAAACTCCCAAGACAGCTTATTTTTAAAAAGCCTTGCTTCATATGTTTTAAGTAGTCTTTTTTTTTCTTTTTTTCTTTTTTAAGGACCACACCTGCAGCATACGGAAGTTCCCAGGCTAGGGGTCATATCAGAACTGTAGCCAACAGCCTACAGCACAGCCACAGCAACACTGGATTCGAGCCATGTCTGTGACCCACACCACAGCTCATGGCAATGCCAGATCCTTAACCCACTGAGCGAGGCCAGGGATCGAACCTGCATCCTCATGGATGTTAGATTCTGCTCAGCCACGACAGGAATTCCAGATTTTCATTTTTAAGTTAGGAAATACAGATAAAAATCATGGTTATAGGGTACAGATAAATCTTGGGGAGAGTGAGTGTTTGGTTCCCAAACGAACACAATAAAGCGAACCTCAAAGCTAGTCCAGTGGATTTTTTCATTTCCTAGCACATAAAAAAGCTCTGTCTGCACTTCACTGTAACCTGTTAAGTGTGTCATAGCATCATGTCTAAAAAAACAGTGTACAACCTTAATTTAAAAATACTTACTGGCCCACCGCTGTGGGTCAAGGATCTATCATTGTCTCAGCTGTGGTGTAGGTTGCAGCTGTGGCTCGGATTTGATCTCTGGCCCAGGAACTTCCGTGTGGGTGAGTGCAGCCAAGAAATATATAATAATAATAATAATAATAAATTAAAAAAACTTATTGTTAAAAAAAATGCCAGAATGGGAGTGTGAGCACCTGGGTTCATTTTGTGGTGCAGAAGGCGCCCTTGCTCTCAGGACCGTGGGGACGTCTCCTTTGTTTAAGCTCCATGGACTTTTCTAGCCTTTACTTTCTTCCTTTGGTATCTGGGCTCTGTTTTCACAGAATTGTACCAGCTGGTTTTTCGCTTTGCTTTGAATTGAGAGAAACTTAGGTTAGCCTGACTTACATTATCAGTGACCTGTATTACATGGCATTTCAGAACTGTCCTTTTTTCTTTCGTGCTTGTTGAGCGATTTCCCCTGTATTGTAATTTTTGGTATTTTCTCTGTTGATTAAAAGCTGTGGTGTTTCTCATCTAGTAGCCTTCTTTTAGCAACTGCATTTGGAATGTTTCAGGGAAATAACAAGGGAAAGACTAAAAAACCACATTCCAAAAAAATTCATCACTTTAATCCTCTGTTTCTGTTTTTTTTCCAAGATGTAAAAAGATGGTTCCAGCTTCAAAGAGGTTCACTATACACAGATCCTCTAATGTTCTTACACTTTCTCTGAAACGTTTTGCAAATTTTACCGGTGGAAAAATTGCTAAGGTAAGTAGATAACATTATTAATAACCATTTCTGTCAAGCCCTTCACGGCTTAAGTGTCAGCAGCTAAATCGAACAGTTTTATTACCGGGTTTTCTAAGATCTTCCAGCACTTGGTCATGGGAAAAAATGTCAGAGAATTGAGCTAGGAGTTTGACAGGTGTGTTTATGAGCGTATGTGTTTTTTTCTATATCATTTAGCTGGTTAGCCTTTCTGAAGATACAACTGGTCTGCAGGTGGGCTTCATGGTCGGTGACGGCCATGCGTGGATGCAGGGAGGGCTCGTGTCATTTCAAATCCAAAGAGGGTTTTCCTGCCAGATCTCGCTGTTATTTCATCAGAGTTTGTTTTCGGGTTGGTAGTACGCTGAATTTTCCCATTATCTTTCTACTTTGTGAATATCGAAAGTGGTCAGAAACTCAGTAGCATGCCTAAGAAACAGCCCTTGCTGAATTCTTAAAAAGAAGTGACTCAAGTCCAGAGTTATGCTTGTTAGTGTCTCCTCTGATGGATTGGGAGAATTCACTTAATGTGGATCCTTACTGTTTAAAAGAGATAAAGAAATGAGTGGGATTGCATTAAAAAGACACTTAGGTGCAGGTATGCTCTGGGTTTATTCTGTCTTTGGCCTGTCAGGTTTCTGCTGGAACATCGTGGGGTATGGTGCTCTGTGGGTCCCCTGCCTTGCACCTGCCTGGGTAGGATGATTTGCCTTCGGAAATGATCCTCCTTTTTCCCCTCTCCCTTCCTGTGTAGGATGTGAAATATCCGGAGTATCTCGATATCCGACCATACATGTCTCAGCCAAATGGCGAACCGATTGTCTACGTCTTGTATGCAGTACTGGTGCACACTGGTTTTAATTGCCATGCTGGCCATTACTTCTGCTACATAAAAGTAAGCCGTGTGGGTTTTGCTAATAACTATTATTGTTACATTAAGTGAAGTAAGATCGCCCTGGTGTTCCAGCGAGGAAAAGTGGGGCTCTCACAGTTAAAGTGTGAAAGCCCTTGGACTTCCTGTGTGGCCCAGCAGGTTAAGGATCTGGCCTCACTGCTGTGACTCCGGTCACTACCGTATTGCAGGTTTGATCCCGGGCCCGGGAACTTCCATATGCTCTGGGTGCAGCCAAGCAAAACAAAACAGAACACATGAAAGCTTATTTTTCTTTTCTTTTCTTTTTTGGCTGTGCTTGTGGCACGTGGAAGTTTCTGGGCCAGGCATCAAACCCGAGACATAGCGGTGACAATACCGAATCCTTAACCGTTAGGCTACCAGGGAACTCCAGAAGTCCGTTTTTCTTACGTTTCTCTGAGTTGCTGGATGGCTACTCCCTGTTTACCCGGTTGTATCTGACGTCTCTTACTGGCTCTCTTGCAGGCTAGCAATGGCCTCTGGTACCAAATGAATGACTCCATCGTATCCACCAGTGACATTCGATCGGTACTCAGTCAGCAAGCCTACGTTCTCTTTTACATCAGGTAATGTCAGGAAAGCCAGTGTTCACCGTTTCTGTTACGTCCTTTCTCTTCATCTCTTCAGCGTACTTAAATTCAGTGTCGTTTGTCTAAATAGCACCTTAATGATGCAGGGAGGGGTGGGAAGGCAGTGCTTGAGTGTAGACCATGAGTTTGATTTAGCTCCCCAGCTCTTTGGCAGATTAACAAAGAAACGTGCAGAATGTGGTAGCCGAGGGGGCAAGCTTCTGCTGCTGGCAGCAGACCGGGGGCTGGGGGCCCTGCAGGCCAGGGGGCCAGTGAGTAGAGGCCCTGGGAAGGGGACTCTTGAGAACCTGGGTGCAGTCATCTCTCTACCATTGAGCACAGGCAGCCAGTCCCCTTCCCGGGCCAGGCTTGGGCCAGCACCAGCAACCCCGCTGTTGCTGCAGCTCTGACTCGCTAAGTCCATTTCCAGAAATGTATGGCCTGGAATAGTGTGCTCCAGGGTGTTTGTTTGCAGTAGCTGGAAATTAAAACATCCTGAAATTTCCAGCAACAGTAGAAGAGCATATAAATTGGAGCCCATCCATGTTGAAATACAGTGCAGCTATTGAAAGTGCTTTTTAGGAGTTCCCATTGTGGCTCAGCATTAACGAACCCAACTAGTATCCATGAGGACGTGGTCGATCCCTGACCTCACTCAGTGGGTTAAGGATCCGGCGTTGCCATGAGCTGTGGTGTGGGTCGCAGACTCAGCTCAGATCCAGGGTGGCTGTGGCTGTCGCGTAGGCTGGCAGCTGTAGCGCCAATCCCCCCCCTAGCCCGCGGACTTCCATGTGCCGTGGGTGTGGTCCTAAGGGGGGAAAAAAAGAGGCAAAAAAGAAAAAAAATGATTTTTACTAAAAACTTTTAAAAGATGATATGACACAGTGCTCTATGTATGGAGGAAGAGTGGTTTGAAATTTGCCACGTTGGCACTGAAGACATCTGTGTAGGCCAGAGCCTGCAGGATGAGCCGCTAAGCCGCAATAGTAGGTGCCTCAAAGGGGTGAGGTCAGGCACGCTGTGTTTGCTTATGACTTTTTAGGATAGTACAGAGTTTTCTACGATAATACGTGTTTATAATTAGAAAAACATAAACAGAAGAAAGATAGCTTCCAGATAGTGGCATCCTCAGAACACACGGTTAGAAGTACCATTTGCCCTGTGCTCGCTACCGTAGGTGGAACGGGACCCGCTGCACAGCACAGGGGGCTCTCCCGAGTGTTCTGCAGTCAGCTTCGAAAGGCTCAGGAGTTCCCACTGCGGCCCGGTGGGTTTTGAACCCGACTAGGATCCTTGAGGATGCTGGACTCCGGAGGGCTGAGACGCATCACTTGTTGCCTTTGCCTTTGTCTCGTTTCTGGTCTCCATTTCCGTTTGAAATCTGATGGAGAAGTTTGTTATTTAAAAAGTTAAATTGGAAGTTCCCGTTGTGGCTCAGTGGTAACAAACCCTACTAGGATCCATGAGGACACGGATTCAATCCCTGGCCCCACTCAGTGGGTTAAGGATCCGGTGTTGCCGTGAGCTGTGGTGTAGGCCGGCAGCTGTAGCTCTCATTTGACCCCTAGCCTGGGAACCTCCATATGCTGCGGGTACAGCCCTAAAAAGAAAAAGAACAAAGGTTAGATTAAAAAAATCTAAAAATAGGAGTTCCCGTCGTGGCGCAGTGGTTAACGAATCCGACTAGGAACCATGAGGTTGCGGGTTCAGTCCCTGCCCTTGCTCAGTGGGTTAACGATCTGGCGTTGCCGTGAGCTGTGGTGTAGGTTGCAGACGCGGCTCGGATCCCGCGTTGCTGTGGCTCTGGCATAGGCCGGTGGCTACAGCTCCGATTCAACCCCTAGCCTGGGAACCTCCATATGCCTCGGGAGCGGCCCAAAGAAATAGCAAAAAGACAAAAAAAAAAAAATCTAAAAATAGATAGGTGTATAACTGAGTCGCCTTGTTGTTCAACAGAAATGATCACATTATAAATTAACTACTATAAAACTTTAAAAAATGAAAAAATAAACATACCATCTGCCCATTTATCCTGTTGTCTCCTGATCTGAGCACCTGAAGCCGGCCTTGACCTCACGGGGACCCTGCCTGTGGTCTACACCTCCTGGCGTCCCAGCCCGCTGCCTGATCAGGGTCTGTCTGGGGAGAGGGTCCCAGGCCCCCCTGAGCACTGTCCTCTCCGTCCTAGGTCCCACGATGTGAAGAACGGAGGCGACCTTGCTCATTCCGCCCACAGCCCTGGCCAGTCCTCTCCCCGGCCCGTCCTCAGTCAGCGGGTTGTCAGCAGCAAGCAGGCAGCCTCAGGGTTTATCGGACCACAGCTTCCCTCTCACATGATAAAGGTACGTTCCTCGGGCAGACGCGCGTCCTGGGCTTTGTCCCTCAGCCTCCGGCCAGCGTCGCGGACTTCCAGCTGCATTGCTTGTCGAAAACGTCTCTTCAAGCCGGTTGTCAGAAGCTATTCGGAGACGCAGAAAATCTCGGGGGATGAACGTCGTGATCAAGAAGAAAGTCTGTGAGACGTTGGAGATGGTGTTAGCTCCCGGTTTGGATTTCATTCACCTCGTGGGTTAAATACCGGGGGTTTCTTGGGTGATGCTGGTTTCCAGGAGAGTGAGTGCTGCTTTGACAGAAGGAACACTTGCTCTTCCTGTGGCATTTCTGTCCGCTGTCCAGCTGGACCTGTCCACACTCCCTGCTGGCTTCTCGGGGAGAATGGGCGGGTGCCCGCTTCATGTGAAGCTCCAAGGCCTTCGTGGAGGCCTCACTCTTGCTGCACTTTGGTGTTGAGATTGCAGATGTGTTGGATGTGTTGGACTATCCGTGTGCATTTTGGAATAATGCCTGTCGTCTCGGCTGCAGTGTCGTAACAGCCTTCCAGTTTGAATCTGTTTTGAATTGGCAAACAAGTTGTCCAGTTGTATGCTATCTTTTATGGACCTTGGGCAGCCTTTGGAATTTAGCCGCAGTCACAAATTCAGTGCCTTAGGGAGCTGGACAGGCCACAGGCTCCTGCGCTGAGCTTTGCTTGACTGTGACAGTGGGACGCTGGCCAACGGGAGAGCACGTGCCCTGTGTGGAGGGGTGACGGCTATTGATTTTTCAAGAGGTTTTTTTGTTTTTAACTATGAAGCCTTCCAGTATTAAGATAGCAGCTCATTCAGATATCTAAAAAAACATTTTGGGGAGTTCCCTTTGTGGCACAGTGGAAGTGAATCCGACTAGTATCCATGAGGATGCGGGTTTGATTCCTGGCCTCGCTCAGTGGGTTAGGCATCCGGTGTTGCCGTAATCTGTGGTGTATGTAGGTCGCAGATGCAGCTCGGATCTGGCGTTGCTGTGGCTGTTGTGTAGGCTGGCAGCCATAGCTGTGTTGCGACCCCTAGCCTGGGAACGTCCATATGCTGCGGGTGCGGCCCTAAAAAAACAAAAGCAAAAAACAACATTTTGAAGGCCAAACAAATCATCTGTGAATCAGATTTCACCCACAACCACCAGTTTGCAAGCTTTGGGTTATAGCCGCAAGAGTTGAAATCTGAATCGGGAGCAAAATCACTGTGAGCAGGAGTCGGAGATCACGGGGGCAGGGAAGGCTTAGCGAGGGTGTCCGCCTGCGTGACCAGCTCCCTTGCTCCCTTGGCCTGTGGACGTTCCCGCGGGCATGCTGGCCGGCACTGCCTTCTGCCCGGACAGTGGGGGGCCCCCAGGCAGCCATCCAAGAAGCTGCGTGACTCCGCGCCCACGGGCCTGCTTGTTTCTGTCAGATTGGAGCGGAAAGGATTTGGTGTAATGTTGGTTTTCTGACCAAAAAAAAAATGGTTACCCCTTTTTGTCAGAAAGAAATTACCAGAAAACCGTGGCCGGTGCAAGTTTGGTGGGAGGCAGGCCCCCGCCAGAGGCGGCGGTGTTTCTAGGTGCGTGAAACTTGTTCCTAAAAAGAAAAACATCCCCAAAGGGGGAGAGGCCCCCGAGTCTGTGACTGTCTCAGGAGCTCTCCCCTGACCCTGGTCTCCTCCTTTCCAGAACCCCCCTCACCTGAACGGCACAGGACCAGGGCCGTTGAAAGAGACGCCGAGCAGCTCCATGTCCGGCCCTAACGGGAACGCGGCGGTTAACCGGGCTGCGCCTGTGAACGCCTCGACGCCCGTCCCGACCTGGTCCGTCAGCAGGCCCTCCGTCCTTCCGGAGCACCCCAAGAAGCAGAAGATCACCATCAGCATTCACAACAAGCTGCCTGTGCGCCAGGGCCCGCCTCAGCCCGACCCGCACAGCAGCTCCCTGGAGGGCCCCGCCAAGCCCGCGCCCGCCGCCGCCGCCGCCGCCGCCGCGCCCTCCGCTCTGCAGTCTACCTCGCGCGCAGCCCCGCCGCCGGCCGCCGGCAGGGCCGCCAAGCAGCTCGGCCCGCCCGAGGCCTGCTCCAAGCCCGTGATGAACGGCAAGTCCAGGCTGAGCTCCAGCCTGCTGGTCCCCTACGGCGCCGAGTCGTCGGAAGAGTCTGACGAGGAGGCCAAGGGCCTGGGCAAGGAGAACGGCCTGGGCCCCGCCGAGAGCGCGCGCTCTCCTGCTCCTCCCGA
The DNA here is from genome assembly GCF_016906955.1 of Phacochoerus africanus. Lineage (NCBI taxonomy): Eukaryota > Metazoa > Chordata > Mammalia > Artiodactyla > Suidae > Phacochoerus > Phacochoerus africanus. The sequence goes on along the minus strand of NC_062548.1, from coordinate 6,688,952 downwards.
TGCCACCGCCGCCGAGGCCCCTCCGCACGAGCTGCTCGAGCTGCCCGTGGCCCTAAATGGTGCTCCTAGTACAGACAGTGACCCGAAAGAGAACGGCCTGCCTTCCGATGGGGCGGGCTGCCCAGTCCAGCCGGCTCTGCACCCAGAAAACCCCTTCTCCAAGGCAAACGGTCTCCCCGCGAAGGTGAGCGCAGGGCAGGCGGGGTGGGGGCGCCTCCTCTCCGGCTGGTGGTGGGTTTCCACGTGGCTGCGTTTCCGCAGGCACCTAGAGCTGAGTGTGTTTTTTATTGTAGCTGATGCCTGCTCCTCTGCCACCTCTCCCAGAAGACAGAGTCTTAGAGACCTTCAAGCTCAGCACCAGGGCGCAAGGCTCCGCAGATGAGACGAGGTAAGACAACCCTCCCGAGAGAGTGGGACTGCGGGACTGGAGGGCACGGTGGACTGTGGATGTGGCTCTGTGTCCGCTCAGTGGAATTCTTTCTGTCTTTGTCTTCTTAGGGCCGCACCTGCGGCATATGGAGGTTCCCAGGCTAGGGTTCGAATTGGAGCTGTAGCTGCCGGCCTCCACCCCAGCCACAGCCACACCAGGTCCGAGCCGTGTCTGCGACCTGCACCACAGCTCATGGCAACGCCGGACCCTTAACTCCTGAGCCGTGACGGGAGCTCCTCAGTGGACGTCTTGCCATGGTCCTTTTGGACCCTCGCATGACTTGAATAATGATCTGCAGAATTTACTGAGTTCCCTTTTAGGAAATAGAAGTTATCTGGGGCTGTTCGTCCATGGGAGCCTGCTGTCCTCCGGGTCACGACTCCTTCCCTCGCAGAGCTCGCCTCTCGGCTGGGGGGTGTTCTTAGCACACATCTGAACTTGACTCAGTCTCCTTAATGACGAGCATCTGGAGATGGGTGAAGGTGATAGGGCAGGGCTTCTCACTGCCAGCCGGTAGCAAAGACTTGGTGATGCTTCCTCAAGAATTCTGAAATTCGTAGACAGTCCAACACCACACTTAAAAAGAAAAAGGAGTCAGTATATTGACCTCAGTGTACTAGAATGAGAGCAGAAGGAAGGGCTTCTAAGGCAGTGGCCCATCCGCACGCCAGCAGCTCCGGGACAGCGCTGCTGCAGGATACAGCTGGGGCGCACAGGCCGCCGTGGACAGCTGCTCAGTTAGTGCTCCTGGCGGGCAGCTTTTGGCCAAGTTCTGACCACCTTTAGATGACACTGTAGTTGTGTCCATGAAACAGCCCGCAGTAGAACTGGGGTTTTCAAAAACCCCGTGAACATCGGGAGATGGGGTGAGAGATGCTTTGCTACGTGGGGCTGCCTGCCCTGCCCCCTGACTCATGCTAGTGGGGCTCCCCCGTCATGGGGGCAACCCAGAATGCACCCCGCATCTCAGAAGGGCCCCTGTGGGCGGGCGTGCCCTGACCAAGAGTTGCTGTTAGGAGTGCTCGCCTGGGAGAGTGGAGCAGAGTGAGTCCTGAGGCAGAGGGCACGCATCCCCCATAGACCTAAAGATGGACCAGCTGGAGCCCCTGTGGCTTGCACGGTGGTGCTCCCCGTGCCCCTGCTAGTCCCAGTTAGCTCGTCTGCAGATGTAACGCGCGAGGGCATCACTGCCGAGGGCTGTAAACACGCAGACCCAGCTGGGCCTGCGTCCTAACGTCACGTGCTGCCATGCTCTAGGCTACCTGTCTGTGTTGCCTTCACAGGTCTTCTCTCTCTCAGATAGTCACCTGCTAAAAAGGGGGGCTGCTAGGGTTTTTCTTGTTTTCTGGCAGCTTGAATTAATCCCGAGAATCCTTTGAAAACAAGGCAGAGTTGGAAGTTTTGTGGCGCAGCGGGTTAAGAATCTGGCATTGTCACTGCCATGGCTTGGGTCGCTCCTATGGCACAGGTTCAGTTCCTGGCCCAGGAACTTCCACATGCCACAGGCATGTGCCCCCCACCCCAAAAAGCAAGGCTACTCTTTTTCTCCTCATCCCCCCCGCCACCCCCCAAAAACAAGTAGATCTGAAAATAGAAGGCGCTTTTTTTTTGTCTTGTTGCCTTTTCTAGGGCTGCTCCCTCGACATATGGAGATTCCCAGGCTAGGGGTCCAGTCGGCCTACACCAGAGCCACAGCAACATGGGATCCGAGCCATGCCTGCAGCCTACACCACAGCTCACGGCAACGCCAGATCCTTAACCCACTGAGCAAGGCCAGGGATCGAACCTGCAACCTCATGGTTCCTAGTTGGATTCATTAACCACTGAGCCAGTTCTTTTACTACAAAGTCTTTCTTTTTTTGCTTTTAACAGTCATACCTGCAGCATATGGAAGTTCCCAGGCTAGGGGTTGAATCAGAGCTGCTGGCTTAGACCACAGCCACAGCAGTAGCAGCTTGGGATCCGAGCTGAGTCTGCCATAGCTCACAGCAATGTCGGATCCTTAACCCACTGAGCAGGGCCAGGGATCGAACTTGCCTCCGCATGCATACTATTCAGGTTTGTAACCTGCTGAGACGCAACAGGAACTCCCAGAAAGTTTTTCTAAAGCCTCAGTGACCCCCTCCAGTTAATAGATAATTCAAGGAGCTACTGGCTCTGTTTGGGGGTGGCTCCTCTACTTTCAAGGTTCTGAGAAAATGCATAGAAAAGGGATCCAGAGGAAAAGCAAGAGGCCCATCATTGTTTGACTCTTTGATGGTTCAGACTTAGTTATTAAGAAGAAGTTAGTAACCGAAGCCATGAGCCTGCTGTGTCCCACTTTGCCTGGCAAGGCGGTAAAGCTACTCTTTTTCTCCTTCATCCCCCCCCCCCCGCCACCCCCCAAAAAGAAGTAGATCTGAAAACAGAAGGCGCTTAGAACTACAGAATTACTATTGCTGAAAAATGGAAGACTCGATGTGAGTTTTTGGTATTTTTATTTAATGAGAAATTTTGAAGTTTGCAAAAATGGTAAGTCCAGTATTAGGTTTAAATCGGATATGGTAACGCCATACAGTGTTTAGTAAATGACCTGAAGTGTTTGTAAGCCATTGACAAAAACCCAGAGAGCCAAGCGGTAAAGGGTTGATTTTTCTCTTTTGCTGGGGCTGCAGTTCGACGGGGGCGGAGGAGAGCCCTGCAGAGGAGCCCGCCGCCGAGCTGGGGGCTGGTAGCCCTGCCCCGGATTCCCCGGAGAACCCCGAGACCGTGGCGAGTCTTAGCAGCACGTCGAAGAAGGCTTCGCCGCCCTCGGAGCCCAGCATCAACTCTACCAAAGAAGCCTCTGAAAACAGTGCGGCAAAGCCCGAGGCGCCTTTGCCGAGCAGCAGCAGCAGCCTTTGCACCGTCAGCAAGAGCACCGGCGGGGACGATGCGCGCGCTCAGCTCGCTGACCCTGCGAGCTCCTCCACGCACGGTCCCAGCAAACCTTCCCGGGACGCCGAAGGGCTGGTGACAGAGCGGCCGCCGGACTCGGCAGCTGCGGAAGCGGCGGGGAGGTTGAGCCCCAGCCCCTCGGAGCGGTCCGAGGACCCCCGGGAGCCCGAGCTGCCGCCTCTCAGCCGAGAGGGGGGCGCGGCGGCCGAGGCGCCTGCGAGCACCGGGCTGCCCGCGGGCGAGGCGCCGCCTCCGCAGCCCTCAGACCCGCGGGCAGAGCGCCTTGCGGAGGCGGGCCCCGAGCAGAGTGGCGGGGACCGAGCAGAGGAGAGCGCGGTCGGCCCGAAGGCGCAGGCTCCGTCGCCGGTTCCGGCTCCGGTTCCGGAGAAAATCGGCAGCCTCAGAAAAGTCGACCGGGGCCATTATCGCAGCCGCAGAGACCGCTCGTCCAGCGGCGAGCGCGCGCGGGCAGCAGGAGCAGGACGGAGGAGCAGCATCGCCGCAAGCGGCCCCGGCCCGAGCGGCCCGAGCGGCCCGAGCGGCCCCGGCCCGACCCCTGCGGCCCGGCCCCGCACCACCCCGCGCACGGCGGCGAGCGGCTCAGCCTGGCCCGCTACGGCCACCACCACTCCCGGAGCAGGGGCGGCTCCGAGCAGGAGTGGGGCCGGTACCACCACGCCGAGAGCGAGCACGCCTGGGCCCGGGAGAAGTACTACCCCGACCGGACGCGCTGGGCCAAGTGCCGGCACCACCACGACAGGTACGCCCCGTACCCGGCGCGGGAGCTGCGCGACTGGAAGCCTTTCCACGCCGACCGCGAGTACGAGCGCGCGGGGCCCTACGGCAGCCGGCCCTACAAGGACCACTACCGGAGCAGGAAGGGCTACGAGCTGGCCGCCAAGGACAAGGAGCGGCACCGCTTCCCCGGGCCCCGGGCGGGCCCCTCCCACGCCCTGCCCCCGCCCCCCCACCCGCACCCGCACCCGCACCCGGAGAGGTTCGGCCCCGAGAAGGCCGCCCTTGGAGCCGAGGACAGTGGCTGTCACCTCGCCGGTCGGTTCCATGAACACGAAAATGTCAAGTCACGGAAACGGAGATACGAGAGCATGGAAAACGCGGACGGGCACGTGGAAAAGAAGGCCTGGAGAAGCTTCCAGAAGGGCCCTCTGGAAGAACCTAAAGTGAAGAAGCACAAGAAGTCAAAGAAGAAAAAGAAATCCAAAGACAAACACCGAGACCGGGATTCCAGGTGAGAGTGCGCGTGCGCGTGCTGCCGGCGGCGCCGGCTCTTCCCGGCTTGGTGACAAGCAGGGGAAGGGGTCTCGTGCTTGTTACTTTGAGTCCTAGCTTTCCTCCCTGCGCGTTCTGGATTTCACTCCCATCATAGGTTCCTAGAACTTAGCTTTATTTTCTTTTCCCACTTCGCCCCTTAGCTCTGTTGTGGTTTTTTGTTTGTTGTCTTTTTGCCGTTTCTGAATGCTCCCTTGGCATATGGAGGTTCCCGGGCTAGGGGTCCAATCAGAGCTGTAGCCACCTGCCTACGCCAGAGCCAGAGCAATGCCAGATCCGAGCCGCGTCTGCGACTGCACACCACAACTCACCGCAACACTGCATCCTTAACCCACTGAGCGAGGCCAGGGATCGAACCCACAACCTCATGGTTCCTAGTCAGATTTGTTAAGCACGGAGCTGTGTTGGGAACTCCAACCTTAGCTGTTTTAAACGGTGTCTTATTTCATGGTGTTGTAAAAAGCCTGGAAACCTCACTTTTCAAAATGATACTGCTGTTTCCAGTTAGTACTTTGTAACTTTCAGGAGTAAGTGCGCACTGTTCTGTGAGTAAAACTTGGCATTTTCTGACTTCACAATTGTTGATATTTTTGTTCACAGATGTAGGTATATCTCGACGTCTGTTAATATTGACTGCCAGGTGGCAGGAAACGGGATGCTACCCCCTTAAGAACATGCCTGTGGCTCAGAGGGCTGGGACACGCCCTTTGTTGCCTTTGTCTCTTTTCTGGTCTCCATTGCTGTTTGAAATCTAATTGGGAAGTTTGTTTTTTAAAAAGTTAAATTGGGAGTTCCCATGGTGGCTCAGTGGAAACGAACCCAACTAGGAATCAGGAGGTTATGGGTTCAGTCCCTGGCCCCGCTCAGTGGGTTAAGGATCTGGCATTGCCATGAGCTGTGGTGTAGGTTGCAGACGCGGCTCGGATTCCGTGTTGCTGTGGCTGTGGTGTAGGCCAGCAGCTATAGCTCCAATTCAACCCCTAGCCTGGGAACCTCCACATGCCCCGGGTGTGGCCCTAAAAAGCAAAAAAAAAAAAAAAGTTCAGTTGGTCCGTAGTGGTCTTGAAACCCCCTTCTCCATGATGAGATGGCCGAGCGCGCTGCACGGCGCCCCTGGAGAAGGTTAGCAGAGGCCGTGGGTAAGTGGTGAGGGAAGCGGACACCAGAGCTCTCTTTCCCTCTGTGCCTGAGACGACACCTGGCAGAAACCCTTCTTCTTGGCCACTGGCCCCGGGAAGAGGTGGCCAAATACTCCCTGCGGTGGTTTGCCCACAGCTCGCTCACCTCCTGACAAAGCTGACGGTGGCGGGGGGCGAGGTGGACGTGGGCGCATGTGTGGCCCCAGCCTTGGAGAAATGTCGGCAGGGGAAACAACGCATTTGGGGGCGCACGCATCCCCTGGGTGGCCCTAGGATGAACTCGGGGGCGGGTCCGGCTCAGAGCCGGGAGCCGTCGGGTCTCTGCGAGGAGGTCTGTCCCTCCTGGGGCTTGAGCTCTGGCTTCCTCTCCCACAGGCACCAGCCGGATTCCGACCTCTCGGGAGCACATTCTGAGGCCGACCTCCACAGACACAAGAAGAAGAAGAAGAAGAAGAAGAGACACTCACGGAAATCAGCGGACTTTGTCAGAGCTGCGGACGCGCCCCTGCCCAAGGCCGCCAGCTGCCAGACTGTGGACCGGTTCCGGAGGGCGGCCGGCGCCTTTCCGCTCCCGGACGGCCTGCCTCTGGAAGGGGCTGGACCTTTCCGCGAGAAAACAAAACATTTACGGATGGAAAGCAGGGCTGACAGGTGTCATCTGTCTGAGTGTGGCCAGGGTAAGCGGGCACCCTTGCAGGCAGGAGCTAGAAACTCTTTGGAGAAGGCGCAGGCGGCTCAGGGGGCGGAAGAGGCCTAGGGCCCCTGCCCAGCGCGCCCGCCCGGGCCGTTGGGCTTTCACGCGCCCCTGAGTTCCGTGCAGCTGGGCCCAGCAGATCCTCCGCCAGGGAACCTCTGGATTTTGTGGCTGTGGGCGTCTGTGGACCAGAACTTTTGGTTTTAAGTCATTTTTGATAGAAATGTTTCTGTGGTTACGTTCCTTCTCTCCCGAATCCTTGCGCCTCCAGCATCTGCGTAGAACCCATGGTCCCAGTTGGGTGGCCAGCTCCCTGGGCGGCCACGGTGGGCCTCCTGCCAGGCCAGGCAACTGTGCCATGGGGCCTGGGCTCGGAGCGCTGGGTCAGCACAGGCCGCTGGCATCCGGGGTTCTTGTCTGCTTTGCGAGGCATTGTCTTCCTTCGTAATTTGCTAGTCTTTTCTCCCCTGTGCACTTAAAGCAGCGCCACCCCCACCCCCCCAACTTTCTTGGCGGGTCCAGTGACCCTCGACCCTGGAAGGATGGGCGAGGGAGGGGGACAGGGAGGATGTGTCCGGGCCATGGGGGTGGGACCCAAGAACGGGGGTCAGCAGACTGCAGCCTGTGGCCGCCCTTGCGTAGCCCACCCGTGAGGCTGGAAAAGTACAGAGAAGGTCTCCTTTCACCTGAAACTGAACCGTCAGTAGAGCTGCTGGAGCCCGGCCCGCCCGTCCCCTGTGCCAGCGTCGGAGTCGTCCGGGGATGGGTTTGCCGACCCCCGCCCTGACCCTGGGGTGCACCCTCGGGACCTTGACCTAACCCTGGATGCCCAAGGTCCCCGGGTTCCCCTCTGTGAGGGACCTGGGTGAGGCACCAGGTGTTCAGGGGACAGGCCCGCCCCTCAGCCACAGTCACTCAATTGTCGCTGGAGGCACAGGTGGCCCGCAGCACACTGGTGTGAGAGGAGCAGAGCGTGCAGGGTGGGTGTCCTGGTGGTGGTGGGGGGGCCCTGCTGGCGGCACTGGGAGCCAGTGGGAAGAGTCGAGCAGGAAAAGGAAGCTGAGAGGCTGCGTGCTGTGTGTTTTCTGCACACTGTTGCCTTTGCACACTGGTTCCCACGAACAGCTCAGTGATTTGGGGGAGGGGCTTGGCCTCTGGGGTGAAGCAGCGAGGGCTCTTTGTGTGCGCAGTGGGCCTGCAGGGATTCTGCGTTTTGGCCAGAATCATCCCCTTCCCCCTGCGGGTCTCCTGCGAGGAGCACCGCTTGAGGCCACCAGCTCACCCACAGCGCCGGCCCCAGGGGAGGGAGAGTGGCAGGCGAACCCCGGCAGCGGGCACTTGGTAGTCCGGCTGCGTGTCTGCGGTCAGGTGGTGGCCCTGTTCCTGTCCTCGACGTGATGGCACCTGTGCTGTGAGCTGACCGAGGGCCCCCAGGCCGAGCGTCTCTGGGGAGGGCGGAGGACCGAACTCTGCCTGCCTGTGTGTCTGCTGCCCTGGTCCCTTGACCATTTACCTCTTTCAGACTCCTGTTCTCTGGCACCTTTGAACTCAGTGTCTTTGGCCTAAGAGCTGTTCTTGCCTGACGCCCAAATGCCTTCTGCTGGGGTGAGAGTGGGCTGTTTCCGTGGGCATGCGGCCCTCAGGCATCACATGAACTGTTTTCAGTAAAACACTCAGAGCAGCAGCTCATCCGTGCTCCTTCTCATGTAGGACGGATTTCAGGCAACGAGCTCCTGAGACCTGGTTCTAAGTGTGATTACCTAGTGCACACAGAGCATAGGCCCTAAACGTATTGTAAAACCATCATTAAAATCTGTTTCCCAACCTTTGCTTTTAGGTGATTGAAAACTTGGCCTCAAAGCAAAGAATTCGCTAGTTACGGTAAGCTGTCGGCCTACGTCTGTTTGCCTAGTCGTTCGGGGAGCCACCAGGGGGCCCCAGAGAGGAGCGCTGGGCCTCCGGCGGGCGGCGCGGGGAGCAGGGGCAGACGGAGCCGCTACCCGGGCGGGGGAGAGGGTTGGGTCCCTGAACTCAGTCGCTCCCTTCCCTCCTGGTAAGAAGAGGAGGGAGGTTGAAGCTTCAGAATCAACAGTCACTTGATAAACGTTTGAAAGATGGAGAGGCCATCGCCTCAACCCAGACGCAGCTCCCAATTGGCCTGAGCGAGGAGATCCCTCCCCCGCCCACCCGTCCTTGAGCTCCGGGCACCCCCAGCCTCCCCCAGCTGCGGGTACAGTGCCCAGCCTGGAGCCCTAGCCTCTCGCTAGATCTCAGGCCTGCTTCGGACAACTAGGACTTGGCTTTGTTTGAGGTTCGGGCGCTTTAGGGGAGCACATCAGGCGTGGGGTGTCATTTTCCAGGGGTTTCATTCGGCGGCCCTGGGAGGCAGGACCTGGTGGTGCTGGGGCGCGGGGGTGGCCAGCCAGCCAGCCCCTGGGCTCTGGGAAGGCAGTTTTGTCCAGACGTGTAACTTCAGCAACGGGGGGGTTAAATGGATGTCCGGGAACCGTCTGCAGATTAATTCGCAGCTGATTCACGCGCGTGGCCAGTGTGTGCTCCGGGCAAGGTCTACGCCCGAGTCAGGAATGAGGAGAGGGCGGGACGAGCGCGGCGGGGGCCCGGCGGGCAGGGCCCGCGCCCAGCAGGGGGCGCCCTCCTCAAGGGAGCGGCACCAGCTGCCTGGGCTCCTGCGTTTAGAACCGCCCGGTTCCTGGACTGCCCTTCAGGAGGGCGGTTACCTAAGGAAGAGGAGCCCCCCCCCCCCCCCCCCCGCCCCGGGTGGGTGCCGGGGTGGGGGTGGGGGGACCTCCCTGGGCCCTTTGTTCCAACTTCCTGCCTCTGGCCGACTAACTAACTAACGCCTGTTGGCTGCTGTCTTTCAGATTCAACGTGTTCAACAGAAGCCATCCCCAACCCAGCTTAAATTATAAATAGAGAAAATAACTTTGTTCAAATCTGCGTGGTGCTTCTTTAGTAAATACTGTACAGATTTTACCATGGAGGACTTTTTTTTTTAGTTTTTACCTTTTCTTAATTACCCTTATTCCAAATGGACGAACACTTTCTACAACTGCTGACCACTGTAAAATACTGTGTATATAAATCACATTGAAATAACGCCCTGGACTAGAACATCTCAAATGCTGCTTAATCACAGACTCAGGTTGATCACTCGTATTCCATGTAACGCTCCTCCGAGTTAGCTAGCCGGTGCAAGACCAGCCGGGACACCATGGAATTATTAAAAGTACAAACTGACAGTGTGTATATTTAATTTAAAAACTTATTTAAAAAGATTCACACGCTCTCAATGAGACTTTTGAGAGCAGTCTGTTTTCTGTAATGTCTGATACTAGAAACTAATTTGCTTCATATTTTAGTTGTATTCAAGATTTGAAGATGTATTTTATAGACAAGTTCTGTTTTTGAACTTCGTGGAACTATTCCAATCAATTTACCAGTTATGATGCGTATTTACATTATGAATGTATAATCCAAACATTATTTGTAAGGCCTACAGTATGTTTTTATTACCTAACTTTTTTATACAGTGTCTCTTGTCTTGACTATGATATTGGAGTCTGAGTTGTCGGCTTGGTCCCTTAAAGTTTCTAGTTACAGACAAAATCATACTGTGATTTTATTTTTAATATGGATATGCTATCAAACTGTGATACACTTATAATTCACTGGTCCTGCATCAGGAGATGGAGTGGGGAAAACTGTATTTGATACAGTTCGTATCTGAATAATCTGTATGGTTTATACAGTTTGTGTTGTTCAGAGATGTCTAAAGAAGTTTGATCTTTGTTTTTTTAAAGATTAAAAAAGCACTTGCCCCACTGTAAATATACAGCATGGAAAATTTATATAGTATATAAATGGCAGCAAATTAAACCTTTTTTGTGTCTTTCATTTATTTTTTTCCTGCTCTTTCCCCCATTTACTCACCGACGCTGCTCATGGGCTTCTTCCTCTGCCTTCACTGTCTTAACATCTTCAGGGCACAAGCCACCGGCTCTCGGCCCCAGACGGGTGCGGGGAGCCTCCTTATTTTAAAGAACCCAGTCGTAGGCCGTCTTGTTTTAACAGCGTGTTTTTATTTAATGAACACACTATTTATTTGCGGTCCGACAGCCACACACTCTGCAACGTTACTGCTCACTTTACAGCAAAATGTCAATATAGGCTATTTCTTCATGCGCCTTGTGGGAGTCTATACAATGAAGAACAAGCACTCCAGAAATCAATCTATATGTACATTATTTACATATTAACTATATTTACTGTCAATAGAAATGTTCTCTAAGAAAAAAATAAAACAAGAAATCACAATGTGTGGTTTCTGGTCTACAACAGACCTAACTTCTTAGCAAAGCACATCTATGTAGATATATGCATTTTAACTCGAAAAATATGCATTGCTTTATATGCAGCATTAAATGCTGCTTCACCCAGGAACAGCTCCTGTTCGGACTCCGTTTGGTACCACATTAAACTGCCCAAATGTGTTCCACATCCTGACGACACTGGCTTGTCTGGGTCCAGGGTCGGCCAAGTAAACCTTGGGTTAAGGGGGGCGGGCGGGCAGGCGGGCTGTGGAAGCCGCGTCTCCCGGGCAGGGACCCCCTTCCCCGCCTCCTGCCCTTGGTCTCTGGAGGAAAGCTCTTTGGCCAGAGCGGGGGCTGGTCATTCAAGCACTGAGTGCAGGCCGGCGCCGGGGAGGAGGAGGACAGGCCAGCTCGGGGAGGTTCGGGTGGGCGGCCGCCGGCCACGACCCGCCCACACAGCCCTGCCCCGGCAGGTGACACTTAGGCCCCTCAGGTTAACACTGTCACCACAGAACCTGGAATTAGGATGTCACTACCACTCCGATGGCAAGTTACAACAAAGATCCTGAGCACGCGGTCGTCTGCGTCTTTCCGGGAAGCTCCCCTCGGGTCAGATTTCTCGAGGGGGGCGTTTTTTAGCTCACTTCTCCCAACCCCACCCTGGGGCAAACCTGCAAGACAGAAAGCCCAGCATCCCCCGGGTCCTACCTGGGTCAGACAAAGGCGAGAAGGTGCTTCCCGCAAAACACCCACCTAGCTGGCGCCGGGCCACCCCCAGTGCCGGGGGCGGGGCCAGCCCGAGGGGTTGTCACCGGCAGGGTTTGGCCTGCGGTCTGGCCAGCGTCCGTTCACGCGGCCTGGGCCGGAGTTCTGACACCTGCCGACCTGCCTTTCTCAAAGCCAGAGTTTCCAATGTGAGGTATCAGTACAGTAGCAACGGCTAAGAGCTTGGGAACGACCGGAAAAGATCAGTTTGATGCATGTTGGAGAGTCGTCCGTCCCCCCCACCTCCGGAGTCTAGTGTGACTTAAAGCTACGGCCAGGTCAGCCGCACGAGGCCAGGCCGGGGGCCCACAGCCGCTCAGCCCCAGCATCGCGGCAGCTCTCAGCAACGGTTCCCTCTGCCCTTTAGACTCCCGTGGGAGTGCGGACAGACCGAGGGCTGTGCGGACCTGGCTTCAAGGGGATGACCTCGCAGGTGTGCAAACTGAGGGTGTGCCTGCGTGGGGGAGGGGAAGGAAAGGAGGTCCTGCAGGGAAGAGACCCGCCACCAGAAGAGCCCACATGCACAAGAGGGGGTCCCGGCAGCAGAAATAAAGCTCCCGATAAAAAGCTAGCTGTCACCCACCCCTCCCCGAATGGCCCAGCACACCGCCTCTCGCCTGCCCACCTGTGCACCCCGGGCCAGCTGGGCGACGTGCCGGGGCCGCACTCCGGGCTGCTCCCCCCACGCGGGCTGAGCACCTGTCCTTCGGTCAATGCCACCCGCCCCTACCCGGCCGCGGCGCTTCGCCAGTCCCACCACCAGGGCGCATGTGGGGTTTGAAACTATTTACAGAAAAGCCTAAGTGCCCAGCCTGGTCTCGCCCTCCTCGTGACGGGAGAGTCAATCTCTGAAAACAGAGTCAGATCCATCACCTCCCCTCATCTGTGCGTCTACTCATCACGGTAAGAAATGTGGTCACATTCTTACAAGCGTTTGTTTTGCCAACAGGTTTGAAACAGTGAGGACAGGGGCCACGGCGCGCCTGAACCAGTTCAGGGGACCCACACGGCACTGCTCTTCCGGGGCGTCGGACACAGACGCGAGCAGTTCCGTGGGGTCCGCTACAGACGTCGGGGCTGCGGGGGATTCAGCGGTTACAAGATAAGAGGCCGAAACTGCCATTGGGTCATTTGCCTCTTTAGAGAGGGTCACTGGGACCGCAACGTCTGAGCGGAATGGTCCCAGAGGACGGGACACCTGCAGTCCTGCCCAGGGCTGGCCTCAAGCGCCGCCTCGCCTCCCTCCGCCAGGAGGTCCCCCAGGGCGCCCCCCAGCCTAGCGGCCCCCACCACGGGCTGCATACGCGTCTGTGTAGCTTGTTCTCGGTGCACAGTATATACTTGTGTCCAGGAGTTAAATTTATAGCTGCCATTCTAAAAATACTACTGTTAGAAAGGGTCTTTCGTTATAATTTCAGAATATAAAAAGGCATATAAAAGCTATAATACCATATATCTGAGAAAAAAAAAAAACTCAATAAAAAAGTGGTTGCTTTTCCTTTCCTGTTATGATACAAAACAGCGGCTTTCGGAACAACGGACACGCCGCGAAGGAGCACGTGTGGCCCTGCCTCTGCCGCGCGGATGCTCGGGCGGAACCACCGGGGCGGCCGCTGGACGAAACTTGAAGGACGCGCTCGGCCACCTTCCGCTGCGGGGGAGCGCTGGGCGGTCGGCAGAAGGGACGACACGAGGCGCCAGGACCCTCGAGAGCAGCGGGGGCCGCCGTCCCCGGGGCAGCAGGGCGGCCGGCGCGGGTCCGGGGTGTGGCGGGAGGCGCCCGGCCCGCTGTGCGGTGGTGGGGTCTGGCTTTCCGATGACCTGCTGGGGCCAGGCCAGCGCTACTTCTTATTGGCAATCCTCCTTTTCCTCGTGGCCAGCATGTCATAGAAAGGATCCCTACTGATACTGGCTCTGGGGACAGAGGAACGGGAAGCGCGTGAGGCGGCGCCCGGGGCCCGCGGTCCGGCCGCCCCGCCGCCCGGCCGCCCCGGGCCGCACCTGATGGACTTCATCCACTCGTCCTTCTCCTCGGGGCTGGGCGCCGAGATGCGGTACACCACGTGGTTGCCCTCCACCACCCGGCCGTCGGCCTCCGTCTTGCAGGCTTTGATCACCTGCCCTTTGTGGCTCGGGTTGTAAAGCTCGAAGCAGTTCTGCAGAAGACAGACGGCGTCACCGGGCCGCCGGGGAGGGTCCCAGCGGGGCCGGGCGGGGGCGGGGGTGGGCGCCGGGCGGCTTACGGGTTTCCGGGGGTCGTCCACCTCCCTGATGCTCAGGTTCTCCAGCGGGATGATGCCCCGGGGCTCCTTATCCTGCAGGACAAAGGCGCTCAGCCAGCTGCGCTGGCGCCCCAAGCCCGGAGGCGGGGAAGCAGCCGCAGGCACTTACCGTCGTGTATTCGAAGTAATAGAGGCAGTTGTCCGTGAGGATGAACCAGCGCCGCTTCCAGGTCTTCACGCGCCCCCCTAAAAGCAGGGGACCCCGTGAGTCAGCGCAGCACTGGTGCCCGGCCTCCCCAAGCTAGTGCTCTTCTCAGGAACGCCCCCGGGGCCGAGCTGGGGGTGCAGTGTCCTTCCTCGGGAAAGCGCCAGACACTCGGCCCCACCTTGTCAGCCGGATGCCGGCCAGGCTGTGCGGCCTCGCCCCCCTGCCCACCCGGGGACAAGGGGCACCTGGCTGCCGCCCGCATGCACCCCACCGCCTGCGCGGCGCCCAGCAGACCCAAGGCTTCCCGGATCTGCCTCCTGCAGTTAGTCCAGATGAATGGCCTTCATTTCCCCACATGGAAATGACAACAGGATGAAGTCAGCGCGGCTGCAGGTCTGCCCAGGGCTTAATCTCCTTACGGCAGGGCCGTCATCGCATTACTGAGGGCTTGGGGTGGCCCTGGGATCCATCAAAATCCATGACTCCTGGGCCCAGGGGACTATTAGGTTGAATTAATCTCTTAACAAGATCTAGGACACACACAGACAACACACACACACTCGCACAGACACACACGGCTCATCTGCACCTACTCTCCTTACACCACGGAAAGGAAAATCTTTTACCCTTAGATATTCGGCAGAAACAAACTGGCTTCAATTTCTAGTCCTTGCTCCTAACGTGAGGTTTAAAAACAAAAATTAACAACAATTAAAAGACAAAACCCGCCTGCCGACAGACGCCCGGATCAATGGCACGAGGTAAGCGGCGCCCCAGCGTCCAGCCCCCCTTCCTCTGTGCCAGGCGGGCAGGCAGGACCCTCGGGGCCGAGGACACAGACCTGCTCCCTACTTCGAGGTGCGCTTGGGGAACCAGGACAGGGACATGGGGGGGACATGAAGGTCAGCCTTGGGGGCTGAGGCACTCAGAGGTCTGGGAGAAGGAGACACGAGAACACCCTGCTGCACGGAGGGAGCCCCCGCTGGGGATTCACTGCCACTGGAGGGGTCTTCATCCCTGTGTCACCGACGAGACATCTGCCACAAGCAGGCCAGGCTGCGGAGGGCGGGGTGGGCAGGGGACAGTGGTCTCAGCCAGGCCATGAAGGAAGGCCCCCACCCACACAACCCAGCTCCCCCACTTTACTACTCACGCCCCTCCCAAGATCCCCTAGGACTCTGAGCCCCCCTCAGGCCTCCGTCTCCCCAAGGCCTCCATCCCACAGCCCGTCTTCCTGACCCCGGGCTGGGCTCCTGCTCCCCACTGGCCGGGGCCTCTACGACCCAGCACTGGGCCGGGCATGGAGCAGCCCCAAGTGCACGGGGAGGGGGCCCAGGAGAACTGCGGGGCATGTGCCTCAGCCCCAAGCCCTCCAGGGAGGGCAGGCGGCACCTGCCCAAGCCCCGAGGCCACGAAGGAGTCAGCCACCAGGCCAGGCCTTTTTCCAGCTGCCCCCAGACAGCAGCCCGGGGCCTCTTTGGAAAAAAGCAATTGACCCCACTCTCAAGCCTGAAGCCCCCACGGCTCCCACTGCTCTCAGCCTAAGATCCAAACCCTCAACCGGCGCCCTGGACTCGCCGGCTTGACTTGCCAGCCCCCGGCCAGGCTCCTCCTGGGACCTTCTCACCACTAAGCCCCACAAGAAGGTTCTCAGAATCTTCCAGGAGCCCTGGACTGGCCATCTGTCCACGTGGGTCATGAGGTACCTGCGTGTGCTGTCACCCCCGGGGCCCCTGTTACTGATCCTGCATCACCAGCTGCCAGGAAGGCCTCTTGGCTCTTTGCACCGGGGCTCCTGCCTCACTGCTCCCAAGTGCAGTGGCAGCGTGGCAGAAGCCCAATCCTTGGTCCAGTTCTGGACACAAGGGAGAAAGCCTTGCAGGCTGGGGCCCCAGGCACTGAGACGGAGCTGTGACATCCGGGATGGCCTGAGCTCCCCCCGCCCCCGCGCCCTTTCAGGGCAGGTGGTGGCCGGCCTGGCAGGGCCAGGGCGATGCCCTTGGTCTCCGAGCCCCCGCAGGTTTCGCTGCTGGGAGGCGCTGCTCGCACACGTGTTCGTGGCTGGGCTTTAGGGCCCGGGGACACACACACACCCATGCCTGCGGGAAGAAGCCTGGCCTCTCCTGACCATGCAGGCACCCACTTTCTCTCTATAAACGACCCGCTGCTTTCATAGCTGTGACCAGGCAGACGCCCTGCACACGGCGCGGCCTGGCTGCTCACCTGCAGCCGGGGTCCCTCCTCCATAGCCCGGCTCTGACCTCGCTCCTGTCTGCACACACGGCCCCCAAACTCTCCAAGCACAGTGGCCTCACGAGTCTACCGAGCTGCCGAGAAGCAGCAGCACCCGCTCTGCGAAGTGCCTTCCGCCCCAGGACTAAATTCGTGATGAGCAACAACCAAGCAAGGTCATGCTGTGGCCTGGGCTCCGAGCCGAGCCCGTGCATGGCCACCATTCTGGCTCCTCTGCCCGTGTCCAGGCGGTGCGCCCTGTTGGGGGGCCCGGGGTCACATGTCCGCCCCCTGTCCAGGTGCCGAACCCGGGACCAACCCAACACCCCCTCCACGTCAGCTTCCCTCTCCTGTGCCGCCTCCACGGCCCTTGGACCGACGCCCAGTGGCCCTCCTGAGCGGCCTGACGAGTGTCTGGACTGCAACCTCAGGGCCCCAACAGCTCTCACTGCACCATCACTGGCTCTGTGGCCCTAACAAGGTCAGTCGCACCACGCCTTCCCTTCAGACGGGAGCGTGAGGCCGAGGGAGCAGCAGACCCCAGGCCGCTCGGCCCCACCAGCCCCCAGCTCCCGACAGCGCTCTGTGCTCCGACGCTGTGGCCCGCTTGTCTGCTCAACCAGAAAACAGGCTGGAAACAAGCCCCGTGCCTCTGTTTCACACATTTAGAGCCAGCCGCATCCCTGCTGGCACTGAGGGCACACTAGCTGCCAGGCAGGCTTGTGCTGTCACCACAAGGGGCGCCAGCTGGCGACACAGCAATGGGAAGGGGCCATTGCTCTTCTGGGCACATTGCTCGCACCCTCACCCCGGGGCCACAGGCTGGATGAGGACGCAAACCTGCAGTGTCTGGGAGGTTACTCAGGCATTCACGTCCAGGGCTATGGTTCCAGATTTCTTTTTTCTGGTCTTTTATCTTTTTAGGGCCACGCCCGCAGCATATGGAGGTTCCCAGGCTAGGGGTTGAATCAGAGCTGTAGCCGCTGGCCTACGCCACAGCCACAGCCACGCAGGATCCGAGCCGCGTCTGCGACCTACACCACAGCTCACAGCAACGCCAGATCCTTAACCCACGGAGCGAGGCCAGCAATGGAACCCGCAACCTCATGGTCCCTAGTCAGATTCATTAACCACTGAGCCACGACGGGAACTCCTGGGTTCCACATTTTTGGGGAGAGCCAGAGAAAGGTCAGAGGAAGACCCTAACTCAGAAGAGCCTCGCCTCGCTGCACACCCCTGTACCTGCCGCGTGGTTATCCTCTCTCAGAGACAGAACCTCCACAACTCCCGCAGGCCTGTGTCTTTGATCCGCCTACAAGGTGCCTGGGTGACCCGCAGCTGTCAGATCTCTCAGGCTCTGATGTCGCAGGAAGGCAGAAATCCCACCCCCACCAGTAAAAACCACTACCAATTCCTAAAACTGCCCCCAAATAGAAAGGGCACCCTACTTTTTCGTCCGTGGTGGAAGCCCTTCAAAGTTTCTGGGCTCTGCACAGGCATCCCACGTGCACTGCCTGGCCAGCAGGACGGCGACGCTGCAGCGGTGGAGCTGGCTGTCAGGTGTCTTACCGCTCAGACCCAAGGGACATCAGGGGCTAGCCTGCTCCCTGGGGGTGTCCCACAACGCCTCCGGGTCCTCACTCCCCATCCAGCCCGGGCTGGCCTTGCGGCGGAGGAGGAGCTGACCCCAGCACGCTGGAAGCCACGAGGGCCGGGTGGATGGCAGCCGAGCCAGAGCTTCACACAGACGGACAGGGAGAGAAAGCGAGAGGAAGGAGCAGCTGGTAGAGGGGCAGGAAGCCACTGGGTACGTACCTCCTAACGCAGAACAAGCAGGGACAGCCCGTCACAGAACAGAAAGGTGGGAGCCACAGGCAGAAGGAAAACAACAAGAAGGCACATTTAAACCACGCATCAAAAATCAGCCACACCAAACCAAGCGAGGCCGCAGGTTCGCGGAGGTCGAGGCGCCTGCGCTTGTACAGAAAACTGCCTCGGGCTGATCCGGACGCTAAGGGGGCCGTTTTCTGGGACGTGCATTGCGTGCAGCCGGGCGCTACTCTGCGGACACGGCGGGATGGCCTCGGTGGCCGCACACGGACCGGGCGGCAGCGGCGGGCGGGGCCTGGGATGCTCCGCCTTTGGTCGGGGAGGCGCTCGGAAGGCACCGCGCGGGGGCTGCTGCCGCGGGCGCAGGGGCCACGGCTCGGGTCCCGCCGGCGCCGCTCACCCAGCTTCAGGAGCCAGCCCTCCCGGTCGGGGTTGAAGAACGTGTGTGTCAGGTCGTTGCCGTCGTCCTCCGGGATCTTGAACGGCTCGTTCTTGATGCTCTCGTACAGGTTCTGCGAGGACGGAAGGCGCCCGGTGGGCAGAGGCCGGGGTGGGGGGGGACCCGCTCAGGACGCGCGGGGGCCAGGAGCTGGCGCCGCGGGCAGAGGCTGCCGCTGCCAGGGCGGCCGGGGGGCGCGGGGGGGTCGGGGCCTCACCCGCAGCAGCTCCTCGGGGAGGTCCCCGCCCTCGTTGATGCCGCGGTTCATGGTGACAAAGCGCTCGGCCGTGGGCTTGTCGCGCACGTTGTGGTTGTGCAGGCTGGTGTTGAGCATGATGATGGCGAAGGACAGCACGTAGCACGTGTCTGGAAGGAGTCAGGCAGCGGGGCGTCAGCCGCGCCCGGAAAGGCGCCCCGGGCACCCACCCCGCGGCCCTCCGCACCGACCTGTGGACTGGAAGACGCCCGGGTTGCAGAGGCAGTAGCGGGACGCGAACGCCTCCATCATGCGGTCGATTTTCTGCGCCTCGCCGGGGAGTCTGAAGCTCCACAGGAACTGCCTGCGGGGAAACGCGAGCCAGGAGGTGGCGCAGCTCGGGCCGGGCAGGACACCGCTCCCCCCCCCCCCACCGGCGGGAGGGAGGCCGGGCGCCTCGGGGTCCCCCCGCCGCCCCGAGAGCACCGCGCGCTCCCCCTGCCGGGCGCCAGGCAGACCCGCGGGCGGCCGAGGGAAGGCAGCGGGGTGAGGGCAGGGCCCGTCTGCGCTTCACCCGCCACCTGCAGCAGCGTGGCGGAACCCCCGCGGCTCTGGGCCAGAGGCCGGTGGGTGCCAGGAACGGAACCCCCAGGCTCTCCAGGCCTGCACGTCCCTGAGACACTGTTTGCAAAAAACTGAATCTAGAGCGCCTCCATCCCGGCTGCGGTATGCCGACCCGTCAGTCATCCGCGCCTTGCTAGGCCGGGGCCGCAACGCTGAGCACAGGGCGACGAGGTCAGTGTGCCACCTCCCCCGGTGCCAGGAACCGGAGGCTGGGGCAGAGCGCAGAGGAGAAGGGCCGACCAGGGCCGGACAATGCTGCCGACACACCGGGACCAGGGTGGCCTCTGACCGCAGGAAACCCGCACCCTCCCGGGCGCATGCGTGGCTGGTGTTCCAGACCGAATGGGGGTTCAGGGGGCCGGTGCCGGGGCAGCACCGAGAGCCCGTGCAGAGTGGGGAGGCAGCTCACGCACAACTGCCAAGTATCATGAAACGTCTAAGACCCCAAAGCAACTACGAACTCTACGCAGGACCAGCGGCCACAGAGCACCCGCGGCCTGACTTCTATGTGGGGCAGCAGATGCTCCCGCAGAGGCCCGGCCGGCCGCGCCCCGGTTCCCTGGAGGGTCCTCCCAGCACGTGATGAAACACTCACCTTAAGGCTTGGACGAGGTTGAGATCGGCAAACTCATGGAGCTCCACGAACGCCTGAAGAACTTTAATATTAAATTCATCCCTAGGAAAAAAAAATGTGTTGCACAGCCCCACCGCGTGTTACTTCAATTTTTGACGTTAGAGGTGTTACAACGTTCTGTCAGTTTCTGCTACACAGCAAAGGGACCCAGTCAGTGTACATATCTGTATATACATTCTTTCTCGCATATCACCCTCCATCACGTTCCAGCACGAGCGACTAGATACAGTTTCCTGTGCTGTACAGCAGTGCATCATTTTAAAAGACGGTTGCTAAAGCAAGTCTTCCTGGTTTTTAATGTATGACTCAAACCTCAGGCCTTGTTCATTCTGTGTTTGTTTTCAGCCTTAGCGCAAAGACCAGGCAAGATACTAAGAGTACTTCGCAACCGGTGGAGCCAGAGTAAGACCCCAAATTAGAGCCCAGCGGCCAGAGGAGTTCCGAACCCCTCACCACCCCGAGTTGAGCTGTGAGGCACCAACCCAGCTGCTTGGTGCACAGCCTCGACCTTCGAAATCATCACAGGGCAGGCGCCAAGCTCATCCCCACCTCGCAGGTGGATCAGGAAGCTCAGAAGGGGAAGCAGCTCGCCCAGGTCGGGAAGCCAGCGAGTGTGGGGCTCAGAGAGGAACGTCTGGAAGAGAAGTGATGCCTTATACTAACAACTAGCTTTTTTTTTTTTTTTTGTCTTTTGGTCTTTTTCTAGGGCCACACCTGCGGCCTATGGAGGTTCCCGGGCCAGGGGTTAAATCAGAGCTACAGCTGCAGTCTACACCCCAGCCACAGCAACGCGGGATCCGAGCCACATCTGTGATCTACACCACAGCTCACGGCATCACTGGATCCCCAACCCACTGGGCAAGGCCAGGGATCGAACCCATAACCTCATGGTTCCCGGTTGGATCTGTTAACCACTGAGCCACAATGGGAACTTCAACAACGAACTTTTAAAAACTAAACTGAGTGTGAGGATTCAGTAAAAAGGGTCAAATTTTGTGACAACAAAACTGAAATGACACATCAGCGACAACTCAACTCACTGGAATTTTAACTCCAAGCTGCTCCCACAGGCCCTGGGGACTGACCTGGAGGGCAGAGCAGGCCTCACCTGAAGACCAGCGTGCTTACCTCCGCAGGAGCAGACATCAGGGAGGCCACCCACCCCGAGGGCTGATGACAGAACTGGAGGTGGCAAGACGCCCCTGCACCAAGTGGGTGCTCCAACTTCGCCTCCCCCTGCACCCCCACCCTTGGGTTGAGCTGGAGGCAGGCGTCAGGCCGCTGTCGGAGGGCTCCAGCCCTGTCCGTGCAGAAGTCCCTCCCGGGGAACAGCGAGCACACAGCCCACTGGAATGACGCTGCGGTGCCTTGGGCCCTGGTTTGTCCCACACAGTGCCCATCAGCTCATGTCCTGCTGAAAAGACGGAGCGAGGTGGCAGAGGGCACACTGGGGGTGGGGGTGGCGGTGGCCTGGTGGACCAGGTTACAGATATGCGTGGCAAGGGCAGCCCAGTGACCCAGCGCAGTGGGCTGTTCTGAAGTTGGCGCTGAGGGCAAAGCACCGCAGTCCCCAGGCGGCTGGTCCCATCGCAGGGAGCTGGGCTGGGAGGGCTCCGAGGCCCTGGGGTGCATGGAGGTCGTCCTTCACGCCCCACCCGGAAAGGAGTGGCTCGGGGCTCACAGGCTGCTCTGGTCCCGCTGCTGTGAACCCCCCGCCCCAGCCCTCCCCCCTCCAGGTCCTCGCCGCCCATCTGCCCAGCCAGGGCTCCGTCTGCAGCCACACCTCACCCCGAGTGCTCCACCTGCACGGCCACTAGGCCTCGCAAGCCCACCAGCCTTGCTGGCTGCCCCTCGGACCCGCTGCCCCCCCAGCTTCCTGTCTCTGCTGCCTGCAGATCTACCTTCCAGGTGATTCCAAGGCCTTGAGCCTCTCACCACCGCCCCCAACCTGCCAGAACTTCCCTCGGCTCACCTAGACCCCAGACCCAGAGTCTGAGCGCCGTTCGCCTCCTGGCGGCCACCAGCCTGGCCGGAGCCACCCTCTCCGGCCCCCAGACCACCGTGCTGCTCTGTTCACCCTGCGCCGTGGACCATGTGCTCCAGGAGCCATCAGTCCACGTCCTCCCTCCCCCGAGAGCCCTCCTCGCCCCGGACACCGCTCCCCCGCCTGCCCTCGCAGCCTCACACAAATGACCAGCCCGTCACAACTGCTGCAAACCCGCTCCCCAGCTCCGCCAACGCCCCCGCCACCGTCCCTTTGCCCCGATCCCCTTCTGACAAATGACAGGGTTTTCTTACTTAATCTGCTGGTGGCTCACTGTCTGTATTGCTCCAGAACAGTTCCACAAGCAGAGGCGCCAACACCGCCCAAGTGCCTCCAACAGCGCCTGGCACGGGGTCAGGACGTCCTGTTTTTGGACTCGGTCTGCACGGGGTACGGATGCTGTGGTGTCAACAATCTCCACGGTCCCACCCCCGCCAGAGGGCGACAGCCAATCACGCAGACCCTCCTGGCACGCTGTCCTGTTACGCCTTGGTGTTGGAACACCTGGGGGACCCTTCCGTTCTTTTTTTTTTTTTTAAATAAGCTTTGTTGAAACACAACTCGCATTCTAGAGCATTCACCTGTTTCAAGCACACAATTCCACGGGTTTTGTATATTTAGCAGGCCCCCACCTGTGCGGCCATCATGGCGAGCAACTCTGGAACAGATTCGGGACCCCAAAAGAGCTCCCCTCACGCAGGCAGCGTCTCCCAATCCCCGCGCTCCCCAGCGCCAGGCCACCGCTCTGCTTTCTCTGGCTCTGGAAATGCACCTGTTCTGAGCATGTCACAGAAAATGGGACAGTACAACCTGTGGCCTGTTGTGGCCTCTTTTGCCATCATCGTGGTTTTTTGTTTCCTATTCTTACAGTTGCGCCTACAGCATAAGGACGTTCCTGGGCTAGGGGCCAAATAGGAG
Source organism: Phacochoerus africanus (assembly GCF_016906955.1). Lineage (NCBI taxonomy): Eukaryota > Metazoa > Chordata > Mammalia > Artiodactyla > Suidae > Phacochoerus > Phacochoerus africanus. The sequence goes on along the minus strand of NC_062548.1, from coordinate 6,666,040 downwards.
CTGCAGCTGCCAGCCTACACCACAGCCACGGCAATGCCGGATCCTTAACCCACTGGGTGAGGCCAGGGATCGAACCAGCGTTCTCTCAGAGACTGCGCTGGGTTCTTAACCCGCTGAACCACCATGGGGACTCTCAAATAATGTTTTTAATGTTTGAAATTCGTGTTGTAGCACGTATCAATACTTCACTTTTTCTTTTTTTCTTTTTTTTTTTTTTGTCCTTTTAGGGCCGCACCCGCAGCATATGGAGGCTCCCAGGCTAGGGGTCGAATTGGAGCTGCAGCCACCGGCCTATGCCAGAGCCACAGCAACGTGGGATCTAAGCCGTGTCTGCAACCTACACCACAGCTCATGGCAACGCCGGATCCTTAACCCACTGAGCAAGGCCAGGGATCAAACTCGCAACCTCATGGTCCCTAGTCAGATTCGTTAACCACTGCACCACGACAAGAACGCCAATACTTCACTTCTTAAGGCCAAATAATTTTCCACTGAACAGACGGACCCCACTTTATTGTTCACTGGTTGCCGGGCATTTGAGTTGCTTCCACGGGGCTGTAACGTGGCTGTGAACATTGGCGCCTAAGTTTTTGTGTGTAATGTTCCGAGTTCCTCTTCCCCTTTGAGTGTACACCTAGGAGGACAATTACTGGGTCACATGGTATGGCTGCTACCTTGAAGACCTGCCAACTCTGTGCCAAAGCGGCCGCACCCTTTGTGACAGCGCAGTGTATGAGGGCTCCAACTTCTCCACATCCCCCAGCGTGACTCGCCTTCTTTAATTCCAGCCATCCCAGTGGATGGCAAGTGGTATCTCGCTGTGGTTTTGTGGGGTTTTGTTGTTGTTTGTCTTTTTTTTTTTTGCCATTTCTTGGGCCGCTCCCAAGGCATATGGAGTTCCCAGGCTAGGGGTCTCATCGGAGCTGTAGCCACCAGCCCATGCCAGAGCCAGAGCCACAGCAACGTGGGATCCGAGCCGTGTCTGCGACCTACACCACAGTTCACAGCAACACTGGATCCTTAACCCACTAAGCAAGGCCAGGGATCAAGCCCGAAACCTCATGGTTCCTAGTCAGATTCATTAACCACGGAGCCACGACGGGAACTCCTGGCTATGGTTTTGATGTGCCGTTTCCTGATGCCTAGTGGTGCTTAGCATCCTACGCGTGTGTATTTCGGCCTCACCATACGCCGATGTATGAAAACCCTCTTTGGAGAGATGTCTATTCAGGTCCTTTGCCCACTTCCTAATTATCTGTCTTTTTTGCGACCGGGCTGTAGAAATTCTTTTCATGTTCTACAAACGAGTCCTTATCAGACTTACATATGACCTGGAAACATCTTCTCCTATTCCGTGGGCTGTCTTCTCACTTCCTTAATGACACCCTTTGTCGTTTTCTAAGCATGTTATGCTTGTGGCGCTCACATTTAGGGCTTTGGTCCATTTTGCTTTTCGCACCTCTGCACGTGGCCATCCAGGGGTCCCAGCACCATGTGCTGCAAAGGTAATTCTTCCCACACTGTACTGTCTTGGCACCTCATTTGATGGTAGACACTGAGTGTTTTTTTCTCAGTTCTCAGCTCTATCCCACCACCTGTACATCTGTTCTCGTGCCAACGTCACACTGTCTTAATCAGTGTAGCTTGAGCCTGTCTTTAAACTAAGAAGTATAAGTTCTCTGAGGCTGTTCTTCTTTTTCCAAGACTGTTGTGGCCATTCCGGCTCCCTTAAATTTCTGTGTGAATTGTAGGAGGGGCTTGTCAACGTCTACAAAGAAGTTAGCTCAGATTTTGGTAGGGAGTATGTTAAACCCGTTTATCACTGTGGAGGGTACTGTCATTTCTGCAATATTAAATCTTCCAATCCATGAACATGGGCTGTCTTTCCATTTATTTGGGTCTTTTTATTTTTTTTTAAACAGTATGTTATGGTTTTCAAAGTAAAATAGTTTGTTGTTAAAATTTATTCCTAAGTATTCTTTTGCCTTTTTTTTTTTTTTTTTTTTTTTTGCCGCACCTTGGGTATGTGAAGTTCCTGGGCCAGGGATTAAACTGGAGCTACAGTCATGACAACGTCAGACCCTTAAGCCACTGAGCAGCCATCAGTGACTCTGGTATTTGTATCCTTGTTAATGCTACTGTAAATGGGGCTTTTCCTTTTTAGCTTTTTCATTGCTGACTGTATAGACATGAGTGAATTTGCATATTGATCTTGAATTCTGCCATCTTACTGAAATTATCAGTTCTACCAGTTTCGTAGTGATTTTGCAGGATTTTCTATACACCAGATTATGTGATCTGCAAAAAGAGAGAGTCCTTTTCTTTCTCTTTCCTTCCTCTCTCCATCCTTTCTTTCCTTCCTTCCTTCCTTTCTTCCTTCCTTCGATTTTTAGGACGACACTCGTGGCATGTGGAAGTTCCCGGCTCGGGGTCTAACTGGAGCTGCAGCCACCAGCCTACACCACAGCCACACCAGCTTGGGACCGGAGCCATGACTGTGACCTACGCCGTGGCTCACAGCAACGCCAGATCCTCGACCCACTGAGCGAGGCCAGGGATCGAACCTGCGTCCTCAAGGATCCTAGTCGGGTTTGTTACCGCTGAGCCACAACGGGAACTCTGAGACAGTTTTATTTCTTCCTTTCCAAACTAGATGTCTTTAATTTCATTTTCTTGCCCAACTGTGTTGGCCAGAACTGAACAGAAAGCGGCAAGAGGAGTCATCCCTGTCACAGCCTTCATCTCAAAGGGAAAGCATCAAGCTGCGGGCTTTTCACAGGAGCCCTCCCCCCCCATCATGCTGACCACGTGCCCTTCTTTTCCTGGTTTAAGCGTTGTTACCGTGAAGCAGTGAATTTTGTCATAGGACCTTCCTCAATCTATGGGGATGACCGTGTTGGTTTTGCTCTTTAGTCTGCGGATACAGCGTCATCACTTTAACTGATTTGTGTAGGTTGAACGAACTGTGCATTCCAATAATGCAAATACAGCTGACCCTTGACCCATGTGGGGGGGAGGGGGTTGGGGCACTGACCCTTCACCGCTGAAAGTCTGTGTGTATCTTACACAGCCCTCTAGGGGCTCCTCCATCTCCACGGTTCTGCGTCTGCACATTTAACCAACTACGGACCGGGAAATACGTAGTACTTACCACTGAGGAGAACCCGTGTATAGTTCAAACCTGTGTTGATCAAGGGTCAATATACTGGTGAATAATCCCTGCTCTGTGTTGCTGGATGTGATCTGCCAGTATTAAGTTAAGGAGTTTTGCTTCTGTAGTCCTAGGAGATATTGGTCTGTGGCTATCTTTTAGTACTGTGATGTCTCTGTTTGGTTTTGGGTATCAGGTAGCACTGACTTCACAGAAGGCACTGGGAAGTGTGCTGTTTTTCATTTTTGATCAAGGTTTTTGTTGCTGTTTGGTTTTGTTTTTTTGCTTTTTTAGGGCTGCATCCATGGCATATGGAAGTTCCCAGGCTAGGGGCTGAACTGGAGCTACAGCTGCTGGCCTGCGCTGTAGCCGCAGCAACACAGGAGCCAAGCCACGTCTGTGACCTACCCCACAGCTCACGGCAACACCAGACCCTTAACCCACTGAGCGAGGGCAGGGATCGAACCTGCATCTCCATGGATACTAGCTGGGCTTGTTTCTGCTAAGCCACAATGGGAACACTAAGTATTTTTTTTTAATTGGTTAAATTAATAAATTCTGTATATATCAAGGACTACCATATTTTCATGTTTTTAAATTATAATTTATACATCTATAATGTAACATAAAATATAATTAAAAATTTTGAACTTAAAAAACCTGGACTTTTGTCTTTGTATCTAATACTTTCATGTTTTAATGCTTCAGATTACCACTTAGTAAAAATGGAGCGGTTAGAATAGGTGGTTTATCTTCTCCTGACCACTATGACGATGAAGCTATGAGTTTATGGACACGTGAAAATTATGAAGATGATGAACCAGACGTAGAAACGTCAAAGTATATCTTGGATATAACAGGTGACAAGTTCTGTCAATTAGTAACCTCTGAAAAAAACAGCTTTATCCTGGGTGAAAAAGGATAGAACATGCAACTATACACTTTCCCTTCCAGAATTCCTCTTTGGAGGTCCTGTTGTGGCTCAGCGGTCACTAACCCGACTGGAATCCAAAGGAGATGGGTGGATCCCTGGCCTTGCTTAGTCGGTTCAGGATCCGGCGCAGATCCTGCACTGCTGTGCCTGTGGCAGAGGACGGCAGCTGCAGCTCCAATTTGACCCCTGGCCTGGAAGAACTCCAAGTATTTTTAATGAAACAGAAACCACCCTGGTTGGCAACTGCGGGGCTTGTGTTAGCGACACCGCTGTCTGTTCCCCGAGCGGCACTCGGGGCGTGTGGCGACTGAGGACCCCTGCCTGGCGCTCTGCAAAGCGGCATAAATGGACTTTTAACTGGAGACACTTGAGAAAGTAAATCTGACTGGCCGCACCCTGTTTAAAAAACCAATACCTTGCTTTGTAAGAACCCTGAAGGGAGAAGAATCTAAAAGTAGATGTGTGTGTCTGTATAACTGAAACATCTGTACATCTGAAACACTGTAAATCAACTGTACTTCAATTAAAAACTTAAATTTAAAATTAAAAAAAATCAGTAACTTTTCCCCTTGCCTCATACCCCCACTAACAGGGACAGAGCCAGGCATTTCTGGGCAAACATCCACAGAAGGGTAAGATGCTTTCTGAGGCAAGGAGCCAGAGGCAGGGGGGCATTTTCGGTTTTCTCACGATTCCCTGGGTGAGCAGAGGGTTCCAGAGGAGCACAGGCGGCCTGCTCCCCCGGGGCCCCAGCACACCCCGCCCTCTGCCCCCAGAGCCCACATGCCAGCCCCCGACGTGGGGCGGGCTGGCCTGCCTGCCAGGCGGCTCACTGCCCTTGAACTCACCTTTCGCCCAGGTAGTCCCCGATCACCGTCTTATTCAGGCCTTCGCCTTTATACAGGAACTGGGCCACGTCCTCGGGGGAGCTCTGCAGCAGGTCGTTCTCGATTAGAAACTGAATTCCCTGAGGAGGAGGGCGAGGAGGAGGCCCTGGTTAGGAGGGTCACCAGCCTCTATTTCAAAGACAAAGCCACCTACAGCGTCACGGCCTCAGTGGCTGGGACTCAGCAAAGACCACGAACCGCAGGAGGGCCGCGCACAGCGCCATCAAAGGGAGGCGCTGCCACTCCTCCCGGCAAGTGACCAGGGTACCCGACAAGCAGGCTACCGACCAAACCATCTCCAGCATCAGCAGAGGTCACAAAGGCAGGGGAACGAGGACACCAAACGTGCGCAGCTCCGCACAGGAGCTCCCCCGTGTCTGAGAGGAACGGGCCACGCGTGGTTGGCCAAGCCCTCCTCTCCTGGCATCCTTCACCGGTCAGCCACTTTCCCCACCTCCCGCACAGCTAGAAACGACCCTGTGAACAGATCGGGTCAGACAGACGGAGAGGACGACCGAGGAGGACCCGTGAGCAGCACAGCTCCTTCCCTCCTTCTGATCCTGAACGCAGATGTGACGGCAGGAGCCCTGGCAGCCAGCCTGCAAGGAAGAGGCCGAGGATAACACGTGACCTCAGTCCTGCCACGTGCCGGGAGGCCACCTCTGCCGTGAGCAGACGGCCCGCTGTGTAAACTACCCTTACCGATGTGCTGCTACCTGTGGGTGAACATGGGAACTGGTCACTGTACCCCTGAGCTCAAGGCGGACCCAACCCCGCCCACTTGAGGGACCCACAGAGAGGAAGCCGACAGCCAACAAACAGCTGCAGGGGGGGCTCCCTAGCCCACACCAGCTGTGCTCAGTCTCAGAGGAAGAGCAAAAATTTACCATTGACAGAGCTTCTGAGTTGCTTCAAAGTAAAGGCTGGCAAAGCTTATGTGGGAATAGGGAATTCTGCCCTCTGTACGCCCAGAGGCTGTTGCTACAGATGCACGGAGGAGCTTCCAGCTAAAGCCCTAAGGGGCCAAGACCAGGGCTCCCTCATGCCCCGAGAGCCATCCAAAGAGTCTATTCATTCTTTGGACACATGCACATCCACAGCAGCCTTATTTCAGACGTTCTAAAACTGGAAACAACCCAACAGTCAGCAAGGGAGCTGACAACACATTCTAGCATATTCACACGACAGACGTCTGCCAACCAAGATGCAGCGAACCACACGGACAGACCCACAGACATGACAAGGAGTCCAAGGACTCAGCGTAGTTTAATGCCACCTATGTAAACTTAAAAAGGCTCCGCTAGTCTATGAGGACCGGATCTCCCAGGAGTCGCCCCCTCGGAGGGGCCGGTCACGCTCCGCAGCTGCAGCTTGTTCTGGGTTGAGGTTCCATGAGTTTCTGAACTTGGAAAAATTCATCAAGCTGTACGTTTAAAATGCGTTTACCAAAACAACAGTAAGTCTGACAATTCTAGTCTGACAATTCTAAATTAACTGCCCTACATGTCTGGTGGGAGCTTAAGTGGGTCCAGACACCTGGCCTCCGCTTCCACATGTGAAGCTGTGCACGTGCTGGACCCGAGCGTCCTGATCATAGGTGTGCACCTGTGCTCGGCCAAGTTCCCGGAAAACAAGCCCCGGGCACAAGCGGTGGTGCTGATGCTGTTTATTCACAGGGTGCAAGGCCCAGGTGCCCAGAGTGAGGGATGGGGGGAGGCCGGGGGGAGCGGCAGGGCTGGGGCCACTCAGCGGTCGGGGCAGAGGTCACAGTCTGACCCCAAAGCCCTGCCAAGAGGTCAGAGTCAAAGCTGCCCCCGGCTGCCTCGCTGGAGTCCTCGTCCTGAGGACCCACACCCTGGCAGCCCCCAACACTGCAAGGGGAAAGAGGGGACGTCCGAGGACCCCCAGGTCCTGGGACAAAGGGACCGCAGCAGCAGAGGCTCCCTGGGGGATGCAGGCTCGCACTGGGGCACCGGTGCTGGCCTGGACTGTCGTGACCCCTTGGCTGGGGTACAGGCGAGGGTGGGAGCCCGGCTCCTGAAGCCTGCGCCAGGCGGATGCTGCTGTGCTGTGCGCCACAGCAAGGCCATGGCTACAGGGGGTCTTGCGTCCTTCTGGCTCTGCTCGCTTGCTCCCTTGCGCTCATGCTCGCACTCTCTCTCTCCAGCAACGCTCCCCAAAGCCTCGGAATCTCCGCTGAGAGGGCTGATGGCCTCTCGGGATCAGAGAAAAGAAAACGAGCTTGGAACAGGGAGTCCTTTCTATGCTTCAATGTCACACAAGGAAGGGAAAGGAGGCCCCCTGGGAAACTCCAGTTTCCTTTGCAAGAGCCTGAGGCCCTGGTCCTGGCACACAGGGAGCCACCGGGGAGCCCAGGTCAGGGACTGGAAGAGAAAACAGAGCCAAATGGCCAGAGGCAGAGGGGGCAGATGGAAGGAGAAAGGACTGGCAGCGCCAGAGAGGCGAAGCGAGACGCAGGAGCAGGGCGAGAGGACAGACACAGAGGCAGGGCTGCAGACACGGTCCGTGTCGGAGACAGAAGAGGCGGCGTCACACTCCAGGTATCAGGGAGGCAGGGACCAGAGGGATGCAGCCCCAGGCCAAGGATGCTCGCAGGGGGAGGCTGCGTGGAAGGAACAGGCCGCGCCCCCACCTGCACATGGGGCTTCTGGGCTCCTGAACTGAAAGAGAGCCAATTTCTGCTGATCGAAGCCACCACGTTTGTGGTAATCTGTTAGGCAGCCCTAGAAAATGCATACGCTAATAATTCACAAATCCTATTCATGGCTATTTTCAGTGGTGAGTCTTAATTTGAACAAATTTGGGGGAGGCTGTGCCTGCAGGATGTGGGAATTCCTGGGCTGGGGATTGAACCCCAAGCCACAGCAGTGATTGGAGCCACAGACGTGACACAGCCGGATCCTTAACCCACTGTGCCACTAGGGAGCTCCAGTTTTAACAAACATGTAAACTTCCATTCATGTACCAACACCTAGAAAACCTACGCCAACTTTTACTTTCCGTCCTTGCCTTGCCGCTACTTACATACTGAGAGGTTCTGCCACTTGAATTTTAAAAGCTTTCTTTCAATAATCACCGAGACTCAACTCTAAGTTCTACAGGTCTCTTTGCACAGCTTCCTTCTTTGCATCCTGCCTCTTGCCCTTGGGTTCACGTCGGGTCAGACGGCAAGGACGATGCAGGGGACCTCAATCCCTGCTCCTCCAGGTCTGGGAAACACCCCTTTCCGACTGTCCTTTTTTGCTTTTTCTTTTGTCTGCTGTCCTGGATGTGGCACTGCTCATCATCAGCTTGCTGCGATTTTGGGTTTTTTCCTTCGAGAATCTGGCCTTTCTCTCCCGGAACTTTCATAATTTCTCTTACCCACAAAGTTCCTGATATTTTGACTCAATATATCCATGCCTGTGGGGCTTTTAAGAATGTACCCTGCCTGGCATCTGGCGAGCCCTCTGAATCTGAGGATCTGCTATCAATCTGGTTCTAAAATATTCCAACATTTCTGCGACATGCTTCCTCCACTCCACTCCACTCCACTCTCCTCTGGGGACTTGTATTAGGTGACATTTGAGCTGCTGGGTCTGGTGCCACGTCCTCTTGAAGTTCTGCACAAACCACGGCAAGAACCCCCCACGCCTACCTTCTAGCACCTGAATCTGTCTGCAGCCAGGTCCTCCGTGGGTTCCAAGCCACCCCTTAAGTTTTTATATGACTCGGTTTTTACTTTCAAGAATCTTTCCGGCAACTCCCTGTTTCTGCATCATGGGTAAGCAACATCTTATCCTCTCTTTGATGAGATTTATATGAAATATAAATGTTGGGGAGGCTAAATTAGGAATTTGGGATTAACATAACCACACTACCATATGTAAAACAATCACCAAGGACTTGCTGTTAGCACAGGGCAATCTACTCAATATTCTGTAATAACTAAATGGGAAAAGAATCTGAAAAAAAAAAAAGACAAAAGACAAAAAGGAGTTCCCGTCCAAATCTGACTAGCGCCCACGAGGAAGCAGGTTCGATCCCTGGCCTTGCTCAGTGGCTTAAAGATCCAGCGCTGCCATGAGCTGTGGTGTAGGTTGTGGTGTAGGTTGTAGATGCAGCGCAGATCCCACAATGATATGGCTGTGGCACAGGCTGACAGCTTCAGCTCTGATTTGAGCCCCAGCTTGGGAACCTCCATATGCCATGGGTGCGGCCCTAAAAAGACCCAGAAACTCCCTAACAAAAAAACTGTACTCCAATACAAAATAAAATTAAATTAAAAATTAAACATATGTATATAAATATTCTACTTTTTTGGGGATGGGGGGTCTCTTTAGGGCTGCACCCACAGCATATGGAAGTTCCCAGGCCAGGGGTCAAATGGGAACTGTAGCTGCAGGCCTACACCAAAGCCACAGCAACGCCAGATCCGAGCCACACCTGCGACCTACACCACAGCTCACGGCCAATGCAGGATCCTTTAACCCACTGAGCAAGGCCAGGGACCCAACCTACACCTTCATGGATACTAGCTGGGTTCGCTACCGATGAGCCACAACGGGAACTCCCTACTTTTTTTTTCTTTTTCAGCCGCACCTGTGGCATATGGAGGGTCCCAGGCCAGGGATCGAATCCGAGCTGGAGCTGTGATCTACACTGCGGCAGCGTCAGATCCCTAACTCACTATACCACAGGGGGACTCCATAAATATCCTACTTCCAATGCTTCCTTCTATTGTTTCCACTAGGTGTGCTTCCTCCAGAGTCAGTTCAGCCGTTTGTGGCTCTGCGGCTCTTTCCTGGAGTCAGTTTCCCCCTCCTGAGCTGGCTCCTGGCAGGTACTCACCTTTGCACCTCAGATGCTCTGGGAGCCGGAATGCATTCTGCTCTGGTTCTCACTGCAGCTGCCCCCAGGCTTTGGCGAGGAGCGGGCTACACAGCCGGCAGCGGGGGCTGCTGCTGCTTCTCCAGTGACGGCAGCCCCTCTTCATGCACCAGGTCCCCCTTCTCACTGCTCCCACACTGGGGGCCCATCGTCACTGCTTGGCATAAGCTCAGCGAAGGGTCAAAGGTCTAGATGTCCCCCCACTGCCGTCCTGTGGCCACGTCTTGCCTCTGGGGGGGAACCCAGACATGGCCCCCCGTCTGGAGCCTGTGCTCTGGGCTAATGATTTACCATTCACCCTGTGTCTTTCAGGGGTTCCTCCATTTCTAGGCCACCGAGTGGACCCCTGCTTGTTACAGGCTCATAGATGGTATTTTTAAGGCATTTCTAGGTAACTGGGAATAAAAGGGAGAGGCTGCCAAGTGCTCTCAGCTCCCTTGACCTAAGCAACCACCTCTCTGATTGATACACAAACCCAAGCGCTACTCCTGGGCATCCACTTACCCAAACACAAAGCTCCCTGCTCGATGCGCTATCGTTCTGGGGCTTGAACCCCTTCCCACCATGAGAGAACGAATTCACAGACAAGAGCCTTATGCGCCACGATGTCCCAAGGCTTACGGGCAGGGGTGGCCGGGGAGAAAACAGGCCTGCCCGTGTCCGTGCTGTTATCGCCTGGATGCCTGTGCCCTCAGAATCCGCACGCTGCAGCCTAGCCCCCAATGTGACGACGGCAGGAGGCGGGCCTCCAGGAGGTGCTCAGGGACCGAGGAGTCATGCGGGCAGGGCTCTGGCCTGGCGGGACCAGCACCCTCACAGGAACAGATGCTGGAGAGCTGGATCCCTCCCCACCGCGTGCGGACACAGCAAGAGCGCAGCCATCTGCAAGCCAAGAAGAGGGTCCCGCCGCAACCCGACCCTGATCTCAGACATCCGGCCTCCAGGACAGGGAGAAAAATTAATCCCTGTGGTCTAAGCCACCTAGCATATGGTATTTTGTTACGGCGGCCCAGGCCGACTCTAAGGAGTGCTAACACCAAGTCTACCAAACCAGAGAATGCTGGTAATTTTTCCCGGCAAAAGCAAACATGCAGCCTCACTGTGCCACCTGCTTTTATCAAACATCATCATTACAAATAAGTTGTCAAATGAAGCCAATCACTAATATTAAAAAAAAAAAATCTTTTAGATGAAGAGTAACACAAAACAAAGCCTGCAGAGCAATTTACTGCAGCCCGGGCATGGCGGCCCCAGCACCAGTGCCCTTAGGGTGTCGGCAGACACCACAGGGCCAGAGGGAGGGCTGGGCTGGGCTCGGGGGCGCCGGCAGACCCACCCCAGAGTCTGCCGGAGGCTGGCAGGCACAGCAGTTCCAGACACGCATGCATCTCAGAGTCAGAGTCCTTGCTCAGGACGTCCAGGCGAGCTCCTGGGCTGCTCCCTGCCTCACTGTCCCCAACTGCGACCCAGGGATGAACAGGGGACCCACCTCCAGGGGTTGTTGTGGGATTAAAGTGTGTCAAAACACTTCCCCTAGAGATTCTCATACTAAGTGAAGTGTGTAGAGAAAGACAAATATCAAATGCCATCACTTACATGTGACTCTAAAATATGGCACAAATGAACCTACCCACAGCAAAGAAACCACCTCATGGACACAGAGAACAGACCTGCGGTTGCTGAGAGGGAGGGAGTGGGATGCACTGGGAGCTGGGGGCTAGTAGATGCAAACTACTGCACCTGGAGCGGATCAGCAAGGAGGTCCTGCTGCACAGCACAGGGAACTATAGCCAATCATTTGCGGCGGAGCCTGACGGAAGATCATATGAGGAAAAGAATGTGTATATATATGTATGTGTGTGTGTGTGTGTGTAACTGGGTCACTGTGCTGTACAGCAGAAACTGACAGGAGTTCCTGTCGTGGCTCAGCGGTTAACAAACCCAACTAGTATCCATGAGGACACGGGTTCGATCCCTGGCCTCGCTCAGTGGGTCAAGGATCCCATGTTGCTCTGGCTGGGGTGTAGGCTGGTGGCTGTAGCTCCAATTCGACCCCTAGCCTGGGAACTTCCATATGCTTCAGGTACAGCCCTAAAAAGACAAAAAAAAAGAAAAAAGAAAAAGAAATTGACAGAACAGTGTAAATTAACTATTTTATATATTATATATATATATATATATATATATATATATATATATATATATAATATATACACACACATATGCTTCCTGGGCACCGCTCCCGCCAGGCGCTAGCCCTCGCTAGTGTGAATGTGACACACACTGTGTGAGAAAGAAGACAGGCAAGACCCTGATCAGGGGACTTCAGAGGTGGAGTGGCAACACCACTCAGAGCACTTACGTATCAGTTTCAAGAAGAATGGTATGGATATCTTTAAATCATATTTCCAACAGATAACCAACAAAGACCTACTGGGAACTACACTCAGTATTCTGTAATAACTTAGAAAAGAATCTGAAAAAAAAAAAAAAAGATATACATGTATACAGATCGGAACTGCTCTGCTGTCCTCCAGACACCAACACGACACTGTAAATGAACTAGACTTCGATCCAAAAAAATCCTAACACTTGCAACTGTGCTTGCACCTATACGTCTCAGGTTAGGGATCGGAGACCCCGCACGGTGTGATTCCGGCCATCAGCAAACACTGACTGAATGAACAAATAATGAAGTAATCAGTACGCAGGCTCAATGCCAGCAAAAGCCGAGGAAGACGTCAGAAGTGAACACCGACGAAAGACCAGCGAGGAGTGAAGCCGCCCAGCCCTGCAGTCCGAAGCCACGGCGAGGAGGCGAGGCGACCGCCCCACGGACGCGTCTGTCCTCTCCTGGACGGGATCCTCGGTGGCTGGCTCAGGCCCGCGCGCCTCCAACGGGAACGGTGCCACAACTGAGCCACGTGTTCTGTCCACAAAGCTTTACAGGTTCTGCTACGTCCTTCAACTCAGTCTCCAGATAAACATGCCGCGGGGTTTGTCTGGGGGTGTTTTCCTAATGAACCCACTTGAGGCTAGAGCAAGGCACAGGCATCAATCGAGGTCCAGGCTTTCCGAGACGTCTCCCCCTTAAGGGAGGGGGCAGCAAGGAAGCCCTCTCCCTCAACCCTCTGAACCCCTTAGACATTAGAATCTACCACCTCTGCCCCGGGGGGGCCACGTGGCCCCTGGGCTCTGGGGCTCCTGAGCAGCAGCAGAGTTCGGCCCGGGGGCACCGAGGGCCTGAGTGAGCTCCGGGGAGGCCAGCCCCTCCCCACGGGGACGGTCCCAAAGGAAGGTCCTCTGCTCCAAGGGCTTTTGCTGCCCCCCGCCCCCATCAGCGGCCCCTCAGTGGCAAAACTTTACCATCGACTCAGTGCGCTTCTGAGGCGAGGTGCCCACCCTTGTCCAAGAGGGGGACGGAGCGCTGCCCGAATCCACCCACCCATCCCCCCCTCCGCTGCAGGCAGGGCACGAAGACCTCCTCTTACCTTCTTGGGATCCATGTTGAACTTCTTCCTTCCCATGGCTATCTGCTTGTTCCTCTGGGTCGTCTTGCTGTGCGTTGGAAGGGATGAAGACGGTGTTACCGGACGTTTGCACGAAGCACAGGCACCGTGCACGGCCCCTCCCGACGGGACCTCTCGGGAAGGGGAGGACACAGGCGTCCCCCCGCCCCCGCCCAGGGGGAGGCAGCGCTGGCACGGCTGCGGGGCTGTCCTCTGTCCCGGCGGAGAATGTCTTCAGAAAAGGCCCAGCTCCTCGCGACGCAGAAAGGTCCCATCTGCGCTGCCGCCTCAGCCCCAAGGCCAGACCGTGAGGGCGGCCGAGGCGGGAGGGGGAGCCCTGGGCGGGGTGGGGAGGGCGGAGGGGGACACGGGGAGGGGGACCCGGAGGGCGCGCTGCAGCCGCTGACCTCTCCTCCACGGACGTCAGGTTGTCTATCTCCGTCATCACCTCCGCGATTTCATACTTCAGCCTCTGCCGGAAGAGAGAGGGGTGCGGGTGGCAGCGGAGGTCTCTGCGCCCCCAACGCCACTCCTGGGGACACTTTAGCCCCTCAGGTCCCAGCTCAACATCCCAGGTACGGGAAACACAGAGTCTCCTCTTCAGAGCCACCCCGACTCAGGGGAAAACAAAATCCCTGTCTGTCCCCCTCCCATGAGAACGAGGGCAGAGGTCCACGGGAAGGTTCTAGAATGTCTGCGTGTACCGTCAGAAGGCACCCTGGGGAGAACATCACGGGTGTTAAGATAAAAACAGAAAGAGGAGAGCAACCGATTAACCACCACCCCGCCCAGGCCCCGGCTGGGCCGTCCTCAGCACCCGAGCTCCTGGGCAGAGCGGACGAGGGGGCGGGGCCTGAGCACCGACATCAGCATCGGGTCCCCACCCCCGGCTCAGGAGCGACTCAGGCCCACAGCGGGTAGAAGTTCCGGGGCCAGGGACTGAACCCGTGCCATGGCAGTGACAACGCCGGCTCCTTAACCCGCTGAGCCGCCAGGGGAGTCCCCGGGGTGATTTCTAACACTTCCGTGAGATGAGGCACTGTGGACAGAGCCCAGGAGGTGACAAGAACCTGCCTGTGGCCCTCGGGCCAAGGACACGAGGAGGGCGGACTCCCCATCCCTCCCCGGGGGCCCCACTTCGTGCGGGCTGGGGCAGCTTCCGCCTCCCTGACCCTCAGCGCCCTCAACTCAGAAGCGTGGTCGCTAGAGCGCCACAGGGCTCCACGGGCACTGCTAGGACTAAGGCGCCAACAGCAACGTTAACCTTCAAATACGTCCCTATCGCGCACCCAAAGCGCCCATTCCAGGCGACCTGATTTGTCCAAGAATGACGGGTAACCCGAGAAGGACCAATTTCACCACTCATTTTCCAAACACACAATCTGATTCAGACCCTCTCCTCATGTGCCAAGAACCTGGACCCTCACACGGCACGCCCTGAGAAGGAGCTCACAGCGGGGCATGGCCCGGTTCTGCGGCACGTGCTCGCGGAGGCCACACCGACCCGGGTATGACAATGGTTCGGAAGCTTCTCGAGGCGCAGCCCCACGATGCTCAGCCCCCCCAGGGGCCGCGATCGGAGTCATTCCTGCAACAACTACAGAGGCTCCGACTCTGGGGCCGTGGCTTTACCGCGCGGCTCCTCCGCCGGCCCCTCTCCACCCCGACCTCTGACCACATGAAGGCCCGAAGCACAACGTCTACTTCACTCCCACCAGCCAGCGGGCACCCGGCGCGGAGCTGGAACTCGGGAGGTGCTTATCCATCCACGCAAAAGACATCTGAGCGCCCCCAACGGGACAGGCAATGTTTTAGGTGTTGGGGACACTGGCAAACAAAACAGAGCCTCATCACGTGATCTCCCAGAGCAGCACTCGTGTGGGTGCCTCCGTGGGAAGATTCCTCTGTGACTCCGGGTCACACGCCACGACCGCCCACTCCGGTTCCGCAATGTCCTGGCTCCCATCCCCGAGGCGGCACCGGCTTCCTGACCTGGGTGACCTTTTTTCTTCCCTGGCATCTTGGGCCCGCACCCAAGGCATATGCAAGTTCCCAGGCCAGGGGTCCAATCGGAACGGCCAGAGCCACGGAGGATCCGAGCCACGTCTGCGACCCACACCACAGCTCACGGCCACACTGGACCCTTACCCCACTGCGCAAGGCCAGGGACCGAACCCGCATCCTCATGGATACTAGTCGGGTTCGTTACCACCGAGCCGGGACGGGAACTCCCCGCCCTGGGTGACTCGTGGGCTCTGTCTCTCCATGCAGGGTGGACACAAGCCAGCTAGATACCCTCCACACCTGCTTTTTTACATGTTCACAAAGCTACTTGATTTACGGTTTTATTTAAGAGTGAAAACCAAAAGCTTTCTTTACCTCGATGTCATCAATAAGTTCCTTTTTCCTTCGACGAATGTCTGAAAGTTCTTCTCTCTCTTCTAATGAGAGGTCTTCAGGCACTAAAAGGGAAGAAAAACCCAGTTAAACGATTACACAGAAGCTACTCCAGAGAACATCTAACAAGGCTGAAGACGCGGAGTGAAGAACCAGCGATTCTGGGCAGAGGTATTTATTCCAGGAACCCTTAACTTATGGACCAGGTGTATACTCGGAGCGGCACTATTTTAACGGAAAAACCACCTAAGTTTCCACTAACAAGAAAATGAGTAATTTTTGGTGGTACAATTATAAAAAGGAATTCCACACAATTAAAAAGTGACTGAACTCAGCCTACCAACACAGATGAACCTCCAAACGAAAAGAAGATAAAAGCAGGCTAGGAGTTCCCATCGTGACTCAATGGTTAACAAACCCGACAAGCTCCCATGAGGATGCAGGTTCAATCCCTGGCCTCACTCGGTGGGTTAAGGATCCAGCGATGCTGTGAGCTGCGGTGAAGGTTGCGGAAGTGGCTCAGATACCGTGTTGCCGTGGCTGTGGTGTAGCCTGGAGGCTACAGCTCAACTGGACCCCTAGCCAGGGAACCTCCATGTGCTGTAGGTGCGGCCCCAACAGGAAAAAAGACAAAAAATAATTTAAAAATTTTTTAATTAAAAATAAAAGCAGGTTGACATATACTTCAGAGGAAACCGTCCACAGAAGGTGACATGTGTGCAGCAGAGCATAAATAAACGCACAGGCTAAGCAACAGCAAATACTTTTTTTTTTAATTACTCAATGGATTTTATTACATTTATTGTTGTACAACAATCATCAAAACCAAATTTTATAGCATTTCCATCCCAAACCCTCAGTGCATCCCCCAACCCCCTACCCTGTCTCCTTTGGAAACCATTAAGTTTTTCAAAGTCTGTGAGTCAGTATCTGTTCTGCAAAGAAGTTCATTGAGTCCTTTTTTTAGATTCCACACGTAAGTGAGAGCATTTGATGTTGGTGTCTCATTGTCTAACTTCACTTAGTATGATAATTTCTAGGTCCAACCATGCTGCTGCAAATGCCGTTATTTCATTCCTTTTAATGGCTGAGTAATATTCCATTGTGTATATGTACCACATCTTCTGGATCCACTCCTCTGTCAATGGGCATTTAGGTTGTTTCCATGTCTTGGCTATTGCGAATAGTGCTGCAAATGAACATCGGAGTACATGTGTCTTTGCGAGTCATGGTTTTCTCTGAATGCCCAGGAGTGGGATTGCTAGATCAAATGGGAGTTCTATTTTTAGTTTTCTGAGGCGTATCCATACTGTTTTCCATATTTACACCAATTTACACTCCCACCAACAGTGTAATAGGGTTCCTTTTTCTCCACACCCTCTCCAGCACTTATTGTTTGTAGACTTTTTGATGATGGCCATTCTGGCTGGTGTAAAGTGGTACCTCATAGGAGTTTTGACTTGCATCTCTCTAATAATGAGTGATGTTGAACATCTTTCATGGTTTTTTTGGCCATCCATATGTCTTCTTTGGAGAATTGTCTGTTTGGATCTTCTGCCCATTTTTTTGATGGGACTGTTTGTGTTTTGGTATAGAGGTGCAGAAGGTGTTTATAAACTTTGAAGATTCATCCCTTGTCAGTCGCTTCATTTGCAAATATTTTCTCCCATTCTGTGGGTTCTTGTCTCATTTTATTTAGGGTTTCCTCTGCTGTGCAGAAACTTTTAAGTTTAATTAAGTCCATTTCTTTATTTTTGTTTTTATTGTCATTATTCTAGGAGGTGGATCTGAGAAGATGCTGCTGTGGTTTATGTCAGAGAATGTTCAGCCTATGTTTTTCTCTAAGAGTTTTATAGTATCTGGTCTTCTATTTAGGTCTTTAATCCATTCTGAGTTTATTTTTTATGTATGGTGTTAGGAAGGGTTCTAATTTCATTCTTTTCCATGCGGCTGCCAGTTTTCCCAGCACCACTTATTGAAGGGGCTGTCTTTCCTCCATTGTATGTTCTTGTCTCCTTCGTCATAGATGAGTTGATGGTAGGTGCATGGGTTTAATTCTGGGCTTTCTATCCTCTTCCACTGATCTATTTTTCTGTCTTTGTTGCCAGTACCACACAGTTTTGATGACTGTAGCTCTCTAGTATAGTCTGAAGTCAGGGAGCCTGATGCCTCTAGCTCCATTTCTTTCTCAGGATGGCATTGACTACTCTGGATCTCTGAGCAACACTCTTGAGAGTGGTTTCTTCTGAGAAGGTTGGGGTGGGAAGAAATAAATTCCAGAAGGACATTAGGGAGCATCAATGCAATGAGTGAAGGGTGCCTGGCACGGAGATTATTTAATTTTTTTAAATTGATATCTTCGTATGAATGCTCAACCTCTGCAGTATTTTCCATTCCCTCCTATGTCTACCGTCTCTTTTCTTTCTGCTAGAATTGGCTTATTTCATTAAGCTTTTCAAAGAGACAGCTTTTGACTTTAATAATCCCCTATTGCGTGTCTAATTTTTACTTCATTAAGCTGTTTAAAGAAACAAAAGATGAAGAATCTGGGTAAACAGTAGGAGAACATGTAGAGCTTCTACAAACAAATTATTAAGATAACGGGATGGTGCAGGGGCCCGCAAACTGACCCGTGAACCAGGAGCCAGCAGCCAGAAAAATACACAGGCTCACGGAAACTCTATTTACAGCAGAGCTGACACTGCAGCTCAGAGTCAGGGCGGACTCTTCCATGTGTGATATGTACCGTCTCAGTGATCCGTATGGAAATAATGAAACTGGATCCAAGTTATCAGTGCACATATTTCTAATCAATTCCGAGTAGAATAAAGGCTTACAGTCAAAAGGCAACACTACACAATTTTCTTAGAAGACAATGTGTTTATAATTTTAGAGTAGAAAAGGATTTCCTGTGGTAAAATAAAGAAAAACAATTGGAATAATAAATACGGAATTTGAAATAATACTTACTTTTAGGATTGAAGGAAGAGAATGGGATCAGGAAGGGAGCACAGGATACTTCAAAAGCCATGTCAATGGGCTTTTCCTAACAAGTATCATTACTCTTTTTATCTAACACAAATTAATTTTTTTATTTTTTTAGGACTGCTCCTGAGGCATATGGAGGTTCCCAGGCTAGCGTCAAATCAGAACTGGAGCCACCAGCCTACACCACAGCCACAGCCACGCCAGATTCAAGCCACCTCTGCGACCTCCACCACAGCTCACAGCAACACTGGATCCTTAACCCACTGAGCGAGGCCAGGGATTGAACCTGCATCCTCAAGGACGCTAGGTGGATTTGCTTCTGCTGAGCCATGACAGGAACTCCTCTGATACAAATTTAATTTTAAAATCCTTCAATATTTAATACAAACTTTAAAAACTGAGCAGAACTCTTAATCATGAAATTTCAAAAATCCTTACACAAATTAGCTACGGAACTCTAGGAATTTACACGTGTGGGAACTTAGATGAAGCAGAGAGAGATCTTTTTCAGTACATTACGGCATCTAGTATATTTCCACTCCTAAAATACACTAATTTAGCAACTAAAACCAGAAGTCAAATGAAAAGAAGGAAAAAAGGTGGCCATATCCCTTCCAAGTCAGTCAAAGAGATTTCTTATTTTCAGTGGTCATCTGATGCTGAAAAGTTGTTTCACCAGGAAAATAACATCTTGCTGGCAATGGTCATGCCCAACAAAAGAGGAACATGTAACGTCCCCATGGGCACGCAGGTACCACGTCAGGGTGCCAACCAGGTAAACGTTCCTTCAGGAAGACATGAATTAATTAATGCTCATGAAAAAAACAACATGCATGGCAAAGCGAAAGAGACATTTGTCGTCGTCGTTGTCTTTCTGCCTTTTGCTAGAGCCGCACCTGCGACATATGGAGGTTCCCAGGCTATGGGTCTAATCAGAGCTACAGCTGCCAGCCTCCACCACAGCCACAGCCGTGCCAGATCCAAACTGCGTCTGCGACCTACACCACAGCTCATAGCAATGCCAGATCCTTAACCCACTGAGCAAGGCCAGGGATCGAACCCGAAACCTCATGGTTCCTAGTCGGATTCATTAACCACTGAGCCACGACGGGAACTCCAAAAAGAGAAATTTTGAAGAAGATGCTAATTTTCTTCAGATCATTCTTAACATGTTTTTGTTTTTTTTTTTTTGGCCGCCAACAGGAAAAAATGAAATGTGCTCGACAAAGACCTGGGTACTACATACAATTAATACAAGATTTCTAATTTCCTGGTTATAGCATCAGATCTACACTGCCATTCTCACATCAGCAATTTTTCTAAGCACTCCTCTTGGCCAAGCAACTAATGAGGAAGGAACTATCATTTACTAACATTTTTAAAATTTTTACTTTATTTCATTTGCTTTTAAGGGCCGCACCGTGGCACATGGAGGTTCCCAGGCTAGGGGTCAAATCGGAGCTAGAGCTGCCGGCCTACACCACAGCCACAGCAATGCAGGATCCAAGCCTCATCTGCGACCTACACCACAGCTCACGGCAACCCCTGACCCTTGACCCACTGAGCGAGGCCAGGGATCGAACTCGCAGCCTCGTGGATACTAGTCGGGCTCTTTACTGCTGAGCCATGATGGGAACTCCTAACATTTTATTTATCATGAGCAACTACACTGGGATACATGCTTTAGCAAACCGTATCACACACCCCTGCACCCCCCGACGCCCGCCAAGTAACTCCGAGAGCAGAGCCACTATTGCCCTAACTTTATAACCGAGGAAACGGAGGCAAAAGAGGTCCAAGGATTTCCTGGAAGAGAGAGAGAGAATTTGAAGAGGTAACGGTAAAACGGTCTGACTTTGATCAAATACACGAATATACATAACCAAGGTGCTCCAGCTCCAAGTAGGATGAACCCAAGGAGATCCAGAGTCCAACAGTGTGCTACTGGGCAAACCCGGCAGCTCAAGAGCGTCCCCAGGGAGCCGGTCTTCCCATTTTGTTGCCCAAAGTGTCAGCTGCATCCTAAAGCTGCCGCTAGCGGCTTCCAGCAGCCTCTGAGGCTGCATCTTCTTATTCCTGCGGGGCGGGGGCGGGGGGGGGGGATGGCATGAGAAGGCTTCATTCTGTCAAGTCTCTCCTCAATCGTCCCTGGTCCAACCAGGCACTGGCCTGGGCTCAGTATGATCAGCTTCTACTCATCAGCCAGGCTGGAACCAAGAGCCCCCCCCGCCACTTAACGCCTCAGGGAAGGTGTACCAAAGAGAGCCTCAGTGAGAGAACACATGAGAAGCAGCGGAGGCGGCGGCCTCCCAAGCCGAGAGGAAGAAAACCAACAACGTCGGATGCCACAGAGAGACGAAGGCCAGCACAGCGAGCACCAGGTGTATAGCTCTTGAACCTTCCAGGTAAGTCCTTTCTTTTATCCCCCTTTTTTGGCTGCCAGGAATTAGATCTGTGCCACACTTGCAACCCACGCTGCAGCAGCAGCAACTCCGAATGCTTAACTCACCGTGCAGGGCCAGACCCAGGTGCACCACCCGGAGGGTACGGTGCATCATTTAGCGGGTCTGCCAGGTATTCCGGGACGTTCTATGAGTGGGTCCCTGCATCCCAAACAACTTGGCAGGCACGTGATCTGCTCACACAGATGGTTTTCACACAAGCAAGTGTCACAGTAAAAAAGGGAAGATAAGCCAAGTTTAGAGGAGGTGTCTTTAATTTCCCACAATTCACTCGTCTTCTCCTAATAAAGACAAAAATAAGGTTTGGTGTGCCCATCATTTACATTTGACGTTGTAAGATCAAAGACAAGTCTACGGTTGATTTATTTTTTTCTGCTAAGAAATCTAGTGCTTTGTTTATTTATTTGTTTGTTTTGGCTTTTTGCCATTTCTAGAGACCCTCCCGTGGCATATGGAGGGTCCCAAGCTAGGGGTCGAATTGGAGCTGTAGCCGCCGGCCTACACCACAGCCACAGCAACACAGGATCCAAGCTGTGTCTGCGACCTACACCACAGTTCACGGCAACGCCGGATCCTGAACCCACTAAGCAAGGCCAGGAATCGAACCCGCAACCTCATGGCTCCTAGTCGGATTCGTTAACCACTGAGCCATGACGGGAACCCCGTGCTTTATTTTTTTAACTGAAAAAGTTATACATGGATATTGTTACACACACGCACAGTGAACACAGAAAAAGGTTGTACAGTGAAAATTTTCCTACCAACCACAATAAAAGCTCTTTTAAAAAAGCAAATTCAGGAGCTCCCATCGCGGCCCAGTGGAAACGAATTAGACTAGGAACCACGAGGTTGCGGGTTCGATCCCTAGCCTCGCTCAGTGGGTTAAGGATCTGGCATTGCCATGAGCTGTGGTGTAGGCTGCAGACTCGGCTTGGATCTGGTGTGGCCGTGGCTGTGGTGTAGGCCGGGGGCTACAACTCCAATTCGACCCCTAGCCTGGGAACCTCCATATGCCGTGGGTGTGGCCCTAAAAAGACAGACAGACAGACAAACAAATAAATAAATAAGCAAGTAAGCAAATCCACTGGAAATTGCTGGTGAGATTCGGTGACTCACTGCAGCTGCAAGTCCCCATCATGGTCTTCCTGGTTCTTCAGAGATGAGGGCCTTGCTCCAGCCTCACCCCTCGGGGCCCGTTTATTCACTGACAAGTGATGAGAAGGGAGTCCCGTCGTGGCTCAGAGGTTAACAAACCTGACTAGCATCTATCAAGCTGCAGGTTAGAGCCCCGGCCTCATGCAGTGGGTTAAGGATCCAGCGTTGCCTGAGCTGTGGTGTAGGTCACAGATGTGGCTCGGATCCCATGCGGCTGTGGCACGGGCTGGTGGCTGCCGCTCTGACCCCCAGCCTGGGAATGTCCGCATGCTGAGGGTGCGGCCTTAAAAAATAAAAAAGAGTTCCCGTCGTGGCGCAGTGGTTGACGAATCCAACTAGGAACCATGAGGTTGCGGGTTCGGTCCCTGCCCTTGCTCAGTGGGTTAACGATCCGGCATTGCCGTGAGCTGTGGTGTAGGTTGCAGACGGCGGCTCGGATCCCGCGTTGCTGTGGCTCTGGCGTAGGCCGGTGGCTGCAGCTCCGATTCGACCCCTGGCCTGGGAACCTCCATATGCCGTGGGAGCGGCCCAAGAAATAGCAACAACAACAACAACAAAAAAGACAAAAGACCAAAAATAAATAAATAAATAAATAAAAAAGAAAGGAAAAAAAAAGGAAAAGTGATGGGGGAGGCTGGGGACACTAATTTCTTTCTTAATGTCACCTCAAGTTCGTCTGTTAGTGAGGATGCAACACAGCACAAATATACACGTCTTCACAAGGGAAAAACATTGTGAGAAGGTGGCGAGACAGTCCCCATTTCAGTATAAAGGGGGGGCTGGTGGAGCTTCGGACGAAGCATCAGGAGTGCAATCGTGTCATTTAGCCCAGGCCGCCGTCTTTTTTGAGACGGCATTAGATTCCCACAAAGGGAGGGCTGCAAAATCGTGGGGGCTTGCAGGTGTGGGGTCTGTGTTGGGGGTTCAGGATTTGTTTGAATTTAATCCAAGTACTTAAGTGGGAACTTCTGCTTCCAGGCAAGATGGCGTAACTGGGAACAGATTTATCCTCCCGTCTGAAACGATGAAAACAACAGAAGACACAATTCTACACCCTGCAAAATATCTTTTAAAAAATCACAGACGAGTTCCCGTCGTGGCGCAGTGGTTAACGAATCCGACTGGGAACCATGAGGTTGAGGGTTCGATCCCTGCCCTTGCTCAGTGGGTTAACGATCCGGCGTTGCCATGAGCTGTGGTGTAAGATTGAAGACGTGGCTTGGATTCTGAGTTGCTGTGGCTGTGGTGTAGGCCGGCGGCTACAGCTCCGATTCGACCCCTAGCCTGGGAACCTCCATATGCCACGGGGAGCGGCCCAAGAAATAGCTAAAAGACAAAAAAAATAATAATAATAAAATAAAATAAATAAATAAATAATAAAAAATAAAAAATCACAGAGAGGGAGTTCCCACTGTGGCTCAGCAAGTTAAGAACCCAACACAATGTCTGTGAGGATGGAGGTTTCACCTGTGGCCTCGCTCACTGGGTTAAGGATCTGGTTGCTGTGGCTGGGGTGTGCGCCGGCAGCTGCAGCTCCTAGCCTGGGAACTTCCATATGCTGCAGGTGCAGCCCCCAAAACACAACAATAAATAAATAAAATTAGAATTTGAAACAATTCATCACTGGTAGATCGCGCTGCGGTGTAGTGGTTAACGAACCCGACTAGGAGCCATGAGGATGCGGGTTAAGGATCTGGCATTGCCCTGAGCTGTAGGGTAGGCCGGCAGCTGTAGCTCCGATTCAGCCCCAACCCTGGAACCTCCATATGCCGTGGCTAAGGCCCCAGGAAGACAAAAGACAAAAAAAGAAACATAAATCCTTCTGACAGGATGGGGGTGGGGGAGATACCAGGTGAAATCTGCATCCACCCAAAAGAAGGGCAAATACTGTAAGTGGTAGTAACTACGCGAGGCGACATTTTCCCTGCGCAATGAGAATCTCTTTACAAGATTTACTGCTACTGTTTTCAGTAAAAATAACAAAGTGTGTTGGGCTGACAACACGCCAAAGTAAGACGGCACAAAGGCTGGGAGGGGGGAGATGAAAGTCCACTGTTAGAAGGGTCTCGCCCTGGACGTGGGGGCACCTCGGAACAGGCGCTGACAGTAGATCCTGCTAACTTAAAGGTGCATAATATCTAAAAACCACCACTATTTAAAAACTAAAAGAAACCACGAAGGTAAAGCAGGCAGAGTAATATATGAATAAAAAATTCAGAATCTTTTTTTTTTTTCTTTCTTTCTTTTTAGAGCTGCACCTGCAGCACATGGAAGTTCCCGGGCCAGGGGCAGGGACGGAATCAGAGCTGCCTAACCCGCTAAGCGAGGCCAGGGATCCACCCTGAATCCTCACAGGGGTGACACGGGGTCCTTAATCCACTGAGCCACAATGGGAACGCCCGGAATCATTCCTCCGTGACGTTTAGTAAGACCTAAGATCCCAGCAAGCATAAGATGGGGTCTCCATTTCAGCCACGTCAAAACGTGGCAACTGTTTCCCATGAGACTCCACGGGGAGAAGGAGATGATCCCACCTTCCGACCTCAAAGCAGGAGCACATGGCCCGTCTGAGCATTTGCTAATGTTCAAACTATGCCGATAATGTGTTTACCTAACAGTCCCACCTACCAAGAAGCTGCAATTTGGTTCGTTGCTATAAATAGTTAACGACTCCCTCACAAATTTTACACTTACACACACACACGATCTTCCATAGAGTCAATCAGAAGTTCTCCTACAGGAAGCTTGTGTCCCGCAGGTGTGACCTGTGGCGAGAAACCCTCACTTGGTTTTAGTCACTCGTGTGCTGTCGAGTGTGATACTTGAACAAATTGGGGTAACAGCTGATAAGACACTTCAGACAATCACACGTGGGTGACTCACAACTGCCTGTTTTCGGCACCCGGTCTTAGTGGAAACTGACGTCACCTGTCTTTAATTTCACCTTGATTACGAGTCCATGCCCACTCTTCCGCTACGATATGCTCTTTCTCAGTTTGGGGCAATGACGCAGGACACGAAGACTGCTCACAAAGCCGGGGCTCGGCCTCTAGCCCCGTTCATTCCTTAAGTGGGTCAAAGCCGTAGTGGCAAGGGGTTTAACCCCAACGAGTAATACCTACTTCTAACACCACATGAGCCAGTGGTTTTTTTTTTTCTTTTTCCTTTTTTGGGCTGCACCTGTGGCATATAGCACTTTCCAGGCTAGGGATCTAATAGGAGCTGCAGCTGCCGGCCTGTACCACAGCCACAACAATGCCACATCTGAGACAAGTCTGCGACCTATACCACAGCTCATGGCAACCCCAGATCCTTCACCCACTGAGCGAGGCCAGGGATCGAACCCGCAGCCTCGTGGATACTGGTCAGGTTCATTTCCATTTGAGCCATGATGGGAATTCAAAAAGCCGGTGATTTCAACTATAAAGGCAGGGTGAGCTCCTACTCCTACTCAGGAGCCTGGCTACCAAAAGACCGGAGAGGAGGGCTGTGGGCCACTGGCAGCTGTGCTCTGGGGCTTGTCATGCCGCCCCCAGGACTATCTGACCTCGGGGAGGTGACAGAGCAGAGTCCAAGGGGCGAACAGGGCCAGTCGTAGTCAACCACACCGGGGCTGGGTCAGGGGAAGGTTCGAGATCACTAGGTACGATCAGCAAGCTGCAGTGGTGGCCTTCCTGCCAGGCACGAGGGGAGAGAGATGCTGAGAGGCCGGGTTCAACAGGAAGACGCTGGCCTGAGCGACCACTCAGTCACCTCCTGTCATTCCCCTTCGTCCTCCTTGGGGTCTTTTTTCGTCCCCAGACACCCGTGCTCTGCCCTTCCTTGTATTAAGTGAAATACCCTTTTGAGACACACAAAAACTCAGGAACTTCCTCATGCTGCAGGTGTGGCCAAAAACAAACAAACAAACAAAAAAACCAAGACTACGCAACAGTTGAAGGTAGAGCTATAGCGTGACAGACAAGACAAAGCCTCAGCAAAGGAAAGCTACACTGACGGCGGCCGATAAACTGAAGCGCCTACATAACGGCATTAATCAAACAACTAGTAAGGCTGAATATATATGCAGCAGGCAAAAGAGCTTCAAAATAGAAAGCAAACACTGACAGGGGTACACACGACAAGGGGAAGTTTCCCAAAGGTCAAAAAAAGAGAAAAAGCTATAGATTTAACTAAGCTGCTTAACGAGCTGCGCTAACAGACACAATATGCTTCATCGGTTTTAGGAAGGCACACTGTAACATCTCTGAAATCTAATGTGACATATATAGGCCACTGCCTTCGTATCTGTGAAGAGGCCCATCAGTGCCACGGGCACGACTGAAGTGCTGCTCCTTTTTTTTGTTTGTTTTTTAGGGCCACACCCACGGCATATGGAGGTTCCCAGGCTAGGGGTCGAATGGGAGCTGTAGCCGCCGGCCTACGCCACAGCTCATGGCAACGCGGGATCCCTAACCCACCGAGTGAGGCCGGGGATCAAACCCCGCATTCTCACAGATGCTTAGTCCGGTTCGGGTTCGTTAACTGCTGAGCCACGACGGGAACTCAACGAAGTGCTGCCCCATGATGGGTCTGCTGAAAACACAACTTAAGAATCATCTGATGAAGAAATTACAGGCTGGTTATTGCTTCAAATCTTTCACTGATACCTTCTGGTTAAGATCGATAAAGTCTCACCATAAGAACCTGCAGAATTTGAAGACCCCGAGACAATCCAGGAGCACCCTTTGAGGAAAGAGTGTGTCACTGGGTCACCTGTGCCTTGAGCAGCAGAGAGGACACTGCTGTTCATGCCGCTTCTGCCAAAAACTCAAACGCCTCCTCCCCACGGAGAGAGGCTGGGATCCTAAGTTTCAGGAACACCCTGACCGACTTACCTTGCTCATGTTTTACGTCCTGTACGTATGCACAGTCAGTAAAGGTCACGTTAAAAAATCAACGCCTAAAGAAGTTTAAATAACTCTTTCCATCAGTATAAATACAAAATTCTAAGTGAGAAGAAGTCACTCAGCCTGGTTTAATGGGCAGTTTTTCCCTTGGAGGGACATAAAATGATGTGTCTTACAAGTAACGCAGGCACAGATTCAACCAGGTCACTGCAGCTGCGCAGGAGACATTCCTCTTGGGGGGCACGGGGGGCATTTATGCGAACTGACCGCACACCGGCCACCAACCCAGCCTAAATGTCCCCAGGACCGGTGTGGTGGACACAGCGAGGTGGCCCTGCTGCCCCAAGGCGCAAAACTGCATCCCCAGACTCTGTCACAGGCAGACGGCGAATCGACTGAGGTTCTGGCCGAGGGAGGCGTCCCACGAGATCCAAAGAGGGAAGCGAACCAGGGTCCCCGCGCCGCCTCGTCTTGCAGAGGGCGTCCCGGCGGGCCAGCCGGGACGCGGGAGGGGAGGATCCCTTCAACAGCCTCCCCGGGCTCGGTCTCCGGCCTCCTGGGAACCGAGGCGCACCTGCAGCGGAGGGGCTTCTGGCTCTGGCTTGGGACCCCATCCTCACAGGGAGACACGTGATTCTCCGTGGGTCCAGAGGTCACCGAAGAGGGGTTCCACGGGTGACTCCGTCCTGGAGACCAGGCAGGAGCCCGGTCCTCCAGCCCCCCACTCCAGGGCTGTGGCGAGCAGCCCCCTTCTCCCTGACACCATCCCGCCCTGCCCCAAACACGGGCTGCAAACGACCCCAAACACAGGCTGCTAAGAGAAAGGCCACCTTCCCTGACCAGAGAGTAATGAAGTCAGAAATCAACACCAAACCAGTGCTAGAAAAACCCATTGAGAAAACTAAGGAACAATTCTAAACAAGGTCTTGGTCAAGGAAGATATGATGTAAATAAGAAAATTCTAAGAGAATGATGATCAAAAAACCACCTACCACCACTCGTATGCGCCAGCTCGAGCGAGCCGTAGAAACTCACAACTTAGAACGCTTATCTTAGAAAAGAATTACGTTGAAAATGATAAGCTAAGCATTCGCCTTAACAAAAATTAGAAAAGTTACAACAGTTTAAAACCCAAAAGAGAAAAATAACAAAGAAGAGAAATTCATTTTAAAAAGGCAGAGTTCCTTTCATGGCTCAGCGATTAATGAACCCGACTAGGATCCATGAGGATTTGGGTTGGGTCCCTGGCCTCGCTCAGTGGGTTAAGGATCCAGTGTTGCTGTGAGCTGTGGTGCAGGCCGGCGGCTACAGCTCCAATTTGACGCCTAGCCTGGGAACCTCTATATGCTGCCCTAAAAAGACAAAAAAAAAAAAAAAGAATTCAGCCGGACAGAGAGATGACAGGTAAAAGCAGCCATAACTGAGAGCGAGAGCCGCCCTGCACGTTTTTCTAGCACCGGCTTCGCTTTCACCCTGATGCGGGGCTGCACCCCCCCATCAGCCTTTGACTCACATACAAACCCCCTCTTGATGACTCATGTGCCAACCACGACTGTCACTGTTCCTGTTGGCATCTGTTTTCCTGAAGGAAGCGGGGAAGGGCACCGCTTTACCACCCAGCAGGGTCACACCCGAGAGCCGAGGGCTTGGCCACCCCGCAGCCTTGTCGGCAGTGTCCCAGCTGAACCCATGGTTCCAGCTCATCCTCTCCGCCTGGTCTACGGGCCTTCTCCACTGGCGATGCTGGAAGGTATTTGCCTCGAACAGGGCTCCTCGGCCCTACCTCTCGCCTGTCACACCAGCACCTCTGGGCGTGAGGCCTAGGCCTCTGCATTTTAACAAGCTTCCCAATGACTTTATTGAACACTGCTAAGATGCAGCCATGCACATGTAAGCGCTTACCTCGAATCATGAACGCAGTAAGTGCAGAGGCCATGTGACACAGGAGTTAGGAGCTAAGACCTGCAGCCAGACCGTGCTTACCAGCTGTCTCCGCTGCTGACCACCAGCTGTGTGACCTTGAGCGACTCACCTACCCTCTCTGTACCTCGGTGCTGTCCCTGCAATAGGACAGTATCTGCATCTACACCGCTATATGTCAAAACGCTCATCAACTTTAACACTCTTCCTGAATTTTGCTGGAAATTTCAAAATAAATATCGCATCTTAAAACAAATCAAGGCAAGAAGGATTTAAAGATCTTGAAAGACATAATTTTCCCTCAGTCATGATCAAGGAGACCACCTCCACCCTGGATCACTGCACCAGCAGGATAAACAGCTTCTGACATCCAGCCTGACTAAGTGACGCTGTTCTCGGGCAGACGCTGTGGCTGGGGGTGGAGGGAAGAGCGCGAGCAGCTTCACAAGCGCACACGAACGAAAACCCTGCGAGGCCGTCCGTCCGGCAGCCCTGCCGAGGCTGATGAAGGCGGCCTCGAGACCCGAGACCCGAGATCCGAGGCGGCCCTCGTGCTCCCAGGCCTGCCCCCTGCGTCGGTCCTGGTGAAAACCTGCACACGGCTGCTGACGGCAGCTTTATCCGTAACGGCCCCCAACCTGGCAGCAGCTAAGACCTCCTTCGAGAGATGCACAGACGCACTGGAGGGCGCATTCTCAGAGTCAGGAGGAAGCGAGGGTCGAGCCGAGAAGAGCCAGGGAGGAGCCCGAAACACGCCACCCAGTGAAAGCAGCCAGTGCGGAGAGGCCCCCACTGTGCGACCCGCAGGACGCTCTGCAATCGGGAGACAGGACGGAAAGAGGATGGGTGTCCCGCTGCACAGCACAGGGAGCTCCCCCCGGTCGCGTACAAGGGAGGATGAGGCGAGAAAAAGGATGTGTGTCTGGGAGTTCCCATCGTGGCACAGTGGTTAACGAATCCGACTAGGAACCATGCGGTTGCGGGTTCGATCCCTGCCCTTGCTCAGTGGGTTGACGATCCGGCGTTGCCGTGAGCTGGGGTGTAGGTTGCAGACACGGCTCGGATCCCGCGTTGCTGTGGCTCTGGCGTAGGCCGGTGGCTACAGCTCCGATTAGACCCCTGGCCTGGGAACTTCCATATGCCGCGGGAGCGGCCCAAGAAATAGCAATAACAACAACAAAAAGACAAAAAAAAAAAAAAAGGATGTGTGTCTGTGTACGACCGGGACCCCTGGCTGTACAGCAGCAACCGAGAGAACACTGGAAATCAACGCCAATAAAAAATGAAAATCTTCAAAATCAATCAACCCATCAATATAATCATTTCCCATTACTCTGTACTTGGCTCTCTTCTATGACTTTAAAGAGCCTCCCCCCCCAAAAAAAGGATGGGGGGGGGGTCGCCAGAGGTTCAGGGGGAGGGGAGGGAGGAAGAGCTGAGCCCGGGGATTGCGCGGGCGGCCGGTCCGTTGTGTGTGACACCGAGACAGTGGACAGTGGCATCACGCACGCGTCAGCACCCACGGACCTGCAAGGCATGCGCCTTACTGTCCCCTGTGGACCCGAGATGATCAAACTTACCCACACACCCCGAAGCATCGGGTGTTAACGAGAGAAACCTGCTCTGGAGGGGACCACACGGGAACTCTACCATTCGTTCGGTTTTTATGCAAATCTAAAATGCCCTAAAAGTAAATCTATGAATTCTATTTCTAAAAAGAGGACAGGACATCCAAAGCGTCCAAATAATTTTCTTCCAACAACTTTATGAACGTCAACTCTGGCAACTTCATCCGCCCTACCTTCCAACAAGTTCTTCTGAAGATCACGCGCAAGATGAAAGAGGCTGTCTATCAGATTTCAAACGAGATTTTCAACCACAATGTCAGAAAAAACGTCACCTAAAATTTAAGATTCGATGTTCTTCTTCTCATTTAAATTATTTTCAAAACACTCTGCCTTTGAAAGCTTCATTAAGTTAGGAAGATGAAAACAGTTTTACAGCCTGTTTGCTGAAGCCGCAGGAGAGTCCTGGCCAAAAAGGCATACGATCTGCATCGGTGAGCCTGTTCCCCAAAGAAATCCTCAGTGCCTTTGTCCATCTTTTTTCCGACTCATTTCACTCGTTCTGACGAATAGGGACACAACCTCAGCCATCAGCCTGAGTAGTGGTCCCGAGGCTTAAGAAAAGCAGCATGTCTCCGAGATACATCTTTCACTATCTCTTTTTTTTTTTTTTTGGCTGTGCCCACAGCATGCAGAAGTTTCCGGGCCAGGGATCAAACTCGAGCCACTGCAGTGACAATGCCCAATCCTTAACTGCCTGGCCAAGGAACCCCTTAACTATCTTTCAAAAAGAAATGGATGGACGGAAGGGCTTTCATTGGTAGGCTGCCTTAATTGGTAGATTCATCACACTTAAACATGCTTAAAGGGCCAAAAGGGGGGGGGGACAATGATGTCATCTTATCCATCTTGAACTGCAGTATCTTCGAGCGAATCTTGAATTGGATGTCTGATGACAAAATGGCCAATTAAATGTTCTGGAATCTCTCCTCGACCTCCCTTCCAACTGGAGATGTGGGATCGATCACTAAAACGAGCCCATCAGGCCTCCTCCCCGCTTCACACACGAGCCGCCTCCCACTGTCCTCAGAAGAGAACCCGACCTCCTCTCGCACCTGAGCGGCTACCCCCAGCCACGCAGAGTCCCTCGTCCTCGGACCTCAGCTCAGAGGCGGCCCTTCCCATCGCCGCGTCTGAAGGACCCCAAGCGCCCTGCAAACCATCTTCTCTAAGACTTCAGGGTTTCATGTGTCACTCGGCTGCATCAGGAGTGTGAGAGGTGGCTGGCAGGGCCCCTTAAAGCAGGAGCTCTGTAGAGGCCACCTCCGCTGGCCGGGGCTCCCGGCTCCGGCTCTTCGTGAGCTGTGTGATGCTGGACTCCTGTGCTTCACTCTTCTCATTTGAAAATTTTTAATTTTTAATTGTGGTTTAAAAAAAAACAACATAAAATTTACCGTCTTAA
Organism: Phacochoerus africanus; assembly: GCF_016906955.1. NCBI lineage: Eukaryota > Metazoa > Chordata > Mammalia > Artiodactyla > Suidae > Phacochoerus > Phacochoerus africanus. The sequence continues at coordinate 6,633,831 of NC_062548.1, read as the reverse complement.
CCGTCTCGAGGTGCACAGCTGAGCAAGTGTTACGTACATTCACACTCCAGAACGTTTTCTTCTCGTAAAGCCAGAACTCTGTACCCAAGGAACACCAACTCCTTAATCCCCTCCCGCACACCCTGGGAACTGCCATTCCGTTTCTACCAACTTCTATGAGTTTCTATCAATCTGTGCACCTTTTCAATTTCTGGTCTTTTTAGGGCCACACCCGAAGCACATGGAGGTTCCCGGGCAATGGGTCGAATCGGAGCTGCAGCTGCCGGTCTACACCACAGCCACAGCAATGCAGGCTCTGAGCCATGTCTTCAACCTACACCACAGCTCACGGCAACGCTGGATCCTTAACCCACTGAGCAAGGCCAGGGATCGAACCTGCGTCCTCATGGATACTAGCTGAGTTCTTAACCCACTGAGCCAAAACAGGAACTCCTGAATCTGTCCACTTTAGATACCGTGTATAAAAAGACTCATAACAGGAGTTCCCATAGTGGCTGTGGTGTAGACCGGCAGCTGCAGCTCCAATTTGACCCCTAGCCTGGGAACCTGCATATGCCACAGGTGTGGCCCTAAAAAAAAGCACACACACACAAAAAATTCCTAACAACACTCGTCTTTTTTTGCAACTTCCTCAAGGTCCCTCCATGCGATAGCACGTGACGGTTTCCCGCCTCAGGTAGAAAGACTCCGCGGCTGTCTATACCACACCTGCTCCATCCAGTCATCTGTCCACGGACACTGGGGCTGCTCCTCTCTCTTACCTCTTGGGAATAATACTGCAGTGAACCTGACTGCGCCGACATCGGCCCGAGGCTCGGTTTTCCCTTCTTGTAGATACACACACTGAGGTGGAACCGCTGCGTCACATGGTAATCTTATCTTATTTTTAAAAACCTCCTTACACAGAGCCCCCTGGTGGCTCCGCGGGGCTAAAACCTGGTGTGGTCACTACCGTGGCACAGGTTCGATCACTGGCTTGGCAACTTCCACACGCCACGGATGTGGCGGGGAAAAAAAAGGAACCTCTGACTGTTTCACACGACGGTGGTACCGTTTCCATTCCCACCAGCAGTGCACAAGGGCTACGATTTCTACCTCGCTTTTCTCACCTTTAATTGGGATAACGGTAAACACGTGGTGAGACTGCTGTGTGTTGGTATCATCGTCTCACTGACGCATTATTTGGCTTTTCTCCTCCTGCAAGAACATCGACTCCCAAGGATAGGGTTCTTGTCCATCTTATTCTTCACTGGATTCCCACCACGAAGAACTGTGACTGGCACACAGGAGGTGCTCAAAAATATGTGCCTTATCTTAGTCATCAGAATACAGGTTTTTCACAAAAGTTGCTCCAGGAATGACAAATGTTTGCTTACTCGCTAATTCTTTGCAGTTAAAAAAACTAGTTCATATAATTTCATGGACTTGGTGGATTCTTGAAAATATGGTCCAGCGCCAGCCCCCGTCGAGCAGCAAAGAAAACAAAGTTTGGGGGGGGAGCATTTTAAGAAGGTTTCCATAATTTTGCGTCAAATAACTTTCACATCGAGGGCTTCAATGACATGGGTGTCAGCAGTCTACACATGACGCAGTCTGATCCCACTCTTTTTTTTTTTTCTTTTTAGGGCCACACCCGTGGCATATGGAGGTTCCCAGGCTAGGGGTCCACCACCGGCCTACACCACAGCCACAGCAATGCCAGATGCAAGCCGCATCTGCGACCTACACCACAGCTCATGGTAACGCCAGATCCTTAACCCACTGAGCGAGGCTAAGGATCAAACCCACATCCTCATGGATGCTAGTCGGTTTCGCCTCTGCTGATCCCCAAAAGGAAGCCCTGATCCCACTTTTTTCAATACAACGTCAATCCCAGTGAAGCGTCCCTACCTTTTTTTGTCGTTGTCTTTCATTACTCCACTGAAAAAAAATTTAACCCCCTCGGCCCTCAACCCCAGGGGGCCTTGAAGCCCATGGCCTTGAAGGCGCTGTTCCCAAGTGTGACCCATCGCCGGCTCTTCTCTCTGCCCCTTGGGTCCCTGCACACACCGTCCTGTCCACTCTTCCCAGATTCCTCAGTTAACTCAGGATGACTCCCCAGTAGAAGAGCCATCGCTCCTTACGCATCAGCAAAGCAAGAGCCCACCCTGAGGAGAGGCCCTTCTGAGCCTCACACACTTGAGTCTGCAGGGAGTGCTTCCAGGCAGGCTTTCAGGAAGGCTTCCAGATCAGAGGGGGCCGAGGGGCAGGCCCCCCTCACCTTAAGTAGTAACTGGGACTTCTTCCAAGACAGGTGTTTGGATTCTAAATTTCTGGAGGACCCATCCCGGACCATACAAATAAGGGGAACCTGTCAAAGGCGTGACGTGTACTGATACCTACGACTCTGAAACACACACAAAGGAAGATGGGTTGATGGATGCGAGACAAATGGACACATGTGATAGAGGACACACAGCAAAGCACTGATGACAGAATGAAGGAGGCGGGCCTACGTGCAGCCGCTGTGTAACTAATTCTTTGCTGTATATTCAAAATTTTCATAATAAAATATTGAAAAGATTTTTGAATATTTGAAGTATTTTTAATTTAATTTTATTTTTTTAATTTATTTTATTTTTTGTTGTTGTTGCTATTTCTTGGGCCACTCCCGCGGCATATGGAGGTTCCCAGGCTAGGTGTTGAATCGGAGCTGTAGCCACCGGCCTACGCCAGAGCCACAGCAACACGGGATCCGAGCCGCGTCTGCAACCTACACCACAGCTCACGGCAACACTGGATCCTTAACCCACTGAGCAAGGGCAGGGACCGAATCCGCAACCTCATAGTTCCTAGTCGGATTCGTTAACCACTGCGCCACGACGGGAACTCCTGAAGTATTTTTTTAAAAAACTTTAGGAGTTCCCTGCTGGCTCAGCAGGTTAAAGACCTACTGCTGTCACTGCTGTGGCGCGGGTTCAATCCCTGGCCTGCGAACATCCACATGCCGAGGATACAATCCCCCCCCCAAAAAAATAAAACAAAAGCTTGGACTACTGGAGAACGCTGCAGACTTCTACACCGTTTTAAATTCTCCCCAATTTCCCGTGTAAGGAATGCTTTACCCCCCCAAAAAAACAATTCCTCTTATTATCTCCTGAAATATTACTAAGTATTTCCAGATAACCTGCACTGCATCCGCTCTTGAAAACCAGAGTCTGGGGTCATCTCCAAAACCAGCACGAATTTTCAGCCCTGGAATCCCCCTTGGGAGCTGGTACTACGGCGCCAGGGCCGAGGTGCGACCTCGGGAGCCAAGAACTGAGGCACACCCTGACAAAAACCATCACAGGAAAGCAATTTTTTCAGATTAACAAATACTGAGCAAGGATAACTTGCTAGCTCGAGAAACAAGGAGAACCCACACACCCACTGCTTCCCTCCTCTCTGCAGACGCCCGAGGGTGACCAGATGGCCCACAGGGACAGCTCCTTCCCGCCCACACAGCGAACAGACGGCAGGCTGGCAAGGGCCAGCGCTTACCGTGTCCCCGTGAGGGCCCTGCGCCCGTGCCACACAGACTGCAGGACTCTCTTGCGACGTTAATCAGCTTTGGACAAAAGAGCAAGGGTCTCTTGGTAAATAACGACAGACAAAAATTTAAACAAGACCCAGCCGACAGAAAAAATTACAGAGGTACTTTGCGTGCAAAGAGGATGGGATGGGACACCCCCTACTCCTTTGAGCGGAAGCATACCTGTCACTTCACTCTTTCGAAAGAGTAAGGACGGGATTGTAGGACCCGGGTTCCCGATCCCGGACGCCCGAGTCAACAAAGACAATTCCAGACAGATGGGCAGCACCGGAAGGCCGGAGCTCCAACGAGCCAAGCGGAGACGCCGACCCACAGTTGGCAGAGGCACTAGACAGTCAAAGGACACAGAGAATGTCCCTGAAACAAACAAGGACAAAGAGGGAGGGCGGAAAAAAAATGCTGACTTTGGGGGGGGTTTTTGCTTTTTGCTTTGGCTTTTTGAGGGCCACACCCGAGGCATGAGGAAGTTCCCAGGCTGGGGGTCGAATCAGAGCTTCAGCTGCCGGCCTGCACCACAGCCACAGCCACAGCCACGCGGGATTCGAGCCACCTCTGTGACCTAGGCCTCAGCTCACGGCAACACTGGGTCCCCGACCCAGTGGGCGAGGCCAGGGATCCAAGCCACAGCCTCACGGATACTGGTCGGTATCCTGCTGTGCCACAAAGAGGACTCCTTTTTTTTTTTTTTTTTTTTTTGACTGAAAACTTCCCAAATTTGTGAAAAATCATAAACCTATGAAATTCAAGAAGCTGAGCACACTCCAAAGGATAAACCCAGAGATCTATCCCAAAACACATCTACGCTTTTGAAAGAGAAAAAAGTTTGAAATCAGCCAGAGATGCTGACAGCTCACCTACTGGAGAGAAACAATTCCAATAACCGGACTTCTCATCAGAAACCCTCGTTTCTCACAGCCGGGGTAGGGGGGAAGCACGACCTCTCTCAAGGGAAAGGGGAAACAAAGTCAACCCTGAATTTTGCTGGATCTGGTGAGATTCTCCGCCAAGAACGAAAGGAAAATTAAGAGGTTCTCGGATGAAGGAACGCGAAGAATCTGTCATCAGCAAACCTACCCTAAAAGAACAGCCAAAGAACTTCAAAGCCCAAGTTCTTTAAAAAGAGCTGACAAACGAAGGACTCTTGGAAGACAGGCAGACCTCGGAGACGCTGCAGGCTTGTCTGCAGGCCACTCAGCAAAGCGTGCACCACCACGAGCAAAGTCACACGAGTTGTTCTGGTCACTGGAGCACACAGCAGTTAGGTTTATGCTGTACCACAGTCTATTAAGCGTGCAACAGCATTGTTCCTTAAAAAAAAAAAAAAGGAATTGTGGATTAAAAAATACTTTCTTGCTGAAAAATGCTAACCACCATCTGAGCCCACGGCGAGCTGCAGTCTTCGTGCGGGTGGAGGGTCTTGCCTCGACGCTGAGGGCTGCCGACGGATCCGAGGGAGGAGGTCACGGAAGGCTGCGGCACGTTCCTCAAATGAGACAGGAAGGACGTTTGCTGCAGTGGCTGACGCGTCCTTTCAGTTTCTCTGCAGCAGGCCAGGCTGTTTGCTAGCATCTTACTTGTAGAACTTCTTCCCAAAACTGGCTTGGATCCTCCCAAATCCTGCTGCTGCCTCATCAACTACGTTTATGCGACATCCTAACCCCTTGGTTGTCACTTCAACAATCTTCCCAGCATCTTCGCCAGGAGGAGATTCCACTTCAAGAAACCACTTGCTATGCTCACCTAGAAGAAGCAACTCCGGGACGTCTTTCGTGGCACAGTGAGTTAAGGACCCGGCGTTGTCCGTCCAGCAGCTCGGGTCACTGCTGGGGCGCAGGTGTGACCCCTGGCCCAGGAACTTCCCAGACCGCAGACCAAAAAAGCACCTCCCTCGTCCGCGCTGGTTTTATCGTGAGATTGCAGCCCTTCGGTCACACGCGTCTTCAGGGTCCGCTTCTGGTTCTCCTGCGGATGCCGCACATCGGAGTTACTTCCAGCACTGAAGCTGGCCGTGTGGGTTAGAACCAGCGCCTCCCAACTCCCTCTAGTGTTGATATTCTCACCCCGTCCCGTGAATCACAAATGTCCTTGCCGTTTTTTGTTTTTTTCTTCATAGGGCCACGCCTGTGACACATGGAAGTTCCCGGGCTAGGTGCTGAATCGGAGCTACAACTGCCAGCCTCCACCACAGCCACGCCGGATGCGAGCCGCATCCTCCACGTATGCCACGGAGCACGCCTAGGGATCCCACCCACAGCATCACAGGTCCTCATCAGGTTCTCCATCCCCTGGCCCACAATGGAAACTCCATGAACATTTCTGATGGCATCTAGAAGGGTGAAGCCTTTCCAGAAGGTTCTCAATGGACTTTGCTCAGATCCATTAGAGGAATCACTATCTACGGCAACTACAGACTTTAAAAAATCTATTTCTTAAATAGTAAGACTTGAAATGACTCCCTGATCCACGGGCTGCGAACGGATGTTCTGTGAGCAGCGTGCACACGTTGAACTCCTTGTCCATCTCCCCCAGACTCGTGAGGGACCAGACAAGCTTCGAGTGCTCAGTGAGCCCTGCTGTCCATGCGGCTCTGGTGGTCATTAACAGAGCACAGGCAGAGCAGACTCAGCCCAACTCTTAAGGGACCCAGGATTTTCCGATGGTAAATAAATAAACCAGCACCAGCTTCAGCTTAAAGTCAGCAGCTGAATTCGCCCCAACAAGAAGGTCCGTTCGTCCTTTGAAGCCAGGCGTTGACCTCTCCTGTTTGGCCATGAAAGTTCTAGACGGCATCTTCTTCCGACATGAGGCTGTTCTGTCTGCCCTGACCATCAGCCCGCTTCCCTGTCGGAGCCACATCTTCTAAGCAACCGGCTGCGGCTTCTCCCTCAGCACTTCCTGCTCCACCCTGCACTTTCAGGCGACGGAGAATCTGCTTTCCTTCAACCTCGTGAACCAACCTCTGCTGCCTGGGTTCCCAGATCAAGCACCGAACCTGCGCCACAGTGGTGAAAGCACTGAATCCTAACCACTAGACCTTTCTCACTTCTCTTTTTCCCCCCTTGGGGCACCGACTTGATGTGGGATCTCGTCTGCTAGCATCACACTTTTCTTCCGCAGCTTCCTCGCCTCTCTCAGCCCCTACAGAAATGAACGGGGAGGGGGCCTCACTCCGAATCGGGCTGAAGGGGATGTCCTGGCTGGTTTGCTCTTCTGTCCAGGCAACTACACTTTCTCCGTCTCAGCAGTACGGCTGCCTCACCTCATCATTCGTGTGCTCACTGGAGCCGCACTTGTCATGCCCTTCTAGAACCTTCCCTCTACATTCGCGGTTTGGCTGACTGTGGCGCGAGAGGCCTAGCTCTTGGGTTTCCTCAGAACTCACTTTGTAAAAAACGCAGAATCTGCAAAGTATAATAGAGCGAATAACGGACAATAAAACAAGGTCTGCCTGCCTGAGAAAAGAAAGAGCGACAGAGAGGTTGCAAATGCGGTTAAGCCCTATGCACCTTCCTTCTCTTGGGTTTTCTAAATTACGTTTGGTTGTGGAGACACGATGGGAACCCTGATGCAGTTCGCAGCGGACGTGGAGCAAAGAGCTGAGAAAATGACATTATAAACCGGGGAAGGCGAGGGACATAAAGAGCTAAGGTTTCTGTGCTTCTTTGGGGAGGATGTCTTCGAAGGGGTAAAACGGCGACACCGGCGGACGTAATTCCACATTTTTCCTGCGTAAAACAGGTCCCTACACGCACCCACGTCCACACGCTCCCCCGGAGCGACCGCTCAAAAGCGACGCTAGAGGACCCAGGCAAGGACAATACGGCCGCGTCAAAGCCCAGTTCCAACAAACGTTCAGGTGGGACGGGCTGGCGTCTGGGGTTAAGAGTGGCAAACGTGGCATCTGGAGTGCGGGAGCAATGAGACCCTGCTGTACAGCACCGGGAACTCTATCTCGTCACGTGTGACGCAAGATGATGCAGGACACGGTGAGAAAAAGAACGTACATATTCGCGTGACTGGGTCCCTTCGCCGTCCGGTAGAAGGCGACAGAACCCTGCAGACCAACCATAACGGAAAAAAATCAAAATAGTTTTTAAAAAGGAGACAAAAAATTTAAAATGTTCAAGTAACTCACAGGAAAAAGTAAGAGAAATGAAAAGCAGAACAAACAAAACAAAATGAAAGGGCAAACGTAAGCCCTAAAATATCAGTGGTTTCTTATACACCAAGTTTTTTTAATGACCCAAACTACATGCTATCTGCAAGAAACTCACTTCAAATACAACAGCACAGGGTTCTTTGCTGACCTAGTAGCTAGGGATTTGGTGGTGTCACCGCTGTGGCGCAGGCTGAAGCCCTGCCCCGGGGACTGCCGCGTGCTCTGGGCTCAGCCAAAATAAACGCAACGGTATATGCAGGGTGAAAATAAAGACTGGAAAAAGACGTATTATGCAAACATTCATCACAAGAAAGCACAAATGGGCTACACGACGAGCCCGTCTCATGGGCTTCAGAGCAAAGAAAACGATCCTACCCAGACACGTTACATAAAAGCGCCGATCCATCCAGAAGACCCAACGACCCTGGATATCTATGCACAAAACACGCCAAATAGCGTGGCTACAACACGAGAACGAAAAGGACAGGTAATCCAGCAACTCGAGCTGGAGAACGTGACGCCCTTCTGTCAGCCAGAGGACGCCAGCCAGACGCCAGCGAGGCTGAGACGAGCTCTCCGCATCATCAGCCACCAGGAGCCGACGTGCACGTTACGGCAGGAACACAGCAACCCCCTCTGCCAGGCCCACAGAACGCTGCACAAGGCTGAATCCGGCCCCAAAGGCATCACGTCCCAACCCCAGGACGTGCCGACGTCACCTTTTACGACACGAGGGGCCTGTCTGTATGATTACGGATTTTGAGACGGGACGCTTACCTTGGGCCGTCGGGATGGGGGCACCAGATGCCAGCAAAGTGTCCTGAAACGGGGGGCAGGGTAGACCCGACGCAGAATTAGGACAGCGAGATGCCAGGCTACTGGCTCCGGAGGCGGAGCAGAGGAGAGGTCGTGAGGCCGCGATGATGCTCTAGAAACGGGGGGACAGAGTCTCCCCCAGAGCTTGGAGGGAGCACGGCCCAGCCACCGCCGCTGTCTGGCCCCGTGAAACCGATTCCAGACACCTGCCCTCCAGAGCCCGACGCCAATTGACGTGTGTTGTTTCAAGCCACAAAGTCTGGGGCACTGCGTTACAGCAGCCACAGGAAACAAACACAGGTTCTGGTCCCCAACGGGTGGGGGTGACCTTGGAACTGAAGGACGGAAGAGGTCAAGACGGCCTTGGACCGACAGACAGACTGCTGGGAGGGATGTGGGCCTTCGAGACCCTGCCTCTGACGACCCGGCAGCGCCGAGGTGTGTGCACCCGAGCCACACTCAAGGGTGGACCTCGCGGAAGCATCGGCGACGGCTCAGAGAGACGGGGTACCTGGGGTTGGAAATCTCACTCGCTGGTAGAAAGGGCAGCTGGACTGCCTCCTACAATCGGCCGGAAAGTGCCACGTGGAAAGGATGAATGTCCACATGTGAATGACGCGATTTCCAAGCCACGTGGTGAAGGTGCAGCCGGTTCTGTGCTGCTCATGGTAAAAAGCGAGAGAAGAAAGATACACGGAAGGAAAAATGCTTTCACAAAAAGCAGGCAGGACTTCTTTTTGGTGGAGTGTTTTGGGGTTTTTTTTTTTTTTTGGTCTTTCGTCTTTTTAGGGCCACACCTGTGGTATGTGGAGGTTCCCAAGCGAGGGGTCAAATCGGAGCTACAGCTGCCAGTCTACACCACAGCCAAAGCAACGCCAGATCCGAGCCACGTCTGCGACCTGTACACCTCAGCTCACGGCAACGCCAGATCCTTAACCCATGGGGTGAGGCCAGGGATTGAACCCACACCCTCATGGTTCCTAGTCAGATTAGTCTCTGCTGCACCACGATGGGAACTCTTTTTCTTTTTGTCTTCTGGGAAGGAATCAGGACTTCATAATGTGGACAATTCTCTGCTTAAGCAGACTGCTAAAGATAATAAGCAACATGTGCTCTACAGAGAAAGCCAAGGTATGGTTGGCTGAAGTCTCGCTAATGCTTTGGAAGAAATTAAAGAACAGTGTATGTATTCACACAGAAGGTTCTTTGAAGCCATTAAGCCTGTCACGCATTAATCTCTTCAACCATCTCAGCAGGAGCCAGGAACAGAGATGAGACGACACAGGAAGGACCTATGAAGGCCTCTCTTGGCTAGCAGCGTGGATCCCTGCAAGAGAGACAGGAGTTCTCTGGCAGGGCAGCAGGCTAAGGACCAGCATGGTCGTCACTGCTGTGGCTCGGGTCATCGCTGTGGTACCAGTTCAATTCCTGGGCCTGGGGAACTTCTGCATGCTGTGGGAACAGCCAAAAAAGAAAAAACAAACAAAATAGACCACAGGTTTCTGAGAAGGTTATACCAGGAGAAACACAGCCAGCTGGGTATGAAAAAGAGAATAAAAGGAAAGAAAGCTGTCAGGCTCCAACAATTCTACAGACAGGAAAAGAGGCTGATAAAACTCGGCTGCAAACACGTGCTGACCTCGAGAAAAAGGAACGAGGCCTGTGTGGACGGAGCGCTGAGCCACAGAGGATTCCTCCCAGGCCCTGAAACCCAAAGGCCTTCCTTGCTTGGCCGGACTCTGAAGTCGCCTGGAGGCGGCGACTGCTGCGCCCGCTCCCTTCCTTTCCCTCCCACGGCTACACCTGCGAGCCTCTGGCGGCACCACCACAGGTGACGTATTTTCAAACTTTGCAGAGCCACAGATGCAGAATAAGTCAGTACCAGAAAGATAACAGGAAAGTCACCCAACACCAAAAAACTAAACACGTTTCTAATGAAGCCACAGGATAAATAGGAAGGTCCCAAGGGAAATTCAAAAACTTTCACTGAACTGAGTGAAAATGAAAATATGGCATACCAAAACTTGTAGGGCACTAAGGCAGTTCTGAAAGGGAAATTTAGAGCACTAAATGGTTTATATTAGAAAGGAAGAAAAGTATCAATTAAATAATATAAGTTTTCCTCTCAAAAAACTTTAAAGAAGAGTAAAATAAACCTAAAGCAAGCAGAAAGAAGAAGAAATTAAACGGCAGAATCAATGACATTGAAAACAATGATGAAGAGTCCAAATAGCTGCACCGTCCACCAGACGTCCAGAAAAAGAGATATATCCATGAAACAAAAAAGTTGGTTCTTTAAAAGAAAAAGGACTACCCTCTAACATGATAGAAAGAGAAAAGAAAAGTTACCAATATGATGAATGCAACGAGACCACAACATCAACAGAATATTGCAAACAACTAAGATAAAATGCACCAATTCCTTTAAGGGCAAAACTACTACCACTCACCCAGAATGACGTAGATAATTCATAAACATATGACAACTAAGGAAATTGAATTTGCAAGTTAAAACTCCCAAAGGCATATACACTTTTTCACTGAAGGATTGTACTAAACATTTGAAGAAGAATTAACACCAATTCTACATTAACTCTTCCAGAAAATAGAAGAGGGAGCATTTCCCATCTCACTTCATGAAGTCAGTTTTATCCTAATACCAAAATGAGACAATGACAGTACAAAGTAAATTACTACTCAGTATCTCTCATGACTATTGGTCTAAAAATTGTTATACAGAGATCTCAAGGAAGAAATAAAAGTACCCCTATTTGCAGGCTACATGATAACTTACATAGAAAAATCTTACGAAACATAATAGAACACCCCCCCAACATTCACAAGTGAGTTCAACACAACTGCAGAATACAAGATCAGCATACAAAAAGTCATTGTTTCTATATACGAGCAGTGAACACACAAAGACCAAAGTTTAAAATGTAACACCATCCCTCAAAAAAAAAAACAAAACCACAAACCAAAAAACTCCAAACCAACGACAAAAAACAAACAGAAAAACTGCCTGGGTATAAATCTAATAAAACATGTACAGGACTTGCACACTGAAAGATACAAAAAACTAATGAATGAAACTTAAAAGCGAAATAAGCAGACATACCATGTTCATGGATTGGAAGACTCACCATAGCAAAGATGCCATTTCTCCTCAAATTAGTGAACAAGTTTAATGTGATTCCTATCAAAAACCCCAGCGAAGTTCTCACAGATATGTATGACGAAGATTATTCTCAACCTTATATGGCAAATCGAAGGAACTGGAATAATCTGGAAAAAGGCTTAAGCTGGAGGAATCCCTCAGAACACAGAAGTCCGAAGAGCCCACACTCATGCAGCCCAACCGATCTGGGACAAGAACAGCAGCAATTCCGCAGAGGACGACAGTCTTTCTGATAAACGGTCTAGAGTAACTGGGTGTCCACATGCAAGACGATGAACTTTGACCTAAACTTTACACTCTACATAAAAATTAAGTCCAGGGGTTCCCACTGTGGCTCAGCGGTTTAACGAACCCGAATAGCACCCATGAGGATGTGGATTCGATCCCTGGCCTCGCTCAGCGGGTTAAGGATCCAGGGTTGCCGTGAGCTGTGGTGGAGGTCACAGACATGGCCAGGGCCCCGTGTGGCTGTGGCCGTGGTGGAGGCCGGCGGCTAGAGCTCTGATTCGACCTCTAGCCTGGGAACCTCATGGGTATGGCCCTGAAAAGACAAAAGAAAAAAAAAATTTAGTCCAAATGAATCATAGATTTAAATATCAAATGTAAAACTAAAAATTTTTTATTAGCCTATTGTTGATTTACAATATTGTGCCAATTTCTGCTATAAAGTGATTCAGTCATACATATGTGTGTGTGTATATATATATATATATATATATGCTTTTTTTTTTTTTAAAACAAGACTTTTAGAAGACAATGTAAGAGAAAAGCTTTGGGAGCTAGAGCTTAATAAAAAGTTCTTAGACATGATAACAAAAGCAATAACCATTTTTTAAAAATCATTTTTAAATGATTTTTTAAAAATTGAACTTCATCATCACTAAAAACTTTTGCTCTGCAGAAAGCTGTGATAAGAGGATAAAAGGGGAGTTCCCGTCGTGGCACAGTGGTTAACGAATACAACTAGGAACCATGAGGTGGCGGGTTCGATCCCTGGCCTCACTCAGTGGGTTAAGGATCTGGCGTTGCCGTTAGCTGTGGTGTAGGTTGCAGACGCGGCTTGGATCCCGCGTTGCTGTGGCTCTGGCGTAGGCCGGTGGCTACAGCTCCGATTCAACCCCTAGCCTGGGAGCCTCCATATGCCTCGGGAGCGGCCCAAGAAATAGCAAAAAGACAAAAAAAAATTAAAAAAAAAAAAAGAGGATAAAAGGTAAGCTACAGACTGGGAGAAAATATCTGTAAGCCACATGTCTGATAAGAGACTCATATCTAGAATTTACAAAGAACTCCCAAAAGTCAACAGTATAAAGCAAACAAACCAATTAGAAAATGTGAGAAAAAGAATGTGTGTGTGTGTCTATATATATATGAATGACTGGGTCACTTTGCTGTACAGCAGAAACTGAGAGAACATTGTAAATCAACTATAATAGAAAAATAAAAATCTTTTTTAAAAAAGAAAAAAGAAAATGGGCACAAGAGGAGTTCCTGTATGGCTCAGTGGGTTAACTGATCTGGTTGTCACTGAGGCTCAGGTTAGATCCCTGGCCTGGGAACTTCTACAAGCTGCAGGCATGACCAAAAAAAAAAAAAAAAAAAAAGAGAGAGAGAGAGAGAGAGAAAGAAAAGAAAAAAGAAAATGGGAAAACACATGAAAAAACATTTCACCAAAGAGGATATACAGACAGCAAATAAGTAGAAGAGACAGTCAACAGCATTAAAAGTATATACTAAACAAGCTAAAATGAAAAATAGTGGAGTTCCCATCATGGCTCGGTGGTTAATGAATCCAGCGAGGAACCATGAGGTTGCGGGTTCGGTCCCTGGCCTTGCTCAGTGGGTTAAGGATCCGGCGTTGCCATGAGCTGTGGTGTAGGTTGCAGACATGGCTCAGATCCCACGTTTCTGTGGCTGTGGCGAAGGCCAGTGGCTGCAGCCCCAATTAGACCCCTAGCCTGGGATCCTCCATGTGCCACAGGTGTGGCCCTAGAAAATCAAAAAAAAAAAGGACAAAGAAATAGTGACAAGGAGTTCCTAATGTGGCCCAATGGGGCCGGTGGTGGGAGGCAGGTTCCATCCCCTGCCCAGCACAGTGGGTTACGGATCTGGCATTGCCGCAGCTGTGGTATAGGTGGCAACGGTGGCTTGGATCTGATCCTTGGCCCATAGGCCATGAGGTGGCCAAAAAAGAAAAAAAAAGGTGACCATACCAAAGGCCAGTCAGGGTAGAGAATCTGGATCTCTCTTACATGGCTAGTGGGAATGTAAACTGTCACAGCCATCTGGAAAAGTCTGGCAAGCTCTTACCATATGACCCAGCACTACCCCCAAAGAAATGAAAATTTAAGTCCACACAAAAACTTGTACACAAATGTTCAGAGCAATTTTAGTTGTAATATCTAAAAACTGGGAACCACCAGGGTCCTACAAGAGGCGGAGGAATAAACTGTGGTTCATCCCTACCGTGGAATATGACGTGGCAATAATCACCAATCAACGACTGATAACACGACTCTGGACGGATCTTAAGAGCATTACGCTGAGTGGGTTAAAAAAAAAAAAAAAAAAAAGGCCAAACTCAAAAGGCTACATACGGGATCATTTCATTTCTGTAACACTTTTGAAATAACAATATAATAGAGATGGAAGACAGAAGAGTCATAAGCCTGCAGGATGGTTGTGGGTGAACAGCAGCTTGATTACAAAAGGGTAGCAGGAGAGAGCTCGCGGTGGCAGAACAGTTCTGCATCCTGATTGCAGCAGGAGGGACAGGAGTCTGCACCCATAAGACCATGCAGACATGGTACCCGCGTCAATCGCCTGCTTCTGACACCGCACACTACGGGTAGGTGAGATGCAGCCAAGCAGAGGAAATGGGGGGAGAGCCTGAGACATCTTTCTACAACCTTCTGTGAATTCATAATTACTCCAAAAGTAAAAGGGGTTTTTTTTAAGGTTTTTTTTTTTTTTTTGTCTTTTTAGGGCTGCACCCGTGGCATATGGAGGTTCCCAGGTTAGGGGCTGAAGCAGAGCTGCAGCCACTGACCTATGCCACAGCCACAGCCACGAGGGTTCTGAGCCCCATCTGAGACCTACACCACAGCTCACGGCAACACTGGATCCCCAACCCACTGAGCAAGGCCAGGGATCAAACCTGCGTCCTCGTTGATGCTAGTCAGGTTCATTAACTGCTGAGCCACGGTGGGAACTCCCAAAAGTAAAAGTTTTTTTTAAAGTGACATTACCTAAGGGGAAAACCAAGGCATTTTCCATATCCTTGGGACCAGAGAGAAGGAACTGGTACAGCCCTGATCTCCTGGCACACGGGTCCTGCGAGCCATCCCAGAAGACTGGCAGGGGGACGGAAGAAGAGCCTTTGGCTCCAGAGCAGAGGACTGGGAGGGCTCATCACAGCCCCTGAACGAGGTGGGATCAGAGCACCAGTGAAACACCAGCCAGACTTTCAAGGGCAGAACTGTCAAGGTCCACAGTCACCGAAGGAGCATCAGGGCTCGCTCATTCTAAAGACGTGCCCCCAGACGGGAGCACGCAGCTAACACCTAAGCATCCCCTCTGTGCAGCGTGACGCCGGGGCCTGGCTCCCCCCACCCACTTCCCCGTCAGGGACGGTATCCACCCACCTGGAGGCCGCGTTAACCTGCTACCATCTAGCGGAGACGTAGCCCAGACATGAGTTACTATCAAGCTCTTAATCCGGACCACTCCACACTATACCATGATAATTCATTATAGCAGAGAAATGTTTCACATTTGGGGGTGATGGTTAATTTTTATTCGACAACATGGCAAATATGAGAAAGGCACATTTTGTAAAGTAGTTCCGCACACCACGCGGGCTGGCCTGCTCAAAACAGTCCATGAATCAGTACATTTGCTGGTGGCCTTTTCTGATACGCATGTAATTTTCTCCTTTGTGATTTGAAGCAAACAAAAGTAAGTGGGGATATTTCACTTCCCCGCTTATACGGAGATGAGGTACGAATACACAAATTCATTCTCCGGAACTGCAAGGGCAGCTCGTGCATATAACAGCAGCAGTCAAATCATCGAAACCTGTGAATGGGGCAAATACTGTCTTTTCAGTTTCCACACAGATAAGCCTCATTCATTAACAACTCTGCCCCCATGCCCTCATTTTTAAATGATTTTTCTAACACACTAAAAGCCAAAACACACGTTCATGCAGAAGACGCAAAGAGGAAGCAACAGAAAAAGCAGTTACAACCACAGAGGTAACCACAGTTAACATTTCAGGTTCTTCTTTCCAGGACACAGGACATGTCTGTGCACCAAGACACAGACAGAGCAAAGGAAACGTCGAAGAATTTCAATGGGATGATATTAATATTCATGTTACAGACGCTGACGGCACAGGCAGCTTGGAATCCACGTTGTACACGTGCGGCTTGGTCCATTTTTAGTGCCACTTACTTTCTCACAAGTAGCAGCTCACTGTACGACTTCTCTTGACCCCACGATCTAGCACCTGGTAAAACGCCATGCTGCCCTTTCAAGAAAACTGTGTAAAGACATGATCAATAAAGACAAAATCAAACCTCCTATCATAGGACCAAGACATGCCTTTCACACCCAAACTAAGTTTAAGTCACAATATATCTCAGTCCTTCTTAGTTTTGGTTTTGTTTTTTTGTGGTTTCGTTTTTTTTTGTTTGTTTGGTTGGTTTTTTTTTTGTCTTTTTAGGGCCGAGTTCTAGGCTTGTGGAGGTTCCCAGGCTAGGGGTCGAATCGGAGCTACAGCCACCGGCCTACGCCAGAGCCACAGCAACATGGGATCCGAGCCGCATCTGCAAGCTACACCACGGCTCACGGCAACGCCAGATCCTTAACCCACTGAGCAAGGCCAGGGACCGAACCCGAAACCTCGTGGTTCCTAGTCGGATTGGTTAACCACTGAGCCAGGACAGGAACTCCATTCTTCTTAGCTTATTTAAAATGAAAACTCGGGAGTTCCTGTCCTGGCTCAGCAGTAACAAACCCGACTAGGATCCATGAAAATGCAGGTTTGATCCCCGGCCTTGAGCTGTGGTGTAGGTTGTAGATGCGGCTTGGTTCCCACGGTGTGGTGGCTGTGGCGTAGACCAGCAGCTGCAGCTCTGATTTGGCCCCTATGACTCCTAGCCTGAGAACCTCTGCATGCTGCAGGTGCGGCCCTAAAAAGACAGACAGACAGACGGAAAACTCACTCCCAAAAGACTGCACTGCACCCATTAAAGCAAAAACTGTTCTAACAGCGAGATCTAACAGAGAAAGAACGACGGGCTTTCACACATCCACTTAATCTCAAATGCTTAAATTTACCTCAATTTTCAAACCCCCACACTTAAATTACAAAAACCACCATGCGCCAGCGCTGTTTCACAGTCCCGGGGGGAGTAAACAGTCAGTGTCAAGTCAGATAAAGGCGGGCATCTTCCGGAACATGAGCAGGCAATGCCCTTGACTTCAATTCACCTCCCTGCTCCCTGAGCCACGCCCTCTTTCACCTTTAACCTTTGTCTTTCCTACCCACCCCTTCCCATCAGTCGGGAAACGTGTCCACCTCTCTCCGACCCCATCCCTTCCAACAACTACCTTCCTTCAGAGCCATCACGCCGTCGCTTTTCTCCTCCCGTAAATCACACAGAGTAGTCTGCACGTTCTCTCTGCTTCTTAAAGACAGAGATTATCTGAAAATTATTAATAAGCTTGAGTCACTGAAGCTCAAATAACAACAGTGTGGTATTGGTACAAAAACAGGCAAAAAAGATCAATGGGGAGTTCCCGTCGTGGCTCAGTGGTTAACGGATCTGACTGGGAACCATGAGGATGCAGGTTCGATCCCTGGCCTCGCTCAGTGGGTTAAGGATCCGGTGTTGCCGTGAGCTGTGGTGCAGGTGGCAGACACAGCTCGGATCTGGCGTTGCTGTGGCTGTGGTGTAGGCCGGCAGCTACAGCTCCAACTGGACCCATAGCCTGGGAACCTCCATATACCGCCGGTGCAGCCCTCAAACAAAACAAAGCAGGATGAAAAAGCTATATCCAAGAGCTAAAGCCTTTCAACTCAAGAGTAGGAAAGGGTGACTCGTCATGACCCCAGATGTAGCTACACCTTCTTAGCGAGGCCACCTGAGAACAAGCAACAAAAGGAAAAAGGTAAAGTGGACTTCGTCGAACAAGAGCTTTCGCGTATTAGAGGACGTTATCCAGACAGTGAGAAGACGACCCACAGCGCGGGAGAAAGTATCTGCACATCATCTAAGGAAGAGGTAAAGACCTGGCAACCCAAAGACCGCCCAAGTGAAAACCACACAGGACTGGAGGAGCTATTTCTCTAAGAAGATACACAAATACCCCAAAACCACACGTGAGTCACTAGGAAACGCAACGACGAACCACGGTGAGGCTGTACTTCATGCCAAGGAGAACGGTTACGATGACATGTTTCAAGTGTGCTCGTGACAAGCGCTGGAAGGATGCGGAGAAACCGGAACGCTCGCACGTTGCTGCTGGGAATGCACAAGAGCTCAGCCGCTCTGGAACAGACTCGAGCGGTTTCTCGACAGCGGAGCCCAGAATCACCCTGGGACCAGCCCAGAAGAACGTCAGCAGGTAGCCAGACAGGTACTTGTACGCGCGTGTCCAGGGAGCACTATTTACGGGTCCAAATGGCCGTCAAGCAGCACAAGGATGATAAGGCTGTGGTACAGCCACAAAACGGAATGTCATTCAGCAAAAAAAACACAAAAAGAAAACCAGTACCAATACCTGCCACTGCACAGAGGGACACGGGAAACGTGATGCTAGGCAGAAGAAGGCAGCTCCAAAGGACCACAAACGGCAGAGTTCCATTTCTGTTCAATGTCCAAAAAAAGGCCAACCTATGGAGCCGGAAAGCAGATTCGTGGTGGCAGGGCTGGAGCAAGGACCGACTGCAAACAGGACGGAGGGATCCCGTCTGAGCGATGAAGACGGACCTGCTACAAGTGACTGGGCGATGGCCGCACGACTCTGAGTCTCCTGAAAAGTCACTGAATCGTACACCTCAGGTGGGTGAATGTTACGGGATATACACTGGACCTCAATAAACACACGTTTTTCAGTCAGCCTCTTTTGATTTGGAGTCTACTCTGCCATCGCGTGCCTGTTTTTCATTTGCCCTTAGTATCCCCAATCGAACCAGAAAAACCACAACGTGTGGCATACAACGGTGACTCCTGCACTTTTTCCAAAGCAACCATTAGCCTGTCCTATACGGAATAAAGTGTCTAATAATAAGAAAGTCTGAATTTGGAGTTCCCGTCGTGGCGCAGTAGAAACAAATCCGACTAGGAACCATGAGGTTGCAGGTTCGATCCCTGGCCTTGCTCAGTGGGTGAAGGATCTGGTGCTGCCGTGAGCTGTGGTGCAGGTTGCAGACGAGGCTCGGATCCTGCATTGCTGTGGCTGTGGTGTAGGCCGGCAGCTGTAGCTCCGATTAGACCCCTAGCCTGGGAATTTCCATATGCCTTGAGTGTGGCCCTTAAAAAAAAAAAAGAAAGAAAGAAAGAAGGTCTGAATTTGGAGTTCTCTTGTGGCACAACAGCTCAAGCATCTGGCATTGTTAATGCAGTGGCTCAGATTCGATCCCTGGCCCAGGAACTTCCACATGCCACAGGTGCGGCCAAAACAAATAAATAAAGTTTGCATTTTAAGAGAAAGCAGGACAACTTAGTATTATTCATGCCATGGTGTCCAACAAGACGAGTCCAATGAACTGCTTGCAGAAATCGCCCTGTGAGAAACACGGTCCAAACGTAGGCCCACATCACTAAGAACCTTGCAAAAAACTCAAGGCAGAGAAAATTCATGCTGAAAACACTTTGTAAAAAAGAAAAGAAAAGAAAAAAAAAAAGGAATCTGTCTCCAAACAAAAAGTCCACTTGAAACGCCCATCGCAAGGTGGCTCAGATCACCCACGGAGTCACGGGCCTGACAGACTGCACCTCCGGCAGAGGGGGTATTCCTCCTGTTCTTCCGGTTCTTGTCCCTCTGTCCCTCCCTCTATTTTTAAACTTGTGTGGCCACAGCGAGCAGCAGCTTGACATGGGATCTCCGTTCCCAGCCAGGGATCAAACCCTGGCCACGGCGGTCAAAGCGCTAACCACCAACCAGGAGGCCCCTAGGGAACGCCCAAGAGGGGGTGTGTTGTCAAAGGCAACGTATCTGTGACTGGCTCCCGCCTTCGGGGCTGCAGGAGCAGACAGGCCTCCACCCCAAGATCCCCCCACGCCCACCACGCCCCCAGCCCTCACGCAACGGCCCCCAGCTCTCCCTGCCGGGAAGCCCGGACCACAGCTCGGCCGCGGGCAGACGACTTCCCATTCACACACATCTAGAGGGCAGGATGCTCAAGGGGTTTAATGGGGGGGGGGGGGCGCCACATGCCATTTTAGGGCAAAGCAGCCCAGTGGGGTGGAATGCATGTGGTTTTATCTCACAGTCCCGGAGGGAAGGTGAGGTCGGAAAGCCCAGAGATTCTTCCAGCTACTCTGTGGCTGAGGTCCTGCGAACTTTCCAGTCACCTCCTGAAACCTCAGCCGGAGCTGCTGGGTTTCCTGACGCGATTCCAAGCTCTGACTGAGAGTCAGGGTCTCCCAGGGGCCGGGCAGGACCGCGCCGGCTTCAGGTCCCTGACGGGGGAGCACAACTTGGGCGAGGAGGGCGGCTTCTCCAAGTCCCCGAGGCTGGTCAAGGGGCAGCCTGGCAGAGGCGTGATGCTCCCGGCCTTTAAACCCAGGACATGAGAGGAGAGGCTTCTGAGAAAAGAAGGCGGCACTGGCCTCTAAGTGCTGAAATCACCTCAAAATGGACCGCAGGAAAGGAGACAGGCACCGAGGGAAGGAGAAATCAAATTCAAGGAAAAACTCAGGTAGTGACACAGCTACGAAGTCCGCTTTTCAAAGCAGCTCTAAGTCTCGGGTGAGAGGATACACTGTGCAAATGGCTATAGTTTCGTTTTTTTGTTTGTTTCTTTGGGTTTTTCTTTTTCTTTTTTTTTTTTTTTTGCTTTTCAGGGCCGCACCCTGGGGATATGGAGGTTCCCAGGCTAGGGGTCGAATCAGAGCTGTAACCTCCAGCCTCCACCACAGCCACAGCCACGCCAGATCTGAGCCGCATCTGTAACCGACACCGCAGCTCACGGCAACACCGGATCCTTAACCCACTGAGCAAGGCCAGGGATCGAACCCGCCACCTCATGGTTCCTAGTTGGATTCGTTTCTGCTGAGCCACGATGGGAACTCTTGCAAACAGCTTTTTCAAAAATAAAAGTCCAATAGTACCGAAAGGCTCCTAATGAAAAACACAAGACTGTCTCAAATAGGGAAAAACAGCGTTTGGTGAAATTCAACAGCCCTTCCTGATTTAAAAAAAAAAAAATGTGGTAAACTAAAAATAAAAGATTTCTTAACCTCAGCAAAGGGTCTGTGGCAGAAACCTACAACAACCACTAGACTTGGAAACATTCCCAGTAAAGACGGACCAAGGACGGGTGCCAGCCACACGGACAGCTGCCTCCAAAGCACAAGGCTGGGGAGGTTCGCGATTGCCGCTGGGGTGCATCGGGTTAAGAATCAGACTGCAGGCGTTCCCGTCGTGGCTCAGGAGTTAACGAACAGGACTAGCATCCATGAGGAGGCAGGTTCGGTCCCTGGCCTCGCTCAGTGGGGGGCGCTGTCATGAGCTGTGGTGTAGGTCACAGACGCGGCTCAGATCTGGCGTGGCTGTGGCTGTGGTGCAGGCCAACAGCTGCAGCTCCGACTGGACTCCTAGCCTGGGAAGCTCCATATGCGGTGGGTGTGGCTCTGAAAAGCCAAAAAAAAAAAAAAAAAAATCTGACTGCAGCAGCTCAAGTCACTAACATTCAATCCCCAGGTCCAAGCATTGATCCAGCGTTGCTGTACCTGTGGTGTAGCTGGTAGCTGCATCTCAGATTTAATCTCTGGTCCCAGAACGTTCGGTATGTCACAGGTACAGCCATTAAAAAAAAAAAAAAAAAAAAAGCGCCTGGGGAGGTTTTCCCAGGGCTTGCAAAGGGAAGCATTTCCATCAACTAAGTTTTCAGTAAGCAGTAAATCTGTAGTTCTCCACCCGAGGGGGCTGTCAGGGTCTCTGCCCATCTTCCAAGACAAAAACATCTGATAAACTTTATTGAAAACGTTCCTCAAAATGTTAGGATCCCCCAGCAGAAAATTCCACCGTGAATGCGAACAAGTGGGACCTCAGCTGAACCAGGATATAAAAATGCTAACTTTGCGGCAAACAAGAGCCTCTGATTTGCTTCGGGGTCTGTTTCTTTAATCAGGAAAATGTGGGAGACTTCAACGAGCGGATCGGTGCTCAGGCTCACTCTGACTCAGAGTCTCCTATTTAAACAAAAATGTATTAACGATGACTGGGGACACGTGAAGCTTCCCCTTGTTTTCCAGCCTGATTTAGGGGTTTGGCAGCGCTGCGCGGCGGCTCACAGAGGAAAGGCCTAAGGACCTGCCTTCCTGAGCCTCCGTTCCTTTCCCTCTCTTGCACCACTGCCCGCCACCTCTTCCCCGTGCCAGAGGCACCGTCAACAGATCACACGGCACACTGGGAACGGCTTCGAGGGACAGCTCCACGGTCACACGCATCTGCTTTGGAGCTCACGCTCCAGCCCCGCAGGACAGCAGCACACACTCACGAGCATGCCCCACAGCCCCGCTCTGTTCCAAACGCTCGGCGCCAAACACGGAGCACTTCGGAGGGCTGGAGAGCAGTCTTTGTGAGCAAAGACTCAAGTTCGCAAGCTGTGTGGGAGGCAGGATTCAGGGGTCAGGCAAGGCTGAAAGAGCCAGGCTGGTAGCAGAGAGAGAGAGAGAGAGAGTGTGTATGTGTGTGTGTGTGTGTGTGTGTGTGTCCCCCACCGCCCCCGGCACATGACCTTAAAAATGAACAGTTTTAAAGCAAGGAGAGGAGGCAAAGGAACTTCTTATCTGCCTCCGAGCCAGGCTCGACCTTAACATTTTAGCTGCTGGAGATCCGGGCTGTCCCCTGAGACGTGCCTCCCTCTCCACCCTCGCGGCCCAGACCACAGACGGTCCCCTCACGCCCAACACCGGAGGCGCCGTCGGAGAGTCAAACCCGCCCTTTTAAATAGATTTCCTCCGCCTCCGTCGCCTTGTCTTCGTCTTGTCCTTTACTCCTGTGATGGCAAAAGGTCCCTCAGTTCTGAGAGACGTCTTTATGGGTCATGCGGAGCCCCTGCGGCTGCGGGGACAGCGAGGACACAAGACGCTGCCCAGGGCCACGCGGCCCCTTCGCTCTGAAGGCTCCGGGAGCGGATTCCAGCAGGAGACGGAGCCACCGTGTACACACGCCCACCGCACGTCTCAGCGCCGAGCAACAGATGTTTAGCAGCTGTCCAGCAAGAGTGCAGGCTGGAGGAACAGGAGGTGAAACTTGACGGAGCCAGAGAAAAGAGAGGCGGGAGTGCAAGGAGGGAAACACCCGGCTGAAGGCAGCCGGGCACCAGGGCGCCCTGACCGACCTGCCTCAGCCGGGTGCTGCCATCCGCCGCCAAGGCGGTAAGAGCGGCCACGTCTTACTTTTACACACACTCCCCCCAAACGTTAGAGCATGCCTGCTTCTATTTTTAAAAATATGATGCCTCGTTTAGCTTATAAAGAATCTGTATTTCGCTACCGCCAGGAGCACTCGTTTTCCTGGGAGGCGCGCGGAGCGGGGCGCACGCGGTCACCAAGCGGAGCCCAGCCGCGGGCAGGCCAGGGGCCACAGCTCAGCTCCTCCCGTGTGAGCCTGTGCGAGTTACTGCATCTGGTTAAGTCTCAGTTTCCTCGTCTGCACGGAGGGGCTGGCAGGCCTATCTCGAGGACTGCTGTAAGAACCGGCAAGGAGCTACGATGCCCCCTCCAAGTGCTAGGGTAGCGGCTGGCACACCGCAATTAACCACCGACCGGTGGCACTCTTGCTGCTGCTGCTACTATTGTATTAACTACTATTAACACCTTTCACCTAGACACTTACAAGGAGTTTCTCCCCCTTAAAGCAGAGCCTCAGGCACTTAAAACTAACAATACCTGCTCCCATTCTACTGGGGGGCTGGGGGGCGAGGGGGTACTTTCTTGGTGGTGTCTGGATCTGCGGAGGGCATCGAGGGACGAATGCAAACCCCAAGGAGACAGACCCAGTCAAAAATAAACACCCGACATCCCAATCTGCATTCTAGTCTACCAGCCACTAGGCTCAAGGGAAGTGCAGTCCCTGAGGACTGCAATCCCCATGTGAAGGCTGTTTCTCACCGTGCAATTTCCACGGCAAAAAAAACCCTGTGTTCACAAGAGGAGCCACGGCTTGCATGCCAACGACAACGCCACACGGCCAATCAATGACAGTGTGGCTCTCGCCGGCGCTGACGGATGTCTGCCATGTAATGACATGAGAAGGGCTGGGAGGAAACCCTAAGTACAGAGAATTTGGCTCCTGTTTTGAAAAATATATATATTCACTCACAGAAAAGTCAAGTTGAATACACCAAAATGGTGATCATGACAGAATGAGAGATGATTTTTCAGTCTCTTCTTTGTAATTTTCTGAAAACTTTTAGGAGCTTGTACTTTCACGATCAGAAAAAAAAGAAAAAGAAAATCGATAATGCTATTTCCACCTTAAAATAAGACGTTACTCCGCGGCTGAGCAGGTCACATGTGGCATGCCACGGGTCACAGACAGCTGCTCTCACCCCTCAGGGTCCCAGGCCCAGTCCTGGGGGCCCTTCTGTAGGCCTCTTCTTAGCTTCCATTCACTTAGCAAATCCTACTCAACACCTGCTCTGGAGCAGGGGCTGTGCCTGCAGCAGGGGCCACGCACAGCGACAAAGCCACAGCCGCTGCCCAGCTTACCCTTCCCGGCCTGTAAGGAAAAGCACCAACTCCCACCCCACCCCACCCTCGTACACACATGATTCATATCACAAAACCCCAGTAAGGTGCAGCAGGGGAAAGGCAGAACGATAGGAAACTCGGCCTGAGGGTCAGGGAGGGCGGAGGGGGTGACCTGGACACGGAGCCAGGCAGGTGAGGCGCAGGGCGCTGACGAGAAGCTGCTTCCAGGCAAGGACACGGTCCGAGCAGAGACTCGAGGGCTCCGCAGCACGAGAGAAACGTCTCACGGCTCACATGACATCGAGATGGGGTCTGTCTGTGCGCCAGGAGTCGACCCATCTCCCGGGTCCTCGTACGCAACAGTCACACTCAAAAAATGTATGTTTCAAATCAGCCTGGTTATCCATTTACAGTAGGAAATACAACTGCCTTGAGCACACGCTCTTTGCTTTCAATGCTGACCCATCAATTCAGAGACAAACAGGAACCTACCCCAGGGAACGGTACCAGCAACTAACACATCATCACATCCTCTCCCACCTCCAAGTGCGTGCACGCGACTGAACGGCGGGCGAGACAGTTCACGGGCATCACGGTCCTGCCCAGATGCCCTCGCCGCTCCACAGAAACACCGCACCCACACCAAGTCCACCGCTAACACCTGCTGCATGCAGCTGCACACGGGGTCTTCACCGAGCCGGGCCCACGGGGCAGCTCTGCCTCCGGCCCGGCGGGGACACAGCCATCCTTCCCTCTGCTACTGCACAGCCAGCCATCTGTGGCCTTCAGAAGGGGAGACGGTGCTGGCTTTACAGGCTATGAGCCTAAGACAGGAATCACCCTCCCTGTTCAAACACTGCGAGGACACCTCACTGCTGTCCCCGAAAAGCCTCAAAACACGGTCCCGCTCCAGACTCCTCTGAGCCTAACCGGGAACCATCTGACCGCTCGGCTTTCTCGCCCCCGCCTGCACCCGCAGCTTAAACTTGCCTGTCTCCTGGTCTCTCCACACCCCCGAGGTTTCACCTCCCCGACCTGCCTCGAGATGCACTGTTTCCAACCTTCCCTTGCTTTCCAGCCCCCTTCCAGACTCGCTGCCAGAGCCAATCCTGGATAAACTCAACCGCCCTTTAATCCAACCCAGACATAAGCACATTCCTGACAATTAAAACAAACCGGAGGCAAATCAGTTCTCGGATCTTGGGGAGAACAGCAGCCAGAGGCAGGCAGGGCCGCGGGAGGCGCAGCTGCAGGACGGGCCAGAGGCCCGGGATCCAGCGCTCGGATTCTCGCTGCCCAGCCTGGGGCCCGGGTCTCTCCTGGCAGCCCTGCCTCCCACTCTCCATTTCATCTTCCTCTAAGACCACCAAGAAAGAGTGCAGGGCCTGCCAAAAAAAAGGACCGTGTAGAGATTGCCTCACCGGTGCCAGCGGCCACCAGGACCCGGGTGGTGACAGTCGCAGCAGCAGCCAGAGGGCAACCTGAGCAGGCCGCCCGCCTGGGGCACAGCTCCCCCAGGACAGCTCCCCCAGCCCAGCTTCCTGTCGCTGCCCTCAGCTTTCTGGGCGTGGCTCCTAGACTTCCTGCAGGTCCAGTCACCTCCCCTGGGTCTTCCCAAAGATTTCCTCTGGTCACCCGAAGCCACTTGTCACCGCCTCCACCCTCACTTCTCCGTCCACTGCAGCCTCCAGGCAGCCCAGACCTTTCTGGCCAAGCTCCTTCAGTGGTGCTGCTCCTAAAACCCCGTCCCCCAGGCACCCACGTGCTCCGCCACACCCCAGCTTCTCTGGACATCTCAACGCCTTCACGACCTCAACCGTCTCCGAGGTGCTAATTTCTGCACTGTATTCAACTGGCTGCCAGACCCCTGCACCAGGAAACCCTACAGAAACAGCCCGTGTCCAGAAACGAACCCATCCTCTTGACGTCTACCCCCTCCTGTCGGTCCCATTCCCCGCCCGGATTCAAGGCCTCACTCTGGGTCAAGTTAGACACGCTTGGAGTTACTTTGGCCCATATCCAAGGGGTCACCAGATCCTAGAAGCTGTCACTACCTCAGCAACAAGTTTCCGTTTGAGGTAGTCCACCGCCTCTTCGTCTCTGGTCCCAGTTCCTACCCTCCTTCAAGGCCTTCTTACAGACCTCGACTTTGCACTCCTCTTTCTGAATCCCCGAGCTGATCAGAGCTACCATCCCGCCTGCAGCCCCGACTCAGGGGCCCTGACCACGCTACGTGCAGCGGGAGCCGGGCAGGGCCAACCTTCGCGCCTTGGGCAGCCGCCGCGCAGCTCCGTGAGTCAGCCTCCCAGCTATGCAAACGTCAGACAAGCATGGACACTCGCGGCCCTGGAAGAAGAATCAAAGTACCTTCTGGGTGCTGAGCAAGGTCTGCCTTCCCAGGAACTCACATTCCCCTGGTCCCATCTGCATCCGGGCCAAGGAGCCTCTCGGAGGAGGAGGAGGAGAGAGGCCCCGGGGCCCCGCTGTTAGAGGAGTGCGTGGAGGGCCTGACGCCCTGGGTGTCCCGGGTCTGGGGCAGGAGAGGACACCAAAAGCCCCAAAGCGGAGGACAACACGCAAGGATGACTCAGGCTCAACCTCAAGGCCCGGATGCTCAAGGAGGGGGGGCTGGTTTCAGCACAACTTGTACTTAAGACTGGAACCCCCCGGGGGCCCCGGGACCTGGCGACCCCGCCAAGCAGCTGTGCTCAGGGAAGAAGAGCTGAGAGTTCGGTGCAAACTAACAGAGCAGGACGGGACCAAGGAACCCCTGGCGGCCTGCAGGGCAACCCCTGGCTCAAAGAGGCCATCACAGAGGAGACGACGGACTTCCTCGAGATGGGCAATCACAGGGCTCGAGGGACGCGTTGGAAAAATAAGGGACGCGGCCCAAGCCAGTGAAGAAGGCCTTCCGTTTTCACAGGCCCTTCCCCACCCTCAGCGCAGGAGCGAGAGCCCCCCATGCCTCGTCTGAGTGCCTCTAATCTGGTCCCAAGGGAAGTGTCCCAGCCCATCGCCCCCCAGGCCCCTAGCCTCGCCTTGCTCCCAGCACACCACGCTGCGGGGGTGTCCCTCGCCACACCGGGGACAAGCTACACGTTTTTCGAGGCTCGGTTACCACGCACTCCATCACGTCTGCGCTGGTGCCAGCCGCCTCAGGACGCTTTCTGCCCAAGGGCCTCCGCAGCCACACGTCCTGGCTCCGCCCCGCGCCGGCCACGCCCACAGCCTGCCACCCTGCCTCACACGTGGTCACCTGACAGATGAAAACTCAGACGCCGCCGGCAGTGAGCAGTGTCCTGCCACCGCCAACTCAGTCACTTCCCCTCTGACACAGAGCGTGTGGTGAAGCCCCCAGGCAGGGAGGCTCCTTCAGGATCTGAGTGCCCTGTTCCCTCCTCCACTGTGCAGCAGACCCCCGGGGGCCTGCTCTTCCGAGGACAGCCCTTGTCCCCAGCAACAGAGGCTCAGAAAACAAATGACCCACATCTGTTGATGAAATGAGCTGAGCAGAGGCACCACCCACCTCTCACCCACCTGTTCTCTGATTTCTATCAAAAAACATAAAAACAGGAGTTCCCGTCGTGGCGCAGTGGTTAACGAATCCGACTAGGAACCATGAGGTTGCGGGTTCGATCCCTGGCCTCGCTCAGTGGGTTAAGGATCCGGCGTTGCCGTGAGCTGTGGTGTAGGTTGCAGACGCGGCTTGGATCCCGCGTTGCTGTGGCTCTGGCGTAGGCCGGTGGCTACAGCTCCGATTAGACCCCTAGGCCTGGGAACCTTCATATGCTGCGGGGGCAGCCCAAAGAAATAGCAAAAAGACTAAATAAATAAATAAATAAATAAAAACAAAAACACACTTTTTATTCCCACGAGAATTTCTGCCAGTGAGAAAGTTCCACCCATGGGGAGTCTCCATCGTGGCTTAGCGGTTAACTAAGTATCCATGAGGAGGTGGGTTCAATCCTTGGCCCAGCTCAGTGCGTTAAGGATCCAGTGTTGCTGTGAGCTGTGGTGTAGGTCGTAGATGGGGCTTGGATGCCTCATTGCTGTGGCTGTGGTGTAGACCAGCAGCTGCAGCTCTGATTCAACCCCTAGCCTGGGAACCTCCATATGCCACAGGTGTGGCCCTAAAAAGCACCCCCCCCAAAAAAAGCTTCCACTCATGTGTCCAAGCAGTACACAGGAACCTGACTACTTATAAGTTTATCTTTATTTCTTCCTAAATCTCAAAAGTCAGCCAACTTTCAGGGGTGGCAAGAGAGGCAAACCCCAGAGAGAACATGAGTTTAGCTACGTGCACAGAAGCCTTCACCTGGCGCTGCAAGAGTCTAAGGGTGGCGTCAGTTTGGCTGAGATTAGGAGTGGGTATACAGGAGGCTTCAGGCAAAGACAGCAAGGCTTTCACGCATTCTAACATTCTAACAAAAGAAAATACATTTTTGGAGTTCTCGATGTGGCACAGTCGTTTAAGGATCCAGCACTGTCTCTATGGCGGCACAGGTTCAATCCCTGGCCGGGGAACTTTCATGTGCCATGGGTGTAATCAAAAAAAAAAAAAAAAAAAAAAGAAGACAAGACAATACATCTTAAATATCTCAGACAACCTTCTGAGCCTTCTGAGGTTGAGCATCATTCGAACCCAGGAAAATGGCTACGAACCTTGTTCCAACCGGAAGAAGAGTGGGCTATTAATATTTTAAGAGTTAGTTGTATTTTTTTTTTCTTCATTTGTGGCCACACCCATGGCATATGGAAGCTCCCAGGCCAGGGATGGAATCCAAGCTAGAGCTGCAACCTACATCACAGCTGCAGCAATGCCAGATCCTTAAATCGCTGCACCACAGAGGGAACTCCTAGTTGTACTCTTTTTAAAAGAATTTCTTTTTAAATTCACTTCCAAGAAAATCAGAGAAACACTGTGAATCTTAATATCTATTTTAACTGCTTCATTTGTAACCAAAAGAAACCACCCTCAGGCTCCCATTCAAGCATAATTCCTTCCTGCAGGTAATTGTTTAAACAATTTCCACCAAAAGAATCTCTTTACGGCTGTTTTAAAACAAGTAAAAGGGCTGAGGGAAAAATACTGAAAGATTAAAGAAATGACTGCTAATGGACAAGATGCAGTTCAGCAGAGGCTAATGGAGGCAGCTGTGCTTTGTAAAGAAATCCCAACAACAGCATAATGTAAATAGCCTACAACATGGCCAAGCATACTGAGCAAGCAAAAGTAAATTTAAAAAGAAAAGCCCTTTGGTGAAACGATCTTGTATGGTACTAGGACGGATCCACCTCATTCATTACACATCTGTCCAAACGCACAGAAGATCTGACAAGGAGAGCAAACCCGAACGTAAACCGGGGCCAGTGGGTGATGTGTCGACAGGCGGTTTTAAGAGCGGTAACAGGGGGACCATCCCCGAGGGCTGTCCAGAGCAAAGGGGGGAGGCGGCAGGTATACAAGCAACCCCTGAACCTTCTGCTCAATTCTGCTGTGAATCTAAGACTGCTCCCCAGAGCACATCTATTTAAAAGGAGAAAAAGACAGACAGAAAGCCAGCCAGCCTTTCCTTCCTGTCCTCTGTGGTCTCTGCCCATCAACACCCACAAGCGGCCACCGATCTGTCCCCTGCTCTGTTTCCTGCCCCCACTGCACGTTCTCCTTCAGCAAATACACAGGCTCCCACTGTCTCAACTCTCATCTCCGTTCATGACTTGCAAATGTGATTCCCAGCCCTGTTCCCTTTCCTAAGCTTCAAAACTGTCTCCATATGGAGGGCTCCCTAGTGTCTCAAAATGAACACTTTCCAACAGAACTCAGGGCCAATGCAAATGGACAAGAGACTAAAATCTCAAGAATAAAACTGGAAAGGAGGAGATAAAATTATCACTTGCCAAAGAAATGACTGCAGAAGTAGAAAATCCAAGAGACCCAACCCAAAAGCTACGTTTCTAAAGTCAGTAAGATAATCTGGTAAGCTAGTGAGATTCCACCATGCAGAAACCAACAGCTCTCATAAATCCAAACAATAACTAAAGTGGAAATATAATGGGAAAAATACCTCAACTGCAATGAAACAGCACAAAGGCAACCATTAAAAAAAAAAAAAAAAAAAAGACAACTTAGAGAATGGGAGAAAATAGTTTCCAACGATTGCAACTGGCAAGGGCTTCATCCCTAAAATACACAAACAATGTATACAACTCAACAGCAAAAAAGCCAACAATCCAATGGAAAAATGGGCAAAAGACCTGAAGAGACATTTCTCCAAAGTAGACAGAAGGCCAATAAGCACATGAAAAACACTCAACATCCCTGATATCAGAGAAATGCAAATCAAAGCTACTACAAAGTAAAGATCATAAGGAAAAACAAACAAAATTGGCCAGGAAAACTCTGAAAAGAAAAATAAGAAGGGAGGAGTTAACGAATCCGACTAGGAACCATGAGGTTGCGGGTTCGGTCCCTGCCCTTGCTCAGTGGGTTAACGATCCCGCGTGGCTGTGGCTCTGGCGTAGGCCGGCCGCTACAGCTCCGATTCGACTCCTAGCCTGGAAACCTCCATATGACGTGGGAGCGGCCCAAGAAATAGCAAAATGACAAAAATAAATAAATAAGTAAGAAGGGGGAGGAAACTAACTCTAAGCAACATTCAAGCAGCATGGCCTCTGAGGAAAGAAAACCAAGCAGTATCTACATCAGAGTCTCATGGAACAGAAGAGAACGTCCAGAAAGGGTCAAATCAGGTGAAAACTTAGTCTATGACAAAGGCAGCAAGGGA
This sequence comes from Phacochoerus africanus, assembly GCF_016906955.1. Lineage (NCBI taxonomy): Eukaryota > Metazoa > Chordata > Mammalia > Artiodactyla > Suidae > Phacochoerus > Phacochoerus africanus. The sequence goes on along the minus strand of NC_062548.1, from coordinate 6,602,387 downwards.
AAGATGAACTTTTTAATCAACGGTGTTGGAACAACAGAGTCTCTTGGGAAAAAAAAAAGATAAAGCTGTATATATACACCTCACCCCATGCATCAAAACCAACTCCAAGGAGTTCAAAGGCTTAAGAGTAGAAAGGCAACCCGTAAAATAAAACAGACAACATTCTTTTATAATCGTGGAATGGAGAAGTCATCTCCAAGTATGACTCAAAACGCAGACGCCACAAAAGAAAAAACAAATGCCTCTGGCTGCATTCAGAAAACAGATCTTCAGGGCAACAAGACAAAGCAAACAAACAGTCAGAAGCAAAATCACAGGCGAAATGGCAAAGAGGTGTCATCTGCAATTCGTAGGCACGAACCCCTTAACAAAGAAGGACCTTCGAAGTTGAAGAGGCAAAGGCCCGTTCGTAACCCAACAGACACATGGGCACAAGGACAGGAAAGCAAAGCAAAACCACACCAAGATGTCACCTCTGCGCCACCAGGCTGTCACAACCCCCGAGATGGCCAGCCAGCATCCTGCCAAGGAGGCTGCAGAGACCAGGCTCTCTGCCACCTGGCTGGCAGGAGTCAGAAACAGCACATGGGTGTGGAGGGACGTCTGGTCATGTCACCAACATTTCTTTTGGATCTGGACTCCCACTTCTAGAAATTTCTCTCTCAGAGAAATCTGCAAAAATGGGCATATTCACTGCAACATATCAAAAGATTAGGTGCTGGTTAAATAAACCGGGACAACCACACAAGGAAATACTATGCAGCTGTTTTTAACAAGTGAGGAGGAGTTCCAACATGCGTGTGGGTGTACCACCATGGAGTGACTTCCGGGAAATTAAACGAAAAGGCCAAGGTGTAAGAAAAAGCAGTGACGAGAACTTACATTTTCCATTATAACTGCATGAATCAATATTGTAAGCATAAGAAGAAACCAAAAGAAGTATTTCTAAGGAGTTCCCGTCGTGGCGCAGTGGTTAATGAATCCAACTAGGAACCATGAGGTTGCAGGTTCGATCCGTGGCCTCACTCAGTGGGTTCAGGATCCGGCGTTGCCGTGAGCTGTGGTGTAGGTTGCAGACGCGGCTCGGATCCCGCGTTGCTGTGGCTCTGGCGTAGGCCGGTGGCTACAGCTCCGATTCGACCCCTAGCCTGGAAACCTCCATATGCCGCGGGAGCGACCCAAGAAATGGCAAAAAGACCAAAAAAAAGAAAAAAAAAAGTATTTCTAAGAAGTAGGACAGGCTCGTGTGTGTGCCCTGACACGCCAAACACGTCTCCCCCCGAAGGAAGAAGGACAGAGCAAAGCTACCTTCCCGTGAGCAGAGGAAGCCGCCCGGCCCAGGCTTCCGGGTGTTCGAGGACAGCCCCAGGCAGTGAGCTCGGCCACGGAGCCAGCAGCTCTGAAGAGAAGGAATTCTGGGAGTTCCTGCTGTGGCACAGGGGGTGAAGAACCCAACTACAGCAACCCCCGGGCTCGGGTCGCTGCGAGTTCGATCCCTGGCCCGGCACAGGGGGTTGAAGGATCTGGCAGCTGTGCTCTAGGGCACAGCTGGGACTGGGATCCTCTCGGCCCAGGAACTTCCACAAGCTGCAGGTGCGGCCAGAGAGAGAGAGGAAGGGAAAGAGAACCAACGAGAGAAAGAAAAAGAGGGAGGAGGAATTCTCGGGCAGGCTCAACAGACACCCTCCTGCTCCGCTGTGGATCCCGCGTGGACAGAGGGCGCCGCCCTGGGGCTGCCGCGTGAAGAACCAAGCCAGACCCAGGTGGGAGCCACCTTCGGCCCTCCCTCGGCCCCGTCCCTGCAGGCCGGAGGTGATCCCCGACCCTCCCGGGGACGCTCCAGGGCCCAACTCGAGGTGCTCAAAAGTCGCTTCTCCTCCTGACGTGCCCAGCCAGCAACCCTGGGCCCTCGGTGTGGCCTGAAAAGGAACGGAGAACTAGAGCACATTCAGGATTCTCTGCTCTGGGCGTGAAAGCACCTGCTGATGGCGAGAAGAGCAGGGGTGAGGAGACACCTTGAAAGGCCGCCCCTGGACCGGGCCCGGCCAGCGGTGACCAGGAAGCGAAGGCGCGCAGGAGCTGGAGCGCGGGACAGGAGCGCGGTGGTGGTGGCGGTGGTGCAGGCAGGCTGGGCCGAGACGCGGCTCTGCTGCTCCCCCTCCCCCTCCCCTCCCGGCACGTTGGGGTCCAAGGGGCGGGCATCGGGGACCCGCAAGGGGAGCCTGAGTCTGGGACGTGTTTCGCTCGGGTTCCGTGGGATGTACTTATGTGGCTTTCAGCCACTTCTGCCGAACACATCTGAGCGCATGGACCAGTGACTCCAGGCGCCCTGCAGCGCCTCACCCGAGGGCAACCCGCCCGCGGTGGACGGCAGAGGTGCTATTTTACTAGGACGAGGTCTTCCAGGGCCCAACACCTCAAAGGTGAGCTTAGTTAGGGGAGGAGAAACGACGTTTGAACTGAAGGCCCATCTGTGGAAAAGGGTTCCCATCAGATATATAAATTTTCAAAGAGAAGGCTGGATTCTCCCGGAAGTCTAATCGGAATGGAAATGCTCTCCGTTAGGCATAAGCTCGATAACCACACTATGTAAGCCTATAAATACACCCCGTTTTCTTTTTTTTCTCCCCTTTGGCGGTTAACGGTGAAAATGCATGAGAATGCCTCTGTGTAGAGGTTCTAAACCTGCAGTCCCGAGCGAGCAGGTGGGTCTGCGGGGAAGCTGTGTGTCTGATGCAGCCCAGGGAGTCACACTGTAACCGGTGCACCTCGTCCGGATGCAGTGTGGCAGCGTCAGACCTGACAGATAAGACGGCAGTCACAACGGCTGTGGGGTGACAAAACCCCAAACCTGCTCATCGACAAGTCACAATTCAACTACGTAACTCGACGCAACTTAGTGACAACTGTTTTCGGCATTTCAACTGCACGTGCAGGTGCATTACTTTCATTTTTTTATTTATTTTTTGGTCGCACCCACAGCACAAGCACGTTCCCGGGCCAGGGAGCGAACCCTTGCCACAGAAGTGGCTCCGAGCCACCGCAGTGACAATGCCAGATACTTAACTTACTGCCCCACAAGGGAACTTCAGGGGCACTACTTTTAGAATAATCTTGTATATATTTTTTCAGAACATTTTATCGTTCAAAAATTCAAATATGATGTGAACAAAGTATCCTGGTCAAATTTAAAACCAAAAACTGGAAGAAAGGTGATTAGAAAAAGCTTTAAAATGGCAAAAAAAAAAAAAAAAAAAATTCGTATATTACAATAAACTTAAAACTCTGATGGTCAAAATCTTGGGAAAAAACTTTCCCAAATTATCATTTAAAATGTTCATCCAGCCATTCTAGAGGACAGACTGGATCATCTTTCCATTCCTTTTACAGTAAAATACAAAATTACTGTCCCGTGAAGAGGCTCTCCATTAGCTAGGGTAGGCAACCAAAAATGAAAGGAAATTGTGCCAAGAAGAGAAATGAATTATGGGGGCTCTCGGGGTTTTGACTTATCTGTGGCTTTATAAGCTTTTTAAAAACGTCAAAGTGGTGACCTCTTTTTCATTCTAAACAAGTTTTCGCCTCGAGACTCAATGTTGTATGATGCTTCTTAAAGAAGGTGTTCCAGATGCTAAGTTTCGGGTCCCGCCCAAGCTGGCTCCTCCCGAGGGCCACTGATGCTCGGTCCCCCCACCCCCACACGGTGCACCTGTGCGAGACCCCTCCCGACCCTCGTCTCCTCCCTCCCCTCCCCTCCCACCTGCTCTCCTCCTCAGGCCCTCCTGCCTCTCAGACTTTCCAGAAGATCTGTGCAAACCTATCTCCCAATGGTTTGGGGACCTCTATTTCTAAAAAAACATTTCACAAAACGGATCATCTCCCACCAAGCCCTTCCCCCCCAACGAGGCGTTTGCATCTTCTTCAAGATTCTGCAAAGTATCTTTTAATTATCTTTATCTTATTATTAGAGGTAACCATCTAAATAAATTCAAAAACCCAGTGACAAAAACTAAACGGGACCACGGTCCGTGCTTCCATCTGACAGGACCTCATCCGAGATCAGACTGCTTTGCGTTTTTCTGCCCTCAGTGATGTGAAATGCACAAAACCCCAGGTCAGGGCTGTGGTTCGGGTTTGATCCCTGGCTCAAGAACTTCCACATGCCTTGGGTGCAGCCAATTAATCCGCTGATATCCCCCCCGCCCTGTTTTTTTTTTTTTTTTTTGCTTTTTTAGGGCCGAACCTGGAGCACATGGAAGTTCCCAGACTAGGGGTCGGATCAGAGCTGCAGCTGCTGGCCTACACCACACCTCATGGCAATGCCAGGTCCTTAAACCACTGCATGAGGGCAGGGATCAAAGCCGCGTCCTCAGGGATCCTAGTCAGGTTCATTACCACTGAGCCACAGCGGGAACTTGTGATGTCCCCTTTGTAAGAAGAACAGGCAGGGTCTTTCCTTTGCCCAACCTACCGCCTCTGTCTCCCCATCACCTATCTGTTGGCTTCCTTCGCGGTTAGAATAACTTGGATCCACTTTTATTATTACTGCCATGATTACTGAATTATGGGGGGGGGGGGTCTTTTCATTACATATCTTCTCTTTCAAGAATTATTTATGACATTTGGAGTTCCCGTCGTGGCGCAGTGGTTAATGAATCCGACTAGGAACCATGAGGTTGGGGGTTCGATCCCTGGCCTCGCTCAGTGGGTTAAGGATGCAGTGTTGCTGTGAGCTGTGGTGTAGGTCACAGACATGGCTCGGATCCTGAGTTGTTGTGGCTGGGGTGTAGACCAGCAGCTCTAGCTCTGATTAGACCCCTAGCCTGGGAACCTCCATATGCCGCGGGTGCGGCCCTAAAAAGACAAAAGACGAAAAAAAAATTATTTATGACATTTGAATTTTGACTTGTAACCAAATTTATAATTATTTAGACTTAAGTTGACATTTAAATGATTTCAATTCAAGGTTGGTTTTATTTTATGTCCCAGCTTTCCCCATCCTGAGTTATTTTAATTTCTCTCTTAGTGGACTGGAATGTATCTTTGAAAAAGTTTTTTTCAAGAAAGAAAAAAATCACAGATGAATATCAGGGAAGTTTTAGGTACAGGCAGCAGAAAAAGGTGCAAAGAGTCATTTTTTTTTTTCCTCTTTCACAGCTGCGCCCTCAGCATATCCAAGTTCTCAGGCTAGGGGTCAAACTGGAGCTACAGCTGCCAGCCTATGTATGCCACAGCCACAACAATGAGGGATCCGAGCCACATGTGCAGCCTACAACACAGTTCACAGCAACACCAGATCCTTAACCCACGGGGCGAGGGCAGGGATTGAACCTGCAGCCGCATGGATACCAGTCGGGTTCGTTAACACTGAGCCACAACGGGAACTCCTCAAATGGCCTTAAAGAAGGGGGAAACACTCTGGCTCTCCTACTTCTTAAGTGCAAAGGCAGGGTGCTGGCCTGGCATCTCAGTACCTTAGAACGTCTGTTTGCTGCCTTCGCAAATGAACACAATTAGCGTAATGAGTTAATTCTTGGTTACGGCCTTTCAGCCTCTGCCCTGCTACCTTCCGGCAACACCGCAGGGAAAGCCCACAATCATCGTTATTTCCTTCGTGTACGTTGTCTTTTTTTTTTCCCACCTCTTCCAACCCGCTGTCTGTAAGATATTTTATCTTTGAAATTTAAAAACTTCCCCAGCACGCAGTTGCTGTTTCCCCTCATTCCATCCAAGCCGAGTAAGCCCTTTTAACACACAGAGGCAGCTGTTGTTTTCTCGGCTCAAAGACACGTTTTCCCGTCGTACCTCTGATTCCTGCTTGTGTTATCCGTGTTTTGGTAGGAGCAACTAATTCAGGTCACAGCCCTACTTTAACTTGCTGCACCGGCAACAACGCTCTTCCTACAAATGCCTTCAGTGTCATTACCGTTTCCTGCCCTTCGCTCAGTCGTTCCGCTTTATCTGCCTGATCTCGTCTTTCAATCACTTATCTTCCGAGTCTTCCCTGAATTTTATTAACAGCAGCACAAAGCACACCCAGCCTGAAACGTACTTCTAGTTTTTATAATTTTTTTTTTCAAAATGACACTTTGCCTCAAAGAGCATACCTGCCTCCCTCACTGTGTTTTGGCAACATGTCACGTTTTCTTTTCATTTATCACCGAACAGCAATACTGTGACCCAGTGTGCCCCCCAAGCAACGGCTGGAGCTCCTTAGGCTTCTGGGTTTGGTGGGCTTTCTTCCCAGCTCTCCAAGTCTGTAAGCTGAAGGGCTGAGGCGCATGTAAGTTGCATCAGCCGTTCATGGGTGGTCCAGCTTCTCTGTGAATCCGTCCTGCTGGTTCTGTGATCTAGTTTCTGTACGTAATTCTCCATCTGGCCTGGCTTCTGCTCCAGATAGACGGGTGCTGCCCACCGCACCGGGGAGGACGGCTACGGGGGAGGGGGGTGGCGGAGGTAAGGATGCCACGTGTGGCCCCGGGCCTCCGAGTCCAGCTGCCGCGCAGGAGCAAACCCACCCCCGCTGCCTGCGGCCACTTGGCCAAACTGGGCCTCCGCACCCCCAAATCAGCAGAGCCAATGGCACGGTCTCCTACGCTCCTCCTAACCCCGCCCTGAGCTCTCAGGGACCAGTCACCAGGCAGCCCTTGGTGTTTCTTCTCCCGGACCCCAATTCTCATGGTCCCCAATGCTCACGATCGGGTTTTTCCCCCTCAGTCACTTCCATCAGCATCCGATGGATGATTCAAGGAAGAAGGGAGGCAGGAAGTGAGACCAACGCTAGCGCTCACGTCACAGCTTCCCTCAGGTCTTCGACCGTCTTTCCAGTGCTCTTCCATCTTCTGGATTCTCTTTCTTTGGGGGTCAGCTATGCCCGCTACAAAGATTCTGTACGAAAAATTCTCCTGCATCTGTCCGGAAGTTCTCGCCGTCCGCACCCACTTACAGGTCGGATGCAGCTTCGCGACGGCCCAGCGCCGAATGACGTCCTGCTCTGGCTAGACCTCCATCCCCCCATCCCCCCATCCCCCCATCCCTCCATCGAGGGCAGGAAGGTTCGTGGAGCTCCATCCCTGGCAGGCTTCACGTCAGGAGAAGAGTCAGGGCAGCAGCCTTTAGGCTGAAAAGCCCCCGTAAGACAGAAGAAGAAGAAAAAAAAAAAAACCCAGCTTCACTTGGGGTGCTGATACCTCCCCAGGGAGCCCCAATTTTCGTCACAGAGATTTCAGCCTCTGTAGCTAAAGGTCTGCCTGATGCTCAAATGCTACCAACTGCCCGCCTCAAACAGCAAGGGAGAGAGGAGAGGGGGGGCCTGCCGGGGGGCAGCAGAGCACACCCCGCGCACCAGGGAAGCATCCCCGGCCCGGTCTTTCTACGGCTCGCAGTTTCCTACCACTTGCTTTTTTTTTTTTTTTTTTTTTTTAACCATTTGCTGGAATTTCAGGATCCAAGTCCAGTCTCACGTGTCCACCACCAGCAAAGCCGCTCTGAGTCCCGGACGAGCAGACCCCCTGCTTCTGCTGACAGAGCTCAGCACTGCTCCCGGCAAAGTTCAGGCTCTTGAACCCATGCACTTTTAGAGAGGAAAAGATCCATGCCGAAAACATGGATTCAGTGTAGTCCTTCCTCAAACAAAAAGGCTGAAAATCAACTTTCTCCACGGGGGAAAAAAAACAACCACACGCAAACCTAAAAACCTTCAAGACAGGTTGCGAACCAGGGACCCGCCGGCTGACAGAGGGCGTGAACATCTCTCCAACCACCCGGCCCCAAACCAAAGCCGGCCTCCACCCCCGCACAGGGAAGGTTCAGGAACCGCACACGGAGTCACGGCAGGATGGGGATGAGGCTGGAAACGGATCACGCGACGACACGGACCGGCCTGCTGTGCGAAGGAACCCAGACGCTGATTCCCACGCACGCCGCACGTCGCGGCCGCCACGGGCAAAGCCACAGAGACCGCAGCTGCCGGGGACTGACAGGCAGAACCTGCTAAGGACGCCCGGTTCTTTCCGAGGCGGCAGAAACGCGCCAAAGTGAGGTGATGGACCCTTTTGTGACTCTCCCCACAGCACGGAAGCGTCCACTCTGAGAGGGAGTCTGCTGGGTCACGTGAAGGACGGCTCCTTCCACAGAAAGAAGAGTCACCTGCTCATCCCGCCGGGCTCAGGGGTCGCCTCCTCACATGAGCTCTAACAGCACCTCGGGGCCTCATGCTCTCCAGAGAGGCAAACAATCCTTTACAAAGCTACGAAGCTGCCACATGATTCTCTTTTTTTCCAGATTATTCTTTTCTTTTCTTTCTTTTTTTGTCTTTTTGCCATTTCTTGGGCCGCTCCCGTGGCATGTGGAGGTTCCCAGGCCAGGGGTCAAATCGGAGCTGTAGCCGCTGGCCTACACCAGAGCCACAGCAATGACAGATCCAACCCACGTCTGCGACCTACACCACAGCTCACAGCAACGCCGGATCCTTAACCCATTGAGCAAGGCCAGGGACCGAACCCGCAACCTCATGGTTCCCAGTCGGATTCGTTAACCACTGAGCCACGACGGGAACTCCTCCAGATTATTCTTAAGTTTAAAAAAAAAAAAAAAAAAACCCAAAGACTGTGAGTAAAATTGGGACAGGATAGAGAGAGAGGAGACTGGGAGGAAGTTTCTAGAAGGGTTACAAAAACATCCCTTTCAGGAGGAGGCAGAAAATAGCAACGTGTGAGAACCCAGGAGACTGAAGTGTCCTCATGCAAAATAGGTGAGGCTCCTTCTAAACACTGCTCCTCCTGGCACAGACTGAGCGGGCACCTGGGCAGCAGTGCGAAGCTCCCTTCAGTGTGTTAAGCAGCCCCCGGCTCTTCTATGCCCTACAGTGTCACAGGCTTGGTTTTTTAAGACTCTGAACCATACTTTTGTGCTGAATAGTAAATATGTTTACTGCTAAGGCCCTGAACCACGGAAATGTGTAAAGAGATCATCTGAAAATAGAATTTCCAGGAAACCTGTCCATAGAGACCGAATCCAAAAAGAACAAGTTGGACGACCCTGCAGAACGGCGAGGCTCCTTCGAAGGCAGCGCAGGGTCTCGAACGGCCCCCAGACAGGATGTCTGGCTGCAATTACAAGAAATCGGAGCCACCGGACCTCCTGAACACAAAAAAAGGAAAAACGCAAAGCTCAAGACACACGCAAATGTGAAAATACGAGTCTTAGGACAGCTCCATCTATCACCAACACCACAGACATGGTCCATCTTCAGCCACAGGGTGGCCACGTGTCCTTGGTCCTCGGAGGACAGAGCTGGTCAGAGATGCAGCGCTTCCAGAGGAACGACCTCGAGGCGGACACGCCACGGCCACGGCTGCTTTTACTGGACGGCTGCTTCTGTGCGTGCTGGCTCTCTGGTGGGTGCGTAAACGTGAGTTCTCCGGAACAGATCGGAGGCGAGAGAGCCGCCCCCCTGGCACAGACGCGGTCCCCTCGCCAGAGCGGGATCGGACCGTGGAGGAGTCCTGGCCCCGCTGCCCATGCGGCGGCTCTGGTCCTCTGTGTTCTCGCAGGTGCCCTGCTCTGCCTCCCGCGGAAAAGACCGCAGCGGCCTCAGCACGCTCTCGGGTTACGCGGCTGCAGACGCACGTGGCTCGAAGGGAGAAACCGAGCCGCCGCCCAGGACCAGGCCAGCTACCAACGAAACCAAGCCTCTGGGGAGGGTTCGCAGCCAGCATCTGGAAGGGAGACCCCCCCCCCCGATCCGGTCGCTGTTCTGGACACTTGCACAGAGCCCCGTTTTCTCCCCAGCCTGCCCTTTCCCTTCCCGAATTTTCAAACACTGAGTGTGCTGTGACCAGCGCCGGACACATTCACAACAACAAAGAGCTTCCAGCTGGATCCTGTATTAGTCTCGGCTGCAGCTCCAAGTTTAAAAATGTGTAAGGGCCAATAGCAAAGTGCTGAGGGAGGGAAGACGACACAGCCGCCTTCCTGAGAGGTAGAGGGTCTCTGCTTCCTCCAACGTCCTGGCAGCCAAAGCATCTCTTCCGTAGCATGGAAACAGAGGGTGTCTAAGTTCTCCCGTTCTAAAGTGCATCTCTTTGTAAAACCGCGGCCAAATATTACAATAAAATCTTTGCTATGTGGAGCCAGATAACTAATCACCTCCATACGGGGGTAGGTCTAACAAGCCACAGTGAGTACTTGTTCCAAGTTCGCCCACGCACATACTCCACTGACATCTGAGCCGTCTAGTAACTCCTTCTGGTTACTGATCTCATCCACATTTACCAAAGAACAAGAAAAATGACTGTGACCTTGACCATGAATGGAGTCGGTGATTTTAATGTATTTATTTGCAATAGCAAAAAAGACATTAAAAAACAAAACCAAAGCACACCTCTCTTCTCTTTAAACACGTAATCTAGACTATAGGATACAAATAATGATATTAAGGCAACCAGCCTGGACTCTTCGAAGAAGTCACTGTCACCAAAAAAAAATTTTTTTAAGACAGAGGAGACATGACTAAAGACCTGGTGTGACCCTTGATGAGAAGCTACACAGGTAAGAAAAATAACCATAAAGGACATGTTGAGAACAAGCTGGGGAGAGCAGAATCCGGACTGCCTGTGAGATGACGCCGTGGAATTACTGTTCGTTCTCTTCAGAATCGCAGGGGTCGGCGCCGAGGAGGGTCAGGTCCTCGGGAGATGAATGCGAGGCGTTATTTAGGGAACACGTGTTCCGCAACACGTAACTCACCTTCACGCACTTTAGCCAAAAAAAGATAAACTACAAAGTACGGCATATTAGAAATAACGTAAATGTGGCAAAATGCCAGCAAATAGGTTAAAGATAGGTGAGTATTCGCTGCACTATTTCAACTTTTCTTTTTTTTTTTTGTCTTTTTGCTATTTCTTGGGCCGCTCCCTCGGCATATGGAGGTTCCCAGGCTAGGGGTCGAATCGGAGCTGTAGCCACCCGCCTACACCAGAGCCACAGCAACGCGGGATCCGAGCCACGTCCGCAACCTACACCACAGCTCACGGCAACGCCGGATCCTTAACCCACTGAGCAAGGGCAGGGACCGAACCCGCAACCTCATGGTTCCTAGTCGGATTCGTCAACCACTGCGCCACGACGGGAACTCCTATTTCAACTTTTCTATAGATTCGAAATGTTCAAAATGCCACGTTGGAGGAGACAAGATGCAATAATCATACGGCCCATCATCGGCTGTTCCTGAACCCAAACCCCAAAGACCTGCCGGGTCACTCTGCTTAGCACGCGCCTGTGGGCAAAGGGCTGACTGCTGATGACGGACAGTCTGCAACGTCTCCTGACTGTGTGAGTGTTCGGGGGGCAGGTGGAGGGCATCGGAAGACCCAGGGCCAGGGATCGAACCCCAATCACAGCAGCAAACCCGGCCACCGCAGTGACAACGCCAGATCCTTAACCCACTGCACCACAGGGGAACTCCCTGTTTGGGATTGATAAACTCTTGGCTAAACAGCTTCACCTGGGTCCTTCCAATGTCCATTTTCCATATATGACTGAAGCGTAAGGAGACTGACACAGAGCCCCAAGGCTAGAGGTAGCAGAGCTGTATACACGTGCTTAAAAATATGTCAACAACAATGACCAGTTCCAGTGTTTAAACAAACCTAAGTGAACCGAAAGTAGACACTGGGATTCTCAGAACAAACCATTAACCTCACAGCTGTTTTCTGCCTTGAGCTGGCGACATTGTCTGAAACATCCTTCAATGGCTGACCTGGAAGAGCAAACAGGCAGAGATTCTGAAATCTTAATTCCCACAGATCACACGGGGGAGGGGGCCTCTCTGATCCCACAGGCCTGAGGCTCCCTGGGAAGGAGGAGCTGCACGGTTCTCTCCAGCGTGATTCACCCCAACAAAGCCCACCAGGAGGCAGGGGCCACGGCAGGCTGTCCACCACAGCACTGGACCAGCCTGGGGGGTCCCCGTTCCAGTAAACGGATGAACGGAAGAGTCTCTGGGAGAGGCGGGGGTGGGGCAGGACACACTTGGACATCAGGGAAAAAGAGCTTCAATAGAATATGTAGGAAACAGGAGTTCCCCTCGTGGTGCAGCGGAAATGAATCCAACTAGTGACCAGGAGGTTGTGGGTTTGATCCCTGGGCTCGCTCAGGGGGTTAAGGATCCCATATTGCCGTGAGCTGTGGTGTAGATCGAAGATGAGGCTCAGATCCCGAGTGGCTGTGGTTGTGGTGTAGACTGGCAGCTGAAGCTCTGATTTGACCCTTAGCCTAGGAACCTCCATATGCCACAGGTGCAGCCCTAAAAAGCAAAAAGGAAAAAAAAAAAGTAGAAGCAGTCTCATAGAGTGAAGAATAAAGAGTTTAACACTACAAAACTCCCCGTCTCTGGCACTGGGGAAGATGCCCAGGTTAGTTTTACCACCTGGCCTTGGCCTTTCCTCCCCAGCTAGTGGCAGCTGAACAGCCCTGACAGGCCGTCTGCAATTCTTTAATTAAGGAAATGGCCCTGCTGTCAAGTGTGTTCCCGAGACTCCCGGTCACCGATTGATCGCGAAAACCAAGATTAAACCGTTCAGGCTGAGCTCATGTGATTACAGAGCTTCTGCACGCTCTCTCCGAGGGGGGACAGCTGGGGCGGCTCCGGTGACCAGCCTGAACGGGGCATGGCCCGGGGGCAGGGCAGGCCTGCGCCGTCTCAGGCCCGGGGGCTGGAAGGACAAGGTTAGCAGAGGACTCTCTCAAGAGCGAAATTCTTTGCACCCGACCTCAACTTGCCACAGGGAAAGCAGAAAAGGGAGCTAGCGTTTCCGACGTCCAACCAGCCCGACGCTTCCTCAAGTCTTATCACCTCTGCGCGCAGGACAGCCTGCTCTCCGCCAGGACGGTGACAGCGGAGGGACGCGGGCAGAGAGAGACGCCCCTCCAGGCAGGGACAAAGGATGGAGGCCGCACCCAGGGCTGTACCCAGAGACTTAAAACCTAAAACCACACGGCAACGGACCGACAGCAGCAGAGCCCCGGGGAAGTAGCTCGGCTTATGTTCTTTCCAGATGAAAAAAATACTCAGGTCCTGCAGGTCCGGCCAAATTACCGGGCATCTGAGAGGCAGAGGCAGAGGCAGCACAGGGGCCGCCAGGCGAGCGGGGGCCACACGCGCTCTCCAGACGCCGCTCCCTGGTCTGAGCACCCGAAGGCCACTCCGGCCCGGAGCAAGGAGGGGAGCCTGCCTGGGACTTTGCTTTCTGCAAAGAGAAACATGGCAGGAGCCATCCGACTCATGGGGGACTGAACCACTATTTTCAACGAAAAGGCTAAGCTTTAGAAACAGGTCACTCTGGGGAAGCCACAGCTGACACTCGGTGATTCCTGGGGAAATGCAGCATCTCCCAAGGGCACTCTGCCTTGTTACGCAGGCAATGAGAGGCATCGTTTTACTCTCTAGACGGTTCTGGCTCTCAGAAGGGCCTCTCCTACTGAGTCAAAGTCTGCAATTGCTCGTCCTCCCACACTTGGGAAACACAGCCTCTGCGTGTGAACAGGCCTCACACTGGAGAGTCACCGAAATCCTCCCCGTTTCCCATACTCTAACACAAACAACAACGAATTCATCTGGCTGTCTCGATTCAAAAAAATTTTAATCTAATTACCGCAACTTGGAAAAGGCCATTCTTGATCATTTTATTTCCTCTCCGCGAAGAGCTAAAAGGAAGCCCTGTCTTCTCCAGAACACTGAATGGCCCATGCCTGCCACGTCTGATGACTGCATTTTAAAAGATATCTCTGTGTGAAAATAAACGGGGTCATAAGGATGTGCCAAAGGAAGCTGTTAATGGATTTATAAGCAGGTGGAAAGAGACTTCATTTTATTCCAAGTAGGAGAAAGCTGGCCAGACCTGGCTCACGTGTCCCTCCTTCTCCAGGAGGACAATGGGGTTACCTCGCTGCTTTAGAGCCCTCAGGAGCCTCTCCTAGTGGTGAGGAGGGCCCCTTCCCAATGGGCAGATACCTGAACAAATCAAGGTGCCTTCGCCAGGGAGAGGGGGCGGGGGAGCAAAGCGGCCTGCTTGCTGCGCAGACTGGAACTCAGCCCAACCAGGGCTACACGCTGCATGGCGGCGGGCAAGGCACCCCAGACACACTGGCCATCAGAGCTTCCCCTGCTGCCCCCAAAAGAGCTCCATCCCATGGAGGTTCCCAGACCAGGGGTCCAATTGGCGCTACAGCTGCCGGCCTACACCACAGCCACGGCAACACCAGGTCCAAGCCGCATCTGCGAGCCACCACAGCTCAGGGCAACATCAGATCCTTAACCCATTGAGCGAGGCCAGGGATCGAACCCACACCCTCATGGGTGCCCGTGGGGTTCGTTAACCACTGAGCCACAAGGGGAACTCCAGCTCCATCCCATCTGGTGGCTTAAAAATCAAGAGCTGTTGGTGCCTAGGAACTTGTACATGCTGTGGGTGTGGCCAGAAAAAATTAAAATCTAAATAAATAAACTTTAAAAAAAATCGACAGTTACTGAAAAGTTATATATTTGGGGGGGCCACGCCCAAGGCAGGTGAAAATTCCCGGGCTGGGTGGAACCCCACACCACAGCAGTGACAGACAATGCCAGATCCTAAAACCACTGGGCCGCCACAGAACGCCTACACTTTATAGAAATGGAAAAAAAATTCGTATTTTTAAAAGTCTATCAGGCCACCCTAGCACTAAACCAACCATAGAAACGGCTCAATGGTGACTGCTCGAAAGGACCTTCGTATGATCAAACTGTAGTCTTAAAGAACCTCCAGAATGTAAAATGATAAACGCAAGCCAGATGTTCACCAAAAAAAAAAAAAGAAAACAAGATTGTTTTTACTTCATAGCAACCAAATAGGTCAAGCCATTTCCTCCTGCAGAGAATCCTCAGGGACCACAAACTCCACTGGAAGAGCATGTGTCTCATACGCATCTGTCCACAGAAAAAGGAAATTCTGCCGTCCAAAATAAACGGAGAGTATTATATGTTCCCATGAAAGTGAAGGAGAAAACTGCCGTCAGGCTGTGTCGACGTGCTGCCAAACATCTGGATGAAAACAGAATTTAAAAGATCACTAACTACCTAGACACGAAGAAACCCTTTTCCATCATCATTAAAATGCTCGGTTTTACAGCCAACTGCCGGTTTTATTTATTAATTACAGGAATACATTGTTCAAAAGAAGAGCTCAGTGATTAAAAATAGCCCTGCTGCAAGTTAAGGACAGGAACTTACTGGCCCTTATTTGAACAGGGCTCCTGGTGACACTGAGTCAGCAAAGAGCAAATCTGCTCTATCAAAGTAAATTACAAAATATTCTTAGCCAACTCAATGGACTCAGGTGAGTGCTTTCTAATATTTAAACCACACTGGAAGACACCGACCCCAAGCAAGTGCTTGCGGAACGGTCTCCTGTTCTAACACACTCGAGAGTCTCAGGTCTATCCCATCGTGCCCACGGGGGAAGGACATGAGCTATAAAAACGTTTTTAAGCTTGATCAACTTCAAAAATCAGGATGGAGAGTCATGTGTTTTCTACTCTCAATTAAAGGTTTTACTATTTTCCCACAAATTCAAAATACTTAATACTTCTTTTTTTTTTTTTTTTTGGTCTTTTTAGAGCCACACCCACCGCATATGGAGGTTCCCAGGCCAGGGGTCGAATCGGAGCTGTAGCCGCCGGCCTACACCCCAGCCACAGCAACTCAGGATCCGAGCCATGTCTGTGACCCACACCACAGCTCACAGCAACACCGGATCCTTAACCCACTGAGCAAGGCCAGGGACCAAACCCTCAACCTCATGGTTCCTAGTCGGACTCGTTAACCACTGTGCCACGACGGGAACTCCTCAATATACTGAATACATTTTAAGCAGCTTGCAGGATACTTTGGTAAGACCTATTTTTTCCTTTCATGGCACAAGTTTCAATGATCCTGCCTTACAAATGGGTAAACCAGCTTCCTAAAGGATGTGCCAGTAACTTTTTAAAAATACTTTCTCGCTCCCACAGTGACTTAGAGTGTGAAAGTGCAAACGGCGTTGCTCTGCTCATCGGATGACCTGTCGTAGGTCCGCTATCACAACGGTTCACCTGAGAAACTCCGAGATGCAAAACATCCCGCCCCCCGGCTTGCCCTCCACTCTCACACAGCAAAGCCCCGGCAAGGCCATGGCCCACGCGTCTCCTTCAGCAAGGAAAAATCCCTCCCGGTCACCCCTTAGCCCGCTCCAGTAAGACTGCACCCCACGTTCCACCCAAACTCTTTTTTTAAGGTCACCCAACCCAGCAGACGCCTGTCACCCTCGGCCTCAGCACGGCCGGCCCTGCCCTCTCCTTAAAGCCCTCCTCCTCCAGCAATTCCACACGACCCGCCAGGCTCCCCAGCTCGGGGTGGACCGGGGAGTCCTCAGGCCTGGCACTTTTCTCCCCTCTCTCAACTCTCTCCCCTAGGGTGTCTCACCCACCCATCCCACAACATCACTTTAAACTTTCCCCAGGAGTTCCCGTCGTGGCGCAGAAACGAACCCGACGAGGAACCATGAGGATGCAGGTTTCGATCCCCTCGCCTTGCTCAGTGGGCTGAGGATCCGGTGTTGCCATGAGCTGTGGTGTAGGCTGCAGATGTGGCTCGGATCCTGCGTGGCTGTGGCTGTGGCGTAGGCCGGTGGCTACAGCTGCAATTCGACCCCTAGCCTGGGAACCTCCACATGCCGTGGGTACAGCCCTCAAAAGACAAAAAAAATTTAAATAAACCTTCCCCGTGTTTATCTCCTAACCAGTCCAGTCTTCCAAGGAGCAGATCACAAAGCTAAACATCTTCCCCCCGTCGCTACCAAGACATCTCACAAACAAGGCCAGCTGTAAACACCAAAACCGAGCTCCGGAGATTCGGTGTCCAGTCAAAGCTGACCAGCTTGCTGCAGGCCAACCCTTCTGCCAAGAACAACTACAAAAGCAGAGCAAACTCTAAGACAACAAGCGTCTGAAGGTGTCGAGAGCAGGGAGGACTCAGGAGACCAGGACCCCAGCGAGAAGGTGCGGAGAGGGGAGCCCAGCTGTCTGAGCCACTCGCCTCTCCGCAGCAGGACGTGGGAGACCAAGGAGCGAAGCAGAGTCAAGCAGCTGAGAATCTGAGGTCGTCAGAATCGCAGGCAGGGTCAGGGAACTGGGGGGACAAGACTAAGAGCTCGGGGGCTGCCAACACCTGGTAAAGACACTGAAGACCAATACTCTAGGAGAAAGGAGAAGCAGGAGAGCAGCCTCATGATTTTAAAGTGCTGTTTCCTGACCCTAAGGGCCTGCCAGAAGCCTCTCGTAAGGCAGGAAAAGAACCAGAGTCTCTACAATTCTTCATACATGGAGTCTAGAATTTAATTAAAGCTTCACGGGTAACCTAGAATCAATACCGAATGACAGAAACTGAGGGTAAAACAGACAACAGAATATATTCACAAGATGTCCAGCATGGAAGTTATCAGACACAAACTTAACTGTGATCAATATAATAACAAAATTCGGTGACAAGGTAAAAAAAATGTATCAGAAAACCGGGATCTAAAGAAAGAACCAAGAAAACTGAAAAGGCAATAACTGAAATTAAGAACCCAACAGATAAGTTTAAAAGCAGATGAGATAGGCATTCCCGCTGTGGTACAACAGGCCTCAGGAGCATCTTGGGAGCGCTGGGACTCAGGTTCAATCCCCAGCCCGGCACAGCGGGTGAGGGTCCAGCATTGCAGCAGCCGTGGCTTAGGTCTCGAATGTGGCTTAGATCTGATTCCTAGCATGAGAACTACACACGCCAGGGGGCAGGGAAGGGATGATGGATATTAGACAGAGACGAAGAAGGGACTAAGGCACTGGAATACAGGTCAGGAGAAAATACACAGAGTGAAGCATGGAAAGGTGAAAGGGATGAAGAATAGAAAAAAGTCTAAGAGACACAGGACATGATAAAAGGTAATCAGTGTCCCTGAGAAGACGACACAGGAAACGCAGCCAAAGTAATAAATGCAGAATGACGAAGATGTCTCCGTATCTAATTCAAGATTAAGACCTTGTCACAGCACCACCAAAAAAAGAGCAACCAATCCCATTAACAATACATTCAGCATATAACACAGCTAAAAAACGAAAAGCAAAGAAAAAATCTTAAAAGCAGCCCAATGGGAGGGGAAACACAGTATCTTCAAAAGAACAACAAAAGCACAGCTGATTTCTCAGCCAAGCAATGGAAGCCAGAAGGCAATGATAAGGTGTTTCAACACACCGCAAGGAATTAACCAGACAGCCTACACTTGTATACCTGGTGAAAATGTCCTTCAGAAGGAGGGCAGAATGATGACGTCTTTGACAAAAAACAAATGAATCCTTCCCCCTCTCCTGAAACAGCAGTACCACCCTCCAGAGTCACAGGAGCCAGAAACCTAGGAGTCACTTTGGATCCCTGCAGCTCCTTCACCTTTCACCTCCGAGCTGTCAGTACATCCATTTGATTCTCTAAAATATGCCTAGTAAAGCAAGGCAAATTCAAACAATACACCATTTCTCTGAGCGCTAAGACCAGACCTAGGGAGAAAGCAGTCTGCCGGCCTCTGGGGAAGCAGCAAGCCCACCTGTCACCACACCTGCCATTCTGGAGAGACACCTGAGGAAGGGAGACAGGCCCGAGGAGCTCACCTCTGCACTGGCTCGAACAAGGTACAACCGACATGAAAAGTCCAAGCAGGACCAGGGAAATAAAGTCTTAGGTGGGTGAGAAGAAAGAAACAGGGTCTACGTGTAACAACGGGCGCATAGCCTCAAACAAGCTGCACGGTGCGACACAGTACGATGCCACTTTTATTATTCTTCAGACAAACCAGGAAGAGATCCATCTATTGCTGTGGGACACACACACACACACACACACGTTAAAGTATGAAAACTACACCGGAGGGCCCACGTTGAGGTCATGACGGCCGCCTTTCGGGAAAAGCAAAAGGGAGGAAGGGCAGAGGACCAGGAACAGCCGGACAGAAGCGACTGCCGCTGCCCTCGGCGGCGTCCAGGCACAAGCCCTGACTGAAGGCTCCGCCACACCATGATCCGGCTCCTGGACGGGCCAGCACGGCCAAGCGCGGTCCTGCTCTCCGACGGCGGCGGTCCCGAGAGAGGAGACTGAGCAGCTCTACAGCGGGTGAGGACAGCAAGGCTGGGCTGGGGACCAGCACCCCCGGGCTGGTGGAGGAAGAGTCTGCGGTGAGGGGACACACCAACCTGGGGGAGGAAGCCAACGCCACACGCCGATAGGAAGGGGAGGCACTGGGGGAAGAGCAAGTCGGAGGCCCCGAGGCTGGGGAGCGCTTGGCCGGACCTGGACCTGCAAGGAGGCCGCCGTGGTGACCACGATGACACGGCATGTCCGAAACAGCAAGGGGTGAGGGCAGGGCAGCGTCCAGGCGAGAAGGGTTTTACGTTCTTAATCAAGAAGAAGAGTCTTGCGAGGCCGGGAGGGGCCCACGCGGCTGGAAAAGCGGCAGCCCCCGCCCCACGGCCCAGACGCAGGCAGGGGACCCCGAGGGAGCCCAGGACGGTGCGGACTGCGAGGGAGGAGCGGCACGACCTGTGATCTCAAGGGCTGCTCCAGCTGCAGTGTAGACACAAGGCTGGTGGTGGGGAGGATGTCAGCTGGCTAAGGCGAGAGCGGAGGAAGTAGGCACCAAAATCCCGGCCTGCCCGACAGCCGGAAGGACACTGATGCCACCGCAGGCCAGGACCCGGGCATGCACCTGAAACGCGGCAATCCTTTCCCTTTTTAATACCAAAACCCCGTGACGGAACATTCACAGGTCGGCTGGGACGCGTGAGTAGAGGAATGCAAGGGTTTGTTCACGGCTTCCTGCACTTCTCCACGTGGTTTTCTATACATCCGTCCTACGCCTTCCCTTCACATTTGTCCTAGTCTCTTCGCTTCTGCCACCCAGGCCACTGGACCCCCTGTAACTCCCACCTGACCCCCCCCCACTGGTCCCCGCGTCTTCTCTGCTCTCCACTCAGAGCCAAGCACCCTCCTCCTCAAAAGCAGGGTGGCCTATGGCTAAGAACATGGCCCCTGAGGCCAGAACTCCTGGTTCAAAGCTCGGCTCCCCCACTTCCTAGCTGTGGAATTTGAACCACGTGACTAGGCTCCCCTGCGCCTCCACCCTCTGCTTCCCCCGGAACCGGCGCTACTGTTCTGCACCCAACAGGGTTACGGCACAGAGCAAACAGGTTACCATCGGTGAGGCAGGGAGGCCAAAACCGGACTCAGAGAGCACTGTGTAAACAGGAGCTACAATTATTTCAGCATAAATCACACGGCATTCCCCGGGTTAAAACCCTTCACTGGCTTCACGCACGCACGGAGAAGAAAACGCGAATTCCTTACCTACGCACACTGCCCCGTGGGGCCCAGTTCACTGCCGGCTCGGACCACACAAGGCTGCTCTCGCCCCAGGAGGCGCTCGGCTTCCACCGGCCCCCTGCGGTCTCCTGCCGGGTCCTCAACCCCTTAGGTCACACCTCAGAGTTTTTCCTCCAAGAGGCTTCCCCCTGGCTACCTGCTCAGTGTACCCTCTTCCCGCCTGAAGCCCCCCACCCCCGGTGCATTTCCTTTTACGCATCAGCATCA
Organism: Phacochoerus africanus; assembly: GCF_016906955.1. Classification (NCBI taxonomy): domain Eukaryota; kingdom Metazoa; phylum Chordata; class Mammalia; order Artiodactyla; family Suidae; genus Phacochoerus; species Phacochoerus africanus. The sequence continues at coordinate 6,581,698 of NC_062548.1, read as the reverse complement.
TCGGCAATTATACATCTGTTTACATTTCCATCTCCCATCTAAACAAAAGCTCCAGGAATGCAGGAACTTCATCCGCTCCACTCACCACATTCACCCTCGCACCAAGCACAGGACCTGGCTTTTGGCAGGAACTCTATCAATATTTGCTGAATAAATAAATGTTCTGGCAAAGAAGATGCTCTAAGCATTCCCTACGAGCACCGACCAGGCCACTCTTCAAGCATTCAGAGGAAAGCAGTTAGTTTCCTGCGCAAAGACTGAAAAGGCATTTCATCGCCTTGTACACGTTACAATTGATTTTTTTCATATATAAAAACTCTCCAAAAAGCGAATCACTGTTGCAGTATCTGAAACCGACATAACATTGTCAATCAACTAGACTTCAACTCTAAACATGCTATCAAAAAGGGTGTTTTCTTATCAGCATAGCATTTTCCCGTGAAACTGGCTTCCAGTCTGGGGACAGACACACTTTCGAGCATTTCAAAATAAACAGGCACATAAGGAAGTTTTCCTTGGCACCTCCATTTCCCATTTGCTCGGTGCCATCACCCTCCCGAACAGGTAACCATTGTTCTTAGTTCCATGCTCAGCCTGGCCGAGAATTTTCAAGCACAGAAAGCAGTTTTTCCTTTTTAGCAGAAATGGTAATAAACAATGCACATTTCCCTATCCTCGGATTCTGTAACTTAGTAAAGCATTTTGGAAATCCCTGCCAATCCATTTGTCAGGAGCCTTCTCATTCCTTTCCACAATCTCCCGGCCTCAATCACCGTGTGGGTATATACCGCAAGGAACACTCGGGAGAGTCTCCAGCTTTCAGGACACACAGTGCAATGAACACCCCCACAGGTGTACAAATATACCTGCAGGTTAAATTCCTAGAACTGGTATTGCTAGGTCAAAGGGTGTTCACACTTGTAACTTTACACACTGCTGCCCAATGCACCTGTATCTACTGGGGTCCACCCCAAGGAACACAAGTCCCTCCAAGGAGCTGGAACAGAGGGAATGTAAAACAAAGAACTGGCTGCACATAGGACGGGAAAGCTGAGACGTCATCAAGGAAAAGAACAGTAAGACAAGGCAGAGAGCAGCACCAGGAACAACCCACCACCTCTGGGGCCAAAGGGGGAGAGAGCCCCCAAAGCTCCGGGGCTCGGCCAGCGGGCAGGAGCTGGAGCCAGGAGACCAACTGCCAGACACGGCTGCAGAAGGAGAGACCAGAACCCGGCGTCTCCTCTCCTCCTGCCTCCAACCTCCCACCAGTGGCTCCCACTGGCCAAAACCTAGCCCCGAGCCCGCGGCCGGACCGCCGTCGGCCAGTGTGAGTTCCTGGGCAGGGGAAGGGCAAGCAATGGATCTGAGCCAACAGAACGCAGCCTGGTGCTGCCTCCTTAAGTGCGGTAACTAATTTACACCCCTATGGCCAACAGGTGTCCTAACGTGGGGGTCATGGCTTGCCTGCCAGGTGAAATGTGGGATCTCAACCTCGTCTGCTCCGACACTCATTCTACTGAGCGAGATGGAGCCCCTTCTCGTGGGAAGCACAGAGCTCACACAGCCTGGAGGTCAGGACTGGGGAGGGGCCAACCAGTCAAGTGAGTCTCCTCAACGGCCACAGATGGTGGCCTCAGGAATCCCATCAGACAGAGCCCCTCACTGAGCATGAAGAGGGCGGCCAGGAGCCAAACTGGCCAGTTACCTTCCGAGCAGAGACCTAAATCAACAGCTATTCTAGAAAAACGGGGACGGCCACAAGCCGCCCCCCCCCCCAGGAATTAAAAATACCTTCACTCCACATTATAAATAACCACGTGGGCGTGTGATCCCAGCACCGCCCCGGGTTCCTCCTTAGAACCACCTTCCATCATTCCCATCCCCAGCCTCTCTCCTCATCTTGCATTTAAAGAACCAATACCAGCACCCTGGACAAAAACTTCAATGATCCAAACAGCAAGCAGGAGTCTTTTTTAAAGTTTTCGAAACCGACCGACGCAGAAGCAAAAAAAAAAAAAAAAAAATCTTTTCAATGTTTCTGGCCCTGGCGTGGCTACTGTTTGCATAAATTATTTACTCTATGCTGTAAACAAGCTGAACCTGACTTCCCCACGTCCGGGCCAAAGTTCTGTACTATACTCTGAAAATACTCGAAAAAGGTGACATCTGCCAAATGACTGGCAACTGAAGCGATTCTCTTTCGAAAGGCTGACCTTTATTTTGAACAACAGGAATTTTAAAGCGTTTTTTAAGAAATCTAAATGGTAGTGAAAATGAATCAGCTGCAAAGAGGATTGGTCACTTCAAAACCTCCATCAAGAGCTAAATAGGAGTTCCCGTGGTGGCGCAGTGGTTAGCGAATCCGACTAGGAACCATGAGGTTGCGGGTTCGGTCCCTGCCCTTGCTCAGTGGGTTGACGATCCGGCGTTGCCGTGAGCTGTGGTGTGGGTCGCAGACGCAGCTCGGATCCTGCATTGCTGTGGCTCTGGCGTAGGCTGGCAGCTATAGCTCCAATTCAACCCCTAGCCTGGGAACCTCCATATGCCACGGGAGCGGCCCAAGAAATGGCAAAAAGACAAAAAAAAAAAAGGAGCTAAATAGAAGCACATCAAATTTCTATCATAATCACTATAGAAGGACTCTTACTTCAAAACTCTACACTTTGCACTTATTCAAAAACATACTCACTCTAAGAATGCCAAACACGTGTAAGGGTCTTTCATCAGGCAAGGAAGAAAGGTTACCATATTAATAAAAATCAATAAACCATATGAATAAAGCATATTAATGAAGCATATTAATAAAGCATATTAATAAAGGTTAATGCTGCAGGGGCATTTTAGTAGACAATCAACAAATATCTGTTCACTGCTGACCGGCCCAGTGAAGTGAATTAAATGATACACACATGAAAAACAATCACACCCCTTTTCCCACTGCAGGGTAAAATTTTTAATAAGTCTTTTTTTTTTTTTTTCCAAATTTGAAATAGACATCATTCCAGAAACTTGGAAAGTATAGAAAGTGAAAAAAATTGAACATCCCTAGTAGGAGCAGCTTTATATTCTTTAGATCCCAATGTATAAATCTGCTTCGTTTTAAGGGCTGTAAGTATTTCATCCAATAAAGGACCCATAATTTACCTCACCAGTCTCCGGTTAGGCACTGCGGATTCCAATTTTCTACTAATTTAAATAGCAAATGCCCATCTCCTGTGCATGAGATTTTTTTTCCTTTTGAAATCTCAAGACTGTATTCCCAGAAGAGCTATTAACAGCCCAAAGAAAGTCTTCAGACGTTTGCGCCTTAATACTATCCTTTGCTACTGCACTCAAGACCTAACAGTGGCTGGCTTTTTTTCCGGCCGTCCTTCTACCTGCTCTTACCTTTAAGTTTTCTACATTTCTCAACTCACTGAGTCCAAAACGCCTTGCCAGTGAATCGCAGAGCCAACCGGCTCCCTCGACTCCCGTGTCAAACGTTTAAGTACTACAGCTGGTTGGTCTTCGTCTTCTAAAAAGGAGCCACTTCCCTGCCGATGCCCGGGGCCCTGCCCCAACGGTGACAGGCAGGAAGCACCGCAGTCACGGAGAATCCATCCCTTACAGACTCCAGACAGCAGCCTGGCTCGAGGAGGGTGTGTGCACGTGGGCTCCTTCTTGCCACGGAACTTTCCATCATAAACAACACACCCTCGCCGTGCCACAGGGCTACCCCTAGCTTCAACCGCGAGAACTGAACTGCACAAATGCCAGGACCTGGGCCGACGTGCCACCCTCACAGCGCACGCACTGCTTCTTGGGTACCCACATCCTCCCCCAGAGCAGCCCTTCAATTCTAGAAGGCACCTTGATTAACCACTTCATCCTGAAGCATTCAATACGGCTGATTCTTAAAGGCAGCTGCTCCAGCAGCCTGTAATTAAGATTTCTCCCCCCTCCCCAACACTCCCTTATTACAAGGAGTTCTGATGAGTCCGTCTGTCAGCATAAAGGAGATATTTAGCAAAAGCAGGGAAATCCTTAACTTAGGGCGGTCCTGGAAAACAGGGGCATTAACCCTTCGCTTCCCAAGCCAACGACCCACTCCATCCACGGCACCGTAGGGACACGTTATTCGGTCTTGAAGGCGTAATTCGCAGCATGACACAACAGTAATTTGTACTTCACTCAATAATGGACAACAAACGCCAATCTTCCAGCAAGAGGTAACTGAGCGTCCGACAGACAGCCTGGTTTTCTGCTCTCACCTCTGAGCTCCTGCAGTGCCCGACTCCGACCCTCAGCTCCTCTTTTTTTTTTTTTTTTTTTTGGCTCACTGCATAACGTTTAATTCATTAAATGCGGGAGCTCTAGCTGCCCCCTCCCCACGGAAACGATCCCACTGACCACTTCTGCCCTAAAGCCAAAAAACGGTCACGATTTTCAACCCTCTCCCCCGCCCCAGCCGCCCTTCTTGGACCCGGAGGAACCCCAATTCACAACTTTCCACTCCCGGTTTCCCGTGGATTCTCCCCTTGCCACCACCGGAGACAAGACACCGAGACGGTCATCACGGGCGGTTGGACTCCGGAGGGCGTGGACGCCCTTGGCGACAAGAGGCGGGGAAGGTCGCCCCCAAGGTCCCCCGCCCGGGAAGAGAGACCCCCGAGCCCCGACTCAAGCCTCCGGGCGACCCCAGCCGGAGGGCAGACCCGGGCTCCCCCCGGACCCCCACTCGGGCTCGGCGACGACCCCGTCGGCCCCCGCCTCGGGGCCCCCGGACCCCCGCCTCGGGCCCCGGGGCCCGGGGCGCCGCGGGCCTCGGTGGTCACCAGCCTGCACCGGCGCTGCAGGACCCGGTCTCCCCAGGAGGACTAGACCCCGACCCCGGACCCGCCCTCCCCATTCCCGTCCGGCGTGTCCGCGACCCCCGCCCCAGGCCGCCAGCCGGGCCGACCACACCTCCGACACTCACCGCCGCCGCCCTCGCCGCCGCCGCCGTCTTCGTCCATCTTGAGGCCGCTCCCGCTGCCGGCGAGCCCGGGGCCGGCGGGCGAGGGGCCGCGGGTGCGGAGCGCGCGGACAGCCGGGAGGCTCCAGCAGCGCGCGGGCCGGGTCGCGGCCCGGGCCTCCTCCCGCCGGGCGGGGCGCTCGCCGCTCAGCGCCGCCGTCACGTGGGCCACAGGCCCCGCCCCTCCCCGGTGGGCGGGGCCCGGGGCCGCGCGGCCCCGCCCGCGGGAACCCGCCCAGACCCCACGGGAACGCGCGCGGCCCCGCCCGGAACCCCGCGCGGCTGAGACGCGACCCTCGTGGGCGACCTGCGTGTGAACCGCCCGGCCCCGCCCCACCCCCGCCTTCGAGCAGTCTCGGGACTGACGTGGGGTCCGGGGCACCGGAATGCCCACTCTGCAAAACCCAGCGGCGACGGGGGAGAGGGTCCTCGCACGGGCAATCAGGAGAAAAGATCGAGAAACGGATTTCGAAGTCAAGCCTTCCCCCTTCGGCTGGAGAAATTTCAGAGTAATTCCAGCCTTTCCGCTTTCTGATATATAATGGAGGCTCTCCTTCCTGGCGATGAGTGTACTTTAAAATTAACACAGTGTAAAGCTTATAAACAAACGTTATCTTGAGGTCGGACCCGAAGCCCACGCCGGCACACCTGGGACCCACCCTCAGCGGGCTACGTAGGGATTGGCCAGTCTGGCCTCAGATGCGCTGGCACTTTTCGCTCCAGTCTCCCTTGGAAAGCTGCCAGCTGCCCTGGATTTAGGATGCAGAAGGAGCTCTGAATTCAATTTCCCGTGGGCACAGCCAGGGTCCCAAGCACAGGCCTCCTGGGCAGATGGCCTCAGCTTGCCCCTGCTCCAGATCTTCTGTGGCTCTCCTTACCCACACCACAGCCTTTTTTTTTTTCTTTTTTCTTTTTTCTTTGTAGGGCCACACCCGCAGCATATGCAAGTTCCCAGGCTAGGGATCAAATCTGAGCTGCAGCTGCCGGCCTACACCACAGCCACAGCAACACCAGATCTGAGCAGCCTCAGCTCACAGCAATGCAGGATCCTTAACCTACTGAGGGAGGCCGGGGATCTAACCCTCATCCTCATGGCTGAGCGGCAATGGGAACTCCTCCAACCCACATCTTGCTTCCAGTAACTCCTCTTGAACCACTGAATGTGGCCCCTCCCAAGTTTTTCTGTTCAATTTGCTTGAACTAAATTCCATTAAAGGAAAAGAAACTTGTCATGGAGGAGATAATTCATAGCTAATATAATTTTCCAGCAACTGTTTTATATTTACAAATGGCCCATTGAGTTGAAGGAACTTTCTGCTGTTATTTATCAAAATGGACAGTTTTGGCTTTTTGGTTCAAGGTCGTTCGATGATGCCAAAGAGTTCGGTCACGCAATAATCTCAAGAATTAAGACACCCAGCATTCTGGTGCTTCTCAAGCCTCCTGGCACACTTCTGGGTACAGATAAGATGTTTGGCAGCTTACGTGACAAATAGCAGAGAAAGGGTCCAGGCATCAGAAGACGCAGGTTTGCGTCCCAGCCCACAGACTTGGCTTCCTGATCCTGTTCCTGTCGGCTGGGTTATCTTGGAGATAACATGGTAGATACTGAGAAAAATGACAGCATGCTTTGAACTTGATACCATGACATAGGGAGCTTTGAACTCAACGATCCTATCAATTGTAAATGCTTTTCAATGTCAACTCCTAATTCTTTAGGTTTCTTAGTGTGACCCAAAGGTGCTTCTTGCAAAGTCTGAGTCTGAAAATTGCTTCTCTGATCCCCACCTAAGCTCATTTCTATCGGAATCAAGCATTGCCCAGTTATTTGTAAGCAGGCTCTTGTATTATCCCCACAGCTTAGCCATGGCCTCAATTTTGACAGACTGCAAAAAGTGCTGGGAGAATAAAGGCTTACGGTGTGGGCCTTTATTTCTGCACTCAAATGGGGAAATTGGGAAACTTTAAAACCTTTGGTATGCAAAGGAATTAGTACTTAATTGAAAAAGTAGTTTTGGAAAAGAGCTGCTCGCCAGGATCTCTTAAATCCCACCAAAATAAGAGTTAACAAAACTGCTCACGTACAGTTTGCCCCGACACAGAAATATTACGCATCCTAGGAACCCACTAGGATAGACACTCACGAAAAGCCTAGCTTATGTGTGTGTTGCTCAGACAGAGAAAGCCTCATAAGTGAATCTATAAGGAAAACAATTCATGCAGCACACACCAAGGTAATCGGTATTAAACCCAAAACCTTACTGCCATCATTCCATCCGACGACACATATTTAGGCCCCTGCTGTGTTTCAGGCCCTGTCCCAGATGCTGGGACTATGACGATGAAAAAGACAGAGTTGGTTCCTGTCCTCAGGGGACTTATGGCCTAGCAGGAACACAGCCATTAAGCAAATAATTACACACATCATTACTTAATTGAAAATCTGCTGTCCTACCCTATATATAGATTTATCTCACAGTGTGGGCTGCTTCCAGCGTATTGGCTTTGCAGCCTGGAAACACCTTCAGACCAGGACCCGTAGTCTGTACTTATTTTGTCTCCAGGATCCACTGCAGGGCCTGGGCCATTTCAAAGAAGAGAAGAAAGCAATGGGATTTGGTGTGGCTGCTGGATGAGCAGGGCAATCAAAAATGGGAGGCATCTTGAAAATATGTTGAAAGCCATTTATCAGCCCTTTGACCATTGCAGAAGGAGTTAAGACATCAAGAATGTGCACATTCCGGAAAGGTCAGGGGACTTCTCCTTGTACATTCATCTCCATCCTCCAAGTGAAAGTCTATGACATGGGACAGACGTGTCCTCGCCCAGCACGAAGGTCACAATAGCCCAAACCTTGCCAAGGCCCGCTTTCTTCGGGCTCAGCCAGAACAAGGCTGCCCACGCCGCCTGCACAGAGCCTCTGATACCAGTCAAAAAAGGCAGCGACCGCAGTGACCATTAGCAGATGGAAACCTCCGCTAATCCGTGGCATCTGCTCAGGGGTCTGGCCCAGGGGGAGTGAGGAAGGCGCACACAGTGGCCAGCTCACCGCAGGCTCACAGTCACGAAAGCAAAGCCAGGCTGTCCCAAATCTAATTTCATCTCGGAAAGAAAGCATCTCGTTGGACGAAATCCGCTCTGGTGCAGACGAGCATTTCTCCATGCGGCCCAGGGCTCTGAGTGTCAAGTCACAGCCTCATTAAATTTTCAAAAGCCCCGACATCACATTCTCCGTAGGATCCCGTCTCCCTTTCTGATCGTTCCTGCCGTCTACCTTCCTTCACCTTTTTCTCGTCCCGCTGGAACCCGCACAACTGACCTCAGTCCTCTGGCCTCCTGTTACCAAGGGCAGCTTAATTCCTTTTGGATTGATTCGTCAGTCGCATTTTTTGCAGGAACAAAGGAGGTCAAATTTCGCAGTCACGGTAAACTTGGAAAAAAATAACGTGGCCCCCGTTTAGAGCTATTTGTCTTTGGAAGAAAGGCATTTACACACACACACGCACGCACACACGCACGCACACAAGGCAGCCTGGATGTTACGAGTTAGCAAATGCACGGTGTCTTCTGTAGTGAGAAAACGCTATGTTATTTTTATCTCGTTCTTCATTTTTATAGTACGACCCTGACCTACTAAAAGCAAAAACAAACCAAAACCCCCCCAAAAAAATTTTTTTTTTAATTTCAAAAGATCCTCTTCAAAAGTCAGTCGGAGTCTGCTGGGTGCAGCTTAAAGTCATCCAGAAAACCCATCCTGGGGTGCAGAGTGGACTATGGGACAGGCAATTCAAAAGGAAAAAAATGTGACAATGACAAACATCAGGACACAGGGCATCTGTCTGCGATCTTGGCCCTTTGAATAGAAACTGTGCTCTTAGCCAACAAGGAAGTGACAGAACAACACCCACCATGGCGTGTTGGGTGACCCAGAGAGCCTAACGGTCGTGAGCAAATGCGAGTCTTTAGTCTGGCTCATGGGATGGCGAAAGCCAGCCATGACTTCTGGTCATTCGCTGACTTTGCAAAGAGGACCCACGATGCCCAGCAGGCTCACTAGGTCGCAGCCATAATGCATCACAGCACATCTCCTCTGCTACCCAGATAACACAGGCTCTAAAGTCAGAGGGAGGAGTTCCCCGGTGGCCTAGGGGTGAAGTATCGGGCGTTGTCACGGCTGTGGGTCAGGTTGCTGCTGTGGTGTAGGTTTGAGCCTTGGCCCCGGAACTTCCCCATGCCACAGGTGCAACCCAAAAAAATAAATAAATAAAGATGGCCCAGTCACTTTCAGTTCTTGGCTGTGTGACCTTGGGCAAGTGGCTTCACCTCTCTGTGCCCTAGTTTCTGCATCTGAAATGGAACCAACAGCAACTCTGCCCTCATTCTCAAGCCAGACAAGATCCATGTGACAAGATTGGGAGGGAGGCAAAGTGGAATCTTGCCTTCGCCGCTGCCTTCGAGCTGCTGTGTCTTCCTCTAAGTCTGCCTTCTGGAACACTCCCTGCCACACTCCATGCCCTCTGCTTGTCAACTGTCCCACACTTCGTACCTCATCAGGCCTCTAAAGAATTGGGTTCACACGGGTGCAGTTCCATGAGGGAACCTGGGAACTCCGGGCCCTTCCCTCAGTGTTGCTTTATTCATTCAACAACCCAGGCCCTGGGGACCCAACAAGCGCCAGCAGTCAGCAATGTTTAATGATGCCGCAGGAGACCTCAGCACCCAGAGTGACAAAAACAGCCGCTAAGGAGTTCTCGCCGTGGCTCAGCAGTTAATGAACCCAGCTAGCATCCATCAGGATGTGGGTTCGATCCCTGGCCTCGCTCAGTGGGTTAAGGATCTGGCGTTGCGTGAGCTGTGGTGTAGGTTGCAGACACAGCTCAGATCTGGTCTTGCTGTGGCTGTGGCAGCTACAGCTCTGTATCGACTCCTAGCCTGAGAACCTCCATGTGCTGTGGGTGCTGCCCTCGAAGGACAAAAAGACAACAAAAAATAAAAAATAAAACCCACTAAAACAGAAACCTTCACTACACCCCCTTGTAGCTGATGAGGTGCATTTTCTTAGGGGAAAAAAAAAAGAAGGGAAAGATCTGGTGTGCAGACCCCATTCGAACACTCCTCCTTCAATAATAATTAATCATACAAGCTTAATTTTTAGCGATCGTTGGTCAATACATTTTTCACATTTAATAAATGTTATTAATATTTATCACTGACATTTCAAATATGTAAACACACTATGGAGGACCCCTATTGATTGCGATAAAAACATGCAAGAGACTGTATCTCTTCCAATGACGTTGCCCAGTGAAACAGTATTAAATCTTTCTTCCCCTCCTTTGAAAACATACAGGGCAGGAGTTCCTGCTCTGGTGCAGTGGGTTAAGGATCAGGTGTTGACGCAGCTGTGATGTAGGTCACAGCTGCAGCTCAGATTCGATCCCTGGCCCAGGAACTTCCACATGCCATGGGTGTAGTCCCCCCCCCCCAAAAAAAAAACCCACAAGAAAACATACACAGCAGGTTCTGAAATTCTGATCATCTTTGTTGTTAAAAATAATGTAGCTTAGGAGCTCCCTGGTGGTCTAGTGGGTTAAGGATCTGGCATTGTCACTTTTGTGGCTCAGATTGGATCCCTGGCCCAGAAACTTCTGCATGCCAAAAAATTTTTAAATAATAATAATAATGTAGCTTAGATAGACTTTTGATTCCAGAAAAATGGAGTGGACATACTTTTTCCTATTTTCCTGTTAAGTACCATTAAAAATCCATGAACATTATATATGAACCAAATGCAAGAAGACTCTGAAAATGAAGACAGAGGATGAGGGACCTCGGGAACCCAGGAACAACATGGCATGAGTTCCCTGAGTTTCCTTTTGCCTCAGAGATCCCAGACTTGATGCTGGAGAAGCCAGAAACCCAGATACACTACCTGGTGCAGACACGGAAAGAAAAGCTACCACAAAAGCCTCCTGTCTCTGGCCAAAGGACAGGAAAGGTGCAGCCTAGCAAGACAGAAAACTTTTTTTTTAAGTGCTGCACCTTCAGCATATGAGTGTTCCCAGGCTAGGGGTCAAATTGGAGCTACAGCTGCTGGCCTACCCTACAGCCCAGCAACACCAGATCTGAGCTGCCTCTGTGACATATACCACAGATTGCACAATGCTGGATCCTTTAACACACTGAGTGAGACCAGGGATCAAACCCACAACCTCATGGATACTAGGTGGGTTTGTTTCCGCTGAGCCACAACAGGAATGCCAAGACAGAAAACTTTTAGACAGTAAGGATCTCCTCCACTCCATCCAGCCCCACCTCCACCAGAATCAGCAAAAGGCTGAGCGAGGAGCCTAGTTCTCCACCCTCCTCAGGCTGAAAGGAGGTGTCCCAAGCCAGGATAGTATTGGACAAGGTCCAGTGGGGAACCTGGGTTTTCATGCCAGCCATGCAGGAAGGAGGCTCTCCTGCACCCCCACAGGAGTGGCATCAGAGAAGGTGTGGGACCACTCTTTGCAGTGATAAAGAACCCCAGCCCCTCCACCAAGGCAGTATCAGCAGAGGCCTAGGAGGAGCCTGAGCTTCCATGCCCACTCAGCAGCAACAAAGCAGCCTTCCCCCCAACCCAGGATGTCCATAGCGGCCAAGTGGAGAACTTGGACTTCCACCCACACCTGGTACTAAGGAGGAGGAAATCCCCCTTCCTTTGCCGGAGGTGTCAGTGGGGGCAGACATAATAAGAATATTAATATAAGACCAGAGTCTCATGACAATACCAAAAAAATCCAGAAAACAGTTGAAAATTACGCATCACACCAAGAACCAGGCAAATGCAAGTTGGATGAGAAAAAACAATGGAGAGGTGCCAATACCAAGATGATAAAGATATCAGAATACTGTAAGATTTTGAAGCAGGAGTTCCCATCGTGGCACAGCGGAAACAAATCCAACTAGGAACCATGAGGTTGCAGGTTGGTCCCTGGCCTCGCTCAGTGGGTTAAGAATCTAGCATTTCCATGAACTGTGGTGAAGGTTGCAGACGTGGCTCGGATCCTGCATTGCTGCGGCTGTGGTGTAAGCTGGCAGCTACAGCTCCAATTCACCCCCTAGCCTGGGAACCTCCATATGCCGCGGGAAGCAGCCCTAGAAAAGGCAAAAAGACAAAAAGACAACAACAAAAAAAAGATTTTGAAGCAGCTATCAGAAAAATGTTCAAAAAGCAATTATGAACACATTTGAAACAAATGAAGAAATAAAAAGTCTCAGCAAAGAAATAGAAAATCTCAACCAAGGAATGGAAGATACAGAGAAGAACCAAATGGAAATTTTAAAACTGAAGAAAAGAATCAAATTCAAAAAGCAAAATCAACGATGGGCTCACAGCAGAATGGAATGGATAGAAGAAAGAATCTGTGAACTTGAAAGCAGAGCTACAGAAACTATGTAATCTGAACAACAGAGAGAAAATAGGCTACACACACACACACACACACACACACACAAAGGAACAGGCCTTCTTGCTATAGCTCAGTGGGTTACAAACCCAACTAGTATCTCTGGGAGGACATGGATTCTATCCCTAGCCTCACTCAGTGAGTTAAGGATCTCGTACTGCTGTGGCTGTGGTGTAAGCCGGCAGCTGCAGCTCCCATTCAGCCCGTAGCCTGGGAACTTCGCATATGCCGCAGGTGCGACCATAGAAAAGAAGAAGAAGAAGTAAAAAAAAAGGAACAGAGCCTCAGGCATCTGTGGGACAATAACAAAACACCCACCACTCTTGCCATCAGAATTTGGGAAAGCGAGAAGAAAGAGGATGGAGTTAAAAAAGTATTTGAAAAAAAATAATGGTTTGAAACGTCTCCAATTTGGCAAATAACCTAAACCTAGAGATTCAAGAAATTGAGTAAATACCAAAGAGGAGGAACCCAAAGAAGTCCTTTCCAAGACATACCACAGGAAAACTTTGAAAATACAGAAATGGGAAAAAAAAAAATCTTGAAAGCAGTGAGAGAGACACAACACCCTGTGTTCTGTATATTTTAACACAATAAAATTGATTGTTTAACTAATGTTTAAAAGCTAGTTCTTTGAAAAGATCTATAAAATTGGCAAACTTCTAGCAAGACTGACAAAGAAGAATGAGAGAGAAAACACACATCACCAGTATCAGGAATGAAACAGTGTCTGCAGCGGTTAAAAGGTTCATAAAGGGAGTTTCTGTCAGGACGCAGCGGAAACAAATCCGCCTAGGAACGATGAGGTTGCGGATTCGACCCCCAGACCTGCTGAGTGGGTTAAGGATCCAGTGTTGCCGTGAGCCGTGGTGTAGGTTGCAGACGTGGCTCGGATCTGGTGTGGCTGTGGCTGTGGCTGTGGTGTAGGCCGGCAGCTGTAGCTCCAACTGGACCCCTAGCCTGGGAACCTCCATATGCTGCAGGTGCAGCCCTAAAAAGACAAAAGACAAAAGAAACAGGGTAATACAGGCATACCATGAAAACGATACACCCATAAATTTGACAACTGAGATGAAATGGGCCGTTTCCTCAAAAAGCAAAAGCTGTCACCGCTCACTCGAAATAAAAGAGGTTATTTAAAGAGCCTATAACAAGGCAACTGGAATCCTAATTTTAAAATTTCTAAAAAAGAGAAGTTCCCTGTTGGCTCAATGAGTTCAGGATCTGGTGTGGTTGCTGCTGTGGCACAGGTTCAATCCATGGGCACAGCCAAAAAACAAAAACAAAAACAAACCCTATAGGTAACACCATGCTTAATTTTGAAAGACTGATGCTTTTCCCCTAAGATAGGACACAAAGCCAGTATTTCACTTTCACCACTGCCACTCAACTTAGCACTGGAAGTTCTAACCAGAACAACAAAGCAAGAAAAGAGAGAAAAGGCAAAGGAAAAAACAAAAGTGTTACTATTTCCAGGTGACGAGCTTATCCACACAGAAAATTTCGAAGAATCTATTTTAAAAAACCTCCTAGGACTTACAGGAAAGGAAATTCAGTAAGGTCACGGGATGCAAGATCAACGTAAAAAAAATCAACTCGGGAGTTCCCGTCGTGGCGCAGTGGTTAACGAATCCGACTAGGAACCATGAGGTTGCGGGTTCGGTCCCTGCCCTTGCTCAGTGGGTTAAGTGTCCGGCGTTGCCGTGAGCTGTGATGTAGGTCGCAGACAAGGCTCGGATCCCTCGTTGCTGTGGGTCTGGCGTAAGCTGGTGGCTACAGCTCTGATTCGACCCCTAGCCTGGGAACCTCCATATGCCGCGGGAGCGGCCCAAGAAATAGCAAAAAGACAAAAAAAAAAAAAAAAGACCCCCCCCCCCAAAAAAAAAAAAATCAACTCGGAGTTCCCTTCGTGGTGCAGCGGAAACAAATCCGACTAGGAACCATGAGGTTGCAGGTTTGATCCCTGGCCCTGCTCAGTGGGTTAAGGATCTGGGGTTGCCATGAGCTGTGGTGTAGGTCACAGACACAGCTCAGATCTGGCATTGTGGTGTAGGCTGGCAGCTGTAGCTCCGATTGGACCCCTAGCCTGGGAACCTCCATATGCCGTGGGTGCGGCCCTAAAAAGACAAAAGACAAAAACAAAAAAAAATCAACTGTATTTCTATATATTAGCAATGAACAGGTAGAAGTTCCCTCACTGCAGTGCCCCCAGTGTGGTCCTTGTATCTCTAATTGCTCCTTGGAGGGCCCCAACTGCATGGCAGCTACATGGGACAGGGTGGTGTTTCCTGGGAAGGGGTACAAGGGAGCTATGGAAGTTTATCTCAAAACACACACACACACACACACAAGAGAGGTGGTCTGACTTTGAATATGTGTTACAGATGTAACCAGTTAAGATGAAGCCGTCCTGGATTAGGGTGGGCTATGAATCAGGAACTGGTTTAAGACGAGAGGACACCTGCAGGGGAGGTGGCCATGTGACAGAGGCAAAGCCTGAAGGAAAGCAGCTCTATGTAAGGAAACCTCAGGATTGAGACCCCCAAAGCTAGGAGAAACACAGGCTGGCCCTCCTAACACCCTGATTTCAGACTTCTGGCCTCTGGACTCACAGACAATACATTTCTCTCTCTCTCTCTCTCTCTCTCTCTTTTTTTTTTTTCCTTTCTTTTTTGACTGCCCCACAGCATATGAAGTTCCCAGGCCAGGGATCAGGTCTGAGAGCCACAGTCTGTGCCACAGAGGAGGCAAGGCCGGATCCTTAACCCACTGTGCTGGACCAAACCTGCATCCTCATGCAAGAGACATTGCCGATCCCGTGGCACCACCGTGGGAACTCTGACACTTCTGCTGTTTTTAAGGCACCCAGTTTGTGGCCATTTCCTGCAATGCTGGGAAACTAATACAGTCCGATTCTGCCTTTCTGGGGATCTAGAATAAGTGGCATCTGGCTACGGATGCCTAGCGGGTGGGGGACGGGGCGGGGGGGCTGTGTGGAAATTCCTGGGCAATCCGCCTGGCTTCTTCACCAGGAGCATGACTTCCAAATCCTATTTGGGAACCAAGGATGTATCTCCTACCCAAGAAAAAAAGGCACACACCCTCGAGCACGCAGCATTTTTCCGTGTGTACAAGAGGAGCTGGAAACCCAGCAAATAAAAATCACATTCTTGTGCCACCACGTGCACGCACTGCCCGGGGCGCCTTCGCCCGGCGCCTGCTTGCTCAGCGAAGACTGCAGGTCAGCCGGCCGGGAGCTTACTCACGGCTCTGCAAGCCCTCCTCCACAGCGTCCAAGTTCAAAGCTGAGAAGGAACCAGGCCTTTGGACCATCTCAGGGAGACACCCTGCCACAACAGGTGAGTCAGGGTGAGACACTCTTTCTAATGTCTTAAAAGGTTTTCAAGTTTTTGCGACATCTCCTGAGTGCAGGCAGAGTCCTCTCCCATCTCTCCCTCGTTCTTGACCTTTCCACCTCCTGTGGGTTCTTCTGGACTTAGGACCAGAACAGGCAACAAGGATGCATGGCTCTCCCCCCCCCCCCGCCCCGCCCCGCCCCGGCATCTCCATGGCAACAGCAGCCTCAGCCTCACTACCGTCACCAGCATCATCACCATCTTCATCTCAGAATAAGTACAATATCATAGGATGACTTTCAAGCACCTGCTGTGTGCCAGCCTCGGGACCAAGTGCCTCCCAGGTAGGTATCGTCAGGCCCCCTTAGAGGCAAGGATGCCCAGTGACCTAAACTAACGTGCCTGACGCCACACAAGTAGAAATGGACTCATTCTGCGTCCACTGTCGCTAACCATTCAAGACACTATCCAGCCTCAGAAACACCGAAAGAGGGAAGCCTTCTGTTGCTCTTGGAATAGCACACATCTGGGGAGCCCCCAGCCGGGTGCCTGGACGTGACCCATGTTCTCATCGGTCCCGCTTCTTTGCCCATCTTCTATCGCATCTTTGTTGAGCCCCTCCCTCATGATCTGGCCACCCATCTCTGGGTACCAGGTGACTTTGGGGGTGGGGCCAATGCTCTGGAACTAGATGGAGGTGGCAGTGACACAGCATTGTGAATGTACGAAAGACCTCTGAGTGAGTCACTTAAAATGGTTAATTTTGGAGTTTCCTGGTGGCTCAGCAGGTTAAAGGACCGGCATTGTCACCGCTGTGATGCAGGTTCAATTCCGGGCCCGGGAATTTCCACATGCTGTGGGCATGGCCAAAAAAAAAAAAAAAATGTTCCTTTTATGTGATGTGAATCTCCCCTTGATAAATTTAAAAGGTTTGGTTTTTACAGGACAGAGGATGCCGTGGCTGATTCGTTTTAATGCTGTCACAGCCTGCAAGCCCCTCCTGCCTCTTTCTTTGCTGGCACCACACAGACGGATGCCTTCAGGCAGCAGCCACACCCCAGGACAGTCCCGGGGTCGGCAAGTCGCGAGGGGAGCCGAGCTGGGGCACAGTTTCGGTCACACTGTCCTCCCCTTTCACTTGGGTGTCCCTGTCTTACACATCCTGTCCTGAGCTTGAGGTGAGACAGGACATCCCAGGACTTGAACATAGGGTGTGCCGAAAGGTGACCCAAGGAGATGGAGTCTCCATGCGCCTGCCCCTTGGAGCTGTGATTTCCCCTTCGGTGGCACTTCTAGAACACCGATGACAGACAGAACGACCAGCCCACGGCACTGAGCACCTTCCACAGGGAGCATGAGGAGGCGGCTGCCTAATTGCTGGGTGGCCTCTGAAGGCTGTGACCCTCTGAGACATGTCACCCAGCAGGTTCTCCAAGAGGCCCTGCAGGAGGCCCCGGCAGGATCAGCCTGGCCACAGGTGATAAAGGGAGCTTCCAGCCTTGCTGACAAGGAAAGAAAGAAATGGAGAGCAAAGAGCCACCAAATAATCCCAGAAGAGGTACCCAAGCGAACCCGGGGCCACACACGTTCATGAGCCACAGGAGTCACAAAAACCAAGGTGGAAACGGCCTGAGTGTCCATAAACCATGAACGGATGATGGCTTAACAAATAGCAGCAGATCCATATGCTGGCAAAATATCCATCATATTCCTTAAAAAGGAAGGAAGCCCTGGAGTTCCCGTCATGGCTCAGTGGTTAACGAACCCGACTAGCATCCATGAGGACGCAGGTTCAATCCCTGGCCTCGCTCCGTGGATTAAGGATCCCGCGTTGCCGTGGCTGTGGTGTAGGCTGGCAGCTGAGCTCCGATTCAGCCCCTAGCGTGGGAACCTCCATATGCCATGGGTGTGACCCTAAAAAGCAAAAAAAAAAAAAAAAAAAAAAAGGGAAGAAAACCCTGACACACACTACCCTGTGGATGAACCTTGAAACCCAAGCCTGTGGAGGAACTCTGCGAAAGAAGCCTGATACCAAAGACCACGTGCTCCGTGATCCCTTTGATGCGAAATATCTAGAATCAGTAAGTTCACAGAGACAGAAAGGAAATTGGTGGTTGCCAGGGATAGGGGGCTGCAGTTGCTGAAGACTGGCTACTTCCTGGGTATGAGCTTCCCCTTGCGGGTGACGGACACGTTCTGGAACCAGTCAGAGGTGGTGGCTGCACAACACTGCACATGTGCCAAATGCCACTGGCCTTTGCCTCTTCAATGGTTATTTGAAAATATATATATAGGAGTCCCTGTTGTGGCTCAGTGGTTAGCGAATCTGACTAGGAACCATGAGGTGGCGGGTTCGATCCCTGGTCTTGCTCGGTGGGTTAAGGATCTGGCGTTGCCGTGAGCTGTGGTGTAGGTCGCAGACGTGGCTCGGATCCCGCGTTGCTGTGGCTCTGGCGTAGGCTGGTGGCTACAGCTCCGATTGGACCCCTGGCCTGGGAACCTCCATATGCCGTGGGAGTGGCCCTAGAAAAGGCAAAAAGACCAAAATAAATAAATAAATATATATATGTACACACACACATATACATGTTTGTGTAAAGTCCACACAACATAAAATTTACCATTTTAACCACCCGTTTTTTCTTTGGCCACACCTGAGGCATGTGGCAGTCCTGCAGCTGGGCATCAAATCCATGCCACAGTCACAACCCGCATGAGCCTTAACCCACTGCGCCACGCGGGAGCTTCCTAGCTCTCTTTAAGAGTACAGTTCAGAGGCACTGAGTACATTCAGGGGGTCGTGTAAACAGCATCACCTCCATCTCCAGAAGTTCGGCCTCTTTCCAAACCGAAACTCTGTGCCCCTTAAACACTAACTCCCCCTTCTCCCTCCGTCAGCTCTTGTCAATTCCCCTTCTATGTCCCCTCCTGGCTCTAGGAATCTGACAGCCCCAGGGACCTCATATAAGTGGAACCACACAAGAGTTGCCCTTCTGTGATTCAAAGGGCTAATTTTATGTTACGCAAACATCATTAGGGGAGGGAGGGAGGAAGGAAACCAATCCACCTATCTTAGCCATCTCTTCACTGTGACTGGTTTTTTTGGTTTGGTTTTATTGGTTTTCTTGTCTGCACCTGTGCCATACAGAAGTTCCCGGGCCAGGGTCTGAGCTCTCACCACAGCGGCGACAATACCTCTGGGTCCTTCACCGCTAGGCCACCAGGAAACTCTGTGCTCAGCCACAGGCTGGATCTGGGTCAAGGTGGCCACAGCCCCTTCTGAATCTACCCTTCATCCTGCACTGTCACCCTCGGGGAAGACCGAACTGGCAGAAGGTGAAACTAAAATGCGTGAGGGGCAGGTGCAGCCTTCGGGGGCCTGAGAGATGCTGGTGGGAGACAGGGCGGCCCTGGGCCTCAGCCTCTGGCTTCGTGGGCAACTCTCAAGTTTAAGTGCATGAGGAAAGTGGCTCGGCCGCGGTTTCCTGTCTAAGTGTTCCAGAGCAGACAGCTTATTCCTGCTAATGGAAAGGCCTGCATCCGCCTCCTGGATTTCGTGAACCGGGTAAAAAACCCAGGAGAGAAGGCGCCCACACCATCACCAATCGCACCCTGTCCATTTGTGTGCTGAGCGTAACTTCAGGTGAATTATTGATGACGGGGCGCTCCAAATGCAGCGCTAGAAGGCAACTGGCTGCCTCTTCTAATTGCCAGGTTTCTGAGAAGAAGCTTCAGCCTGGAGGGATGTTGCGATGAGAATAAAAGGAAATAGAAAAGAGCAAAGTGTGCTTTGGCCTGGTCCCAGAGAACAGCCAGAGCACGGAAAATTAAAAGGAAAATTAATTATTAATAAAGCAGAAGAGGGAGAGCGCGGGGGATGACACGAGCGAGAAGGTTGGCCGGAAAGCCCTCCAGCCCCCGGCCCCACCTGGACGTGCCCAGCCAGAAACCGGGGGAGCCGCCCACTGAGTCGTCCACCCAACGTGCAGGGAGTGGATGGGGTGGTGATTCTGCAAGTGAAACAGCAGAAAGCTGCCTTCCCCCAGGAAACCTTAGAACCTGGGATCAAAGGACCAGGGGCTTCATCCTGAAATCAAATTGAACGTGAGCTCTCCAAAACCAGCACACGATACCACCTATTTAATTTGTAACCATTTTTCTCTTATAAGCGCGCCATCTAACATTTCTAGCTACTTCTTCTTTTTTTGTCTTTTTTTTTTTTTTTTTTGTCTTTTTAGGGCTGCACCCTCGGCATATAGAGGTTCCCAGGCTAGAGGTTGAATCACAGCTGCAGTCGCTGGCCTACACCATAGCCACAGCAACGCTGGATCCTTAACCCACCGAGCGAGGTCAAGATCGGAACCCGCATCCTCATGGATACTAGTCAGATTCATTTCCACTGAGCCACGACGGGAACTTGCAGCTACTTCTTACTTGGAAATGAGTACCCAGCCCTTGGATGGTACCCTGATGGATCAGGAAGGAAGGAAAAAAAAAATAGAAGGAAAAACTGTGGCTCAGTGGGTTAAGAATCTGACTGGCATCCAAGAGGATGTAGGTTCGATTCCTGGCCTCGCTCGGTGGGTTAAGGATCCGGCACTGCCATGAGCTGCGGTGTAGGTCGCAAATATGGCTCGACCTGCATGCATTGCTGGGGCTGTGGTGTAGGCCGGCAGCTGCAGCTCTGATTGGACCCCCTAGGCTGGGAACTCCCCAATACTGTGGCTGTAGCCCTAAAAAAAGATAGAAGAAAAAAGAAAAAAGAAGGAAAAAAAGAACCACCTTCCAAATAGTCCCCCATTTTACTACTTAGGGAAAACTTGAGAGGCGAAGACATGATTATGAGAGTAGATAAAACGCAAGGTGAAAGTTACCTTTTGGTCTCTGCATCACCCTTGTCCTTGGCCATCAGTGACAACCGATAGTGACTTCTGTATCAGTTTAAATCCCAGGGGCTCTTCCTTGGAAGAAAGAAGGGGCAGATCAGGAAGTTCTGGGGCAAAGATATATGTTGTAGCTCAGTGGATGGGGGATTTTTTTCATCTGCCTCCCACCAGGCAGGCTGGATGTCTAGGATGTTGGAGACAGGTTTTACTTCTTCACCTTGTCTTCCATGTCCCTCAGCAGGCATGATCCATTAAGGTGTGGAATTTAGAAACAGACACACTTAATTATAGACATTGCCTTTGCCTGTCCTGGAGGGGTGAAAACAGAACATCTCCTAGAAAACTCAAGACAAAGAACAAGGAACAGGTTCGGGCTCATATGCCAAGAAAAGAAATGTACGTTTGAGAAATGGACCAGGAGTTCCTGCTGTGATGAACCCAACAAGTATCCATGACGACACAGGTTCGATCCCTGCCCTTGCTCAGTGGGTTAAGGATCCAGCGTTGCCACGAGCTGTGGTGTAGGTCACAGACGCAGCTCAGATCCTGCGTTGCTGTGGCTGTGGTGTGGGCTGGCAGCTGCTGCTCCTATTTGACCCCCAGCCTGGGAACCTGCATAGGGTAGAGAGAGGCGGCCCTAAACAGACAAAAGAAAAACAAACAGGAGTTCCCCTCGTGGCGCAGTGGTTAACGAATCCGACTAGGAACCAGGAGGTTGCGGGTTTGGTCCCTGCCCTTGCTCAGTGGGTTAACGATCCGGCGTTGCCGTGAGCTGTGGTGTGGGTTGCAGACGCGGCTCGGATCCCACATTGCTGTGGCTCTGGCATAGGCCGGTGGCTACAGCTCCGATTCAACCCCTAGCCTGGGAACCTCCATATGCCACGGGAGCGGCCCAAGAAATAGCAACAACAACAACAACAACAACAAAGACAAAAGACAAAAAAAAAAAAAAACTACCATGAGATATCACCTCACACCAGTCAGAATGGCCATCATTAATAAATCCACAAATAACAAGTGCTGGAGAGGGTATGGAGAAAAGGGAACCCTCCTGCACTGCTGGTGGGAATGTAAACTGGTACAGCCACTATGGAGAACAGTTTGGAGATACCTTAGAAATCTATACATAGAACTTCCATATGACCCCGCAATCCCACTCATGGGCATCTATCCGGACAAAACTCTACTTAAAAGAGACACATGCACCCACATGTTCATTGCAGCACTATTCACAATAGCCAAGACATGGAAACAACCCAAATGTCCATCGACAGAGGATTGGATTAGGAAGATGTGACATATACATACACAATGGAATACTACTCAGCCATAAAAAAGAATGACATAATGCCATTTGCAGCAACATGGATGTAACTAGAGAGTCTCATACTGAGTGAAATGAGTCCGAAAGACAAAGACAAATACCATATGATATCACTTATAACTGGAATCTAATATCCAGCACAAATGAACCTTTCCACAGAAAAGAAAATCATGGACTTGGAGAATAGACCTGTGGCCGCCCCGGGGGTGGGGGGGTGGAGGGAGGAAATGGGAGGGATCAGGAGCTTGGGGTTATCAGATACAACTTGGAATAGATTTACAAGGAGATCCTGCTGAGTAGCATTGAGAACTATGTCTAGATACTCATATTGCAACAGAACAAAAGGTGGGGGAAAAAAACGTATACATGTAAGTGTAACTTGATCCCCTTGCTGTACAGTGGGAAAAATTTTTTAAATTTAAAAAAGTAGGCTACCACTGCAGTTCCCTTTGTGGTGCATCAGAAATGAATCCACCTAGGAAACTTGAGGTTGCAGGTTCGATCCCTGGCCTCGCTCAGTGGGTTAAGGATCCGGCATTGCCGTGAGCTGTGGTGTAGGTTGCAGATGCAGCTCGTACAAAGTTCTGGTTTGGGAAGATGAACAAGTTCTGGGGACGGATGGTGGTGATGGCCGCACAAAAATGGGAATGTCCTTAATGCCGAATGAGCGGTATGCTTTAAAATGGTTAAGGAGTTTCCACTGTGGCTCAGCGGAAACGAATCTGACTAGCATCCATGAGGACGCAACTTCGATCCCTGGCCTTGCTCAGTGGGTTAAGGATCCGGTGTTGCCGTGATCTGTGGCATAGGCTGGCAGCTACAGCTCAGATTCGACCCCTAGCCTGGGAACCTCCTCCGTATGTTGCAGGTGCGGCCCTAAAAGACAGGAAAAAAATAAATAAATACATACATAAAATGGTTAAAATGGTAGATTTTATGTCATGTGTATTTAAACCACTATAAAAAAGCAAAGTAAAAATATAACAGGGAGTTCCCATTGTGGTACAGTGGGTTAAGGATCTGGCATTGTCATTGCAGTAGCTAGGGCCACTGCTGTGGCACAGGTTCAAGCCCTGGCCTGGGAACTTCCACATGCTGTGAGTGTGGCCAAAAAAAAATTACATACACGATATGATCTTAACCACATAAACTGAAAAAAAATTACCAACAAAATAGACCAAAAAATAATATTGGGGGCTTTCTGATAAGACACAGGGTACTTTAATTTCATGTCTCTATTTTTCTGTATTTTCTATATATTCTCTCATGTGGATATATGTTGTAACAGTCAGGAAAAAATAAACTCGAATTCCCATTGTGGCACAGCAGAAACACATCTGACTAGGAACCATGAGGTTGAGGGTTCGATCACTAGCCTCGCTCAGTGGGTTCAGGATCCACCGTTGCCATGAGCTGTAGTGTAGGTCACAGACATAGCTCGGATCTGGCGTGGCTGTGACTGTGGTGTAGCCCGGCAGCTGTAGCTCCAATTAGACCCCTATTCTGGGAACCTCCATATGTCTCGGGTGTGGCCCTAAAAAGACAAAAGACAAAAAAAAAAAAAGATAACCTTGAATATTTATTTATTTATTTTTGCTTTCTAGGGCCACACCTGCAGGGTATGGAAGTTCCCCGGGCTAGGGCTCCAGTCGGAGCTGTAGCCCCCAGCCTACGCCACAGCAACAGGCATTACGATTCAGGTCTGCAATCTCCACCACAGCTCAGGGCAACGCCAGATCCCTGACCCACGGAGTGAGGCCCGGGATTGAACCTAAGTCTTCATGGCTACTAGTCGGATTTGTTTCCACTGAGCCACAGCAGAAACTCCCAGAACTTGAATCTTTAAATGCAGCCTATTGAACAAAGGGAGAACTGGAGTTTCCAACGTCGCTTTTCTCCATAATTTGCTCACAAATATAGCAACCCACCCTCTGCATGCTTTTCAGAGAGGAGAAATTGTTCTAGAACACAATCTTAAAACCCAGCATTTCAGAAAAAAAAAAAAAAATCCTGGAAAATAAAGTCCATGTATGTTTGGTGTCCTGGTGTGTCATCAAATTTTGGCTTAGCCTGGTCTCATTCTCCCTAATTCCCCAGGAACTTAGAAGACCCAGCCACAGCGTAGCTAAAATTCTGCCTTTGCTAATAACTTAGCTTATGAATGTTATAAATATAACTGATTTGTAAGGGAGAAAGCACATTCTTGGCAAAAACCAAATGTCTCTTAAGATGGGCTTCATTAAAACAAAATACTCTCTAAATAGAATACTTCATCAGAATGCAGGCAAATTTTAGAAGGTGAACATGACAGAGTAGGTTTAAAGACATAAGATTATTTCCAGCAAAACATGCTTCTTTGTAAGAGTCTCCAAATATGTCGCAGGGTGCACGAAAAGTCAGGCCTGCGGAACAAAGACTCTGTGTTTGAAATTTGAACGTGCCTATTAAAAACGCCAAGAAATATGACTGTAATCTGGGTGAGATTGGACAAAACCAGGAAGGTGATAAAACAGCAGAAGGAAAGGGCCTTTCAACAGAAGAATTTTAGGCTTTAGCCAAGAGACCGTGGCTCTAAAAATGACAGGGGCAAGGAGCCACAGGCCAGGCAAAACTGTGCTGGCCAAAAGACAAAGGGCATTTTGAAAAGTTATTTCCACTTTCCCATTCTGAGAAGCTTTTTGCATTGGCTCCGTTGACTGTGAAATGCTACTGCATTGCCCAAATGATCCTGCATGAGGAACAAGAAGGGAAGACTCCCCCTTTCAAAGAGCTACGATTGGAAGGTACACCTAACACAGCCTCAGCTTCCAAAAGATCAGTAAGAAACCACCTCAGAAGAGCAACAGCCTTTAACATGTATTTTCTCAGGCGTTCCCTGGTGACCTGGTGATTGGGGACTAGGCGTTGCCACTGCTGTGGCATAGATCACAGCTGTGGCACAAGTTCAATCCCCGGCCCGGGAACTTTTACATACTGTGGGCATGGCCTCCCCAAAAAATTTTTTTTTGTCTTTTTAGGGCAGCACCTGCCGCATATGGAGGTTCCCAGGCTAGGGGTCAAATGGGAGCTACAGCTGCCGGCCTACACCACAGCCACAACCATATAGGATCCAACCCACATCTGCGACCTATACCACAGCTCACGGCAACACCAGATCCTAGACCCACTGAGCATGGCCAGGGATCGAACCCGCAACCTCATGGTTCCTAGTTAGAGTTGTTTCTGCTGAGCCACAACAGGAACTCCAAAAAAATTTTTTAATAAATAAATAAAATGCATTCATGCAAAAGCAAGCATCCAATTTTAAGTTCAAAGTTTTATCTGTTCCATGTGCCAACACTCAAAAAGTGAATCTTGGGGAGATGTGGGGTTGGCAAGTCCTGGGGGTGGGGAGGGAGGCAGTTTATTTATCATTTAGAACCCTGAACGCCCGGTCTGCTGCCCTGGGCTTCACACACCCAACCACCTCAGCCAAATCCTTGTTTTCATTATTGACCCACCTAAGAGCCCCTGTGTGGTTGCAACACACATAGGACTCAATTATGCTTCATTTTTCTGGATGCAATGAAATGACTAACTCAAGACTACATCCTTTTTTTTTTTTTTTTGCCTTTCTACTTGGAATTCTCAGGGCCTGAAGGGTTTTTTGTTGTTGTTGTTGTTGATGTTGTTGTTGTTGTTGTTGTTGTTGCTATTTCTTTGGGCCGCTCCTGCGGCATATGGAGGTTCCCAGGCTAGGGGTCTAATCGGAGCTGTAGCCCCCAGCCCACACCAGAGCCACAGCAACTCGGGATCCGAGCCACGTCTGCAACCTACACCACAGCTCACGGCAACGCCGGATCGTTAACCCACTGAGCAAGGGCAGGGACCGAACCCGCAACCTCATGGTTCCTAGTCGGATTCGTTAACCACTGCGCCACGATGGGAACTCCTGAAGGGTTTTAAGGTAACTTTTCATGGATGGGTGGACTGGGAATACTTACATGTTTCCTAAGTAAAGAACCTACTTTCTGTTTCCTAAAATATCCAATGCTCTGAGCATTATCATGCACTGTATCTTTTTCTCTCCAGGCTGGAGTTACATTTCCCTCCACTATGAAGTTTTTCATGTTGTGATCAAGCACCCAGACTTTAATTAGCGACGACTAGGGGGCGTGACCTGTGCAAGGACTGGGTGAGGTGACGGGGCCATGTGTGCATGTTAGAAGGGTGTGTGTGGGAGAAGGGAGGTTTGGAGGACCAAGTCTGGAGGCAGAAAGTCAAGTTTGGAATTTGATGGAGGCCCAGGCTCAGATGGTGGAAGTGCAGATGGATGGGGAGAAGTGGCCAGATTGAGAAATAAAAGGAAACAGAATTGACAAGACAGCATCTTTATCCTCGTTTTAGTTAACGACTTCTGTGTAACAAACCAGCTCCAGAGTTCCCTTCACGACTCAGCAGTGATGAACCCAACTGGTATCCGTGAGGACATGGGTTCAGTCCCTGACCCCGCTCAGTGGGTTAAGGATCTGGCATTGCCATGAGCTGTGGTGTAGGTCACAGATGTGACTCAGATCCTGTGTTGCTGTGGCTCTGGCGTAGGCCGGCAGCTGCGGCTCCATAGCGACCCCTAGCCTGGGTACCTCTATATGCCATGGGCACAGCCCTAAAAAAACAGAAAGAAAAAAAAAAAACCAGACCCAAACCTAGAGGCATAAAGGAACCCCATAGTTACCTTGATGATTCTGCGGGTGAGGAATGACCCTGGGGCACAGCAAGGATGGCTTGACCCTGCTCCTTGATGTCTGAGGCTTCGGCTGGGAAGACTGGAAGGCTGGGAGGAGTTGGGAGGCAACCAGACGGCTGAGGTCTAGGATCATGCGGAGGCATCTTCACTCACAGTTTGGCGACTGACACTAGTTTTCAGCTGTCAGCCAGAGTACCTACATGCAGCTTCCCCGTGTGGTCTGGGCTTCCTCACAGTATGGTGGCCTCGTGTCAGTTCTTTGACCTGATATCAAATCAGGGCTCCAAGCAAAGCGTTCCAGTCAACAAAGCCAGAGCTGCATAGCCTCGTATGACCCAGCCTTGAAGATCATTTAGGGTCCTTTATGCCACTTTGGCTATGAGTGAGTCACAAATTTGCCCAGACTCAAGGTGGGAGAAATTAACACTCCATCTCTTACCGGGGGTGACGAGGTTCGAGAAGAGCAGGGGGCAGGAGCCACTGCTGTGGCCGTCTTTGTTAAATACAATCTGCCATGATCACCCACCCTATTCTCTGCAAAGAGTGAGTGCCAACCCGGGTAATCCCCACAGTGAACGTGAGACAGGTGTTAGCGTTTCCCTTTGCAGGTGAGGAAACCAGGGCTCAGTGAGGTTAAGTGATGCTCCCAAGTATGTTAGGCCAGTGAATGAAAGACCCAAACCCAGGTGGTCTGACGCCAAAGCCCCTTTTCTTACCCATTCTCCAGTTGTAGCCGATTGCTGGGGGTTGACAATGGCAAAAAAGAGGTCAGGGGAGTTCCCGTTGTGGTACAGTGGAAATGAACCCGACTAGTATCCATGAGGATGTGGGTTCGATTCCTGGCCTCGCTCAGTGAGTTAAGGATCTGGCGTTGCCGTGAGCTGTGGTGTAGGTCGCAGACATGGCTTGGATCCCACCTGGCTGTGGCTGTGGTGTAGGCTGGCAGCTGTAGCTCTGATTCGACCCCTTACCTGGAAACTTCCATATACTTCAGGTATGGGCCTAAAAAAGAAAAAAGGACAAGAAAGAGGTCAGAGATAGTACATCAGGTGATGAAGAAGGAGAGCGGCTTTCGTGGTGGCAGGAGGTACCGAGGTGAAGTGAGTGCTGGAACCCTGCAGAGATGCCCAGGATGGAGCCATCGTCTGGACCAGAAGTGCCCAGAGAGCAGGGACAGGGTATCACTTAGGAAGGGGGTGTGCAGGGTGTGCGGGAAGGCAAGGAGCACTGAGCACTGAGGCGGGGTGGACACCAGGCAGTTCCCTGGGGGATTCGGGAGGACAGGGCCCTGGGCGGGGACAGGCAGCTGGATCAGACTGAGGGAGTTCCCGTCCTGGCTCAGTGGGAACGAACCCGGCTGGTATCCATGAGGCTGTGGGTCCCATCCCTGGCCTTGATCAGCGGGTTAAGGATCTGGCATTGCCGTGAGCTCTGAAGACGAGGTGTAGTCTGAAGACGAGGCTTGGATCTCGAGTTGTTGTGGCTGCACAGGCATAGGCCGGCCACTGCAGCTCTGATTCGACCCCTAGCCTGGGAACTTCCATATGGTATGGGTGTGGCCCTTATAATAAAACAGTCAAAAAATAAATAAGAAGAGAGACCAAGGCCAGAAGCCCTGAGATGACGGGAGCTGGGCTGATGGGGCACCAGGAGGAACACAGCATGTGGTTGTAGAGCCATGAGTCTGACCGCAAAACCTATCATCTGAGAATATCACGCCAAGTGAAAGAAGCCAGACCCACGGGCCACGTATCATCTGATTCCACTTCGCTCTGACAGATCCAGAGTGGGAAAGCCATAGAGACAGAAAGCAGGGACGGGGAGGGCAGTGATGAGCAGAGGGCTTCCTTCTGGGCTGGGGAAAATGTCTGGAACCAAACAGTAGTGAGAGTGGCACAACATTCTGAATGTCCTAAACAGCCACGAATGTGGTGAATTTTATGTCAGGTTTTACAACAATTAAAAAAAAAAAAACCACACAACTATTATCCCATATCCATAAAGGAAAAAATTGATAAACTGGACCTCATTAAGCCTAAAAAGATTTGCTCTGCAAAAAAAAAAAAAGGGGGAATGAAAAGATACACCGTGAGTGGGAGAAATTATTTGCAAATCACGTAGCCAACAGAGGACCCATGTCTAGACTATATAAAGAGCGTTCAAAACTCAACAGTTAAAAAAAAAAAAAAAAAAGAGGTGGGCCCCTTGGATCCCCTGAAAAGAGAGTGGAGGGAAATGCCTTTCCACAGCTCTCTTCAACCAGAAGTCTGTGCGGTTATCTGACTGGTGTCTGTGTGTGTGCCCCCAAGGAGAGCCCAGAAAATCAGGGCCTGGGCCTGGTTTTGTTCACCATGTGTCCCATGTCTGGCCCAGGGCCCAGCACACAGCAGAAGCAGAAGAAAGACGAATGAATGAATGAATGAAGAGCAGGAGCAGCGCCAGCAGAGAGCAGATACCTGGTAAGTGCTGGCCAAAAGGACCTAGAACTTCTAAAGCAGGAGAGCTGGAGAGCCCTCCCCAACAAGAGCCGCAGGCAAAGAGGAACACAGTCCTTCCTTCCTTCGGTGTGCATTTATTGAGCGCCTACTGTGTACCCGACTTTTTTTTTTTTTTTGCTTTTTAGGGCTGCACTCCCAGCATACAGAGGTTCCCAGGCTAGGGGTCTACACCACAGCCACAGCAACGCGGGATCCCAGCCGCATCTGTGAGCTATATCACAGCTCATGGCGATGGGGGATCCTTAACCCACGGAGCCAGGCCGGGGGATCAAACTTGAATCTTCATGAATACCAGTCGGATTTGTTACCACTGCACCATAGTGGGAACTCCCAGGCTTTTGTTTTAAGCATGTGAAATACCTTGACGATCAAAACAGACAACAGTCCCCGTACTCGTGGAATGTAACCTGACACTTCGTGAAAAAACAAGGCATCACCCACAACAGCCGAAAAATGGAAGGGACCCAAGTATTCGTGGATGGATGAAGGGATAAGCACAGTGTCCGTCCACACGACAGAAGGCTATTCGGCCTTAGAAAGGAAGGAAATTCTGATCCCTGCAGCAACATGGATGAACCTTGAGGACACGACACTCAGTGAAATAAACCAGACACACGGGACAAATGCTGTCGGATTCCACTTATGGGTCAGGCACCTGGAGGAGTCAGATTCCTGGAGACAGGAAGGAGAAGAGTGGGTACCAGGGGCTGGGGAGTTAGTTCCACGGGGACAGAGTTTGGTCTGGGATGAAGAAACAAGTTCTGGAAGTAGATGGTGGTGATGGGTGCACAAGAATGTGGGTGTAGAGGTTCCCGTTGTGGCGCAGTGGTTAACGAATCCGACTAGGAACCATGAGGTTGTGGGTTCGGTCCCTGCCCTTGCTCAGTGGGTTAACGATCCGGTGTTGCCGTGAGCTGTGGTGTAGGTCGCAGAAGCGGCTCGGATCCCGCGTTGCTGTGGCTCTGGCGTAGGCCGGTGGCTACAGCTCCAATTCAACCCCTAGCCTGGGAACCTCCATATGCCGCGGGAGCGGCCCAAGAAATGGCAAAAAGACAAAAAAAAAAAAACTGGTCTCAGTGGTTGATTTTACGTTAGGTATACTTGACCACAAGTGAAAACATTATGATTATAAGAAGAGCTGTAGAGAAAGCAAAGGTGCGAATGAGATTACCCTTTTAACGAGGGCAGGCAGGTTCTGTTCTTACTCAGCGGAGAAGAGGACTTGTAGCTGGTCTTGAGAGACAGGAGGATGTTACAAATCCTTGAGGGGAGAACGTGTGCGCAAAGATCGCTTAATTTATAATCTGCCGTTATCCAGAATAAAGGAAGGTGAGGACTCTGGGTATTCGGGAACCATGCCTGACGCCGCTGAAACATTTTCCCAAATCTTTCTGTTGGCAGTAAATGTAAACTGGGGAGTTCCCATCCTGGCGCAGCGGAAGTGAATCCGACTAGGTGACATGGGGCCTGGGAGGCACTGCTGGGACGATTCCTTTTAATCTAAATCAGAAGGACAGGAAGAAGCTTTTCTGCAAAACATTGGATCAGTATCCACCACGCTACGAAGGAAAGCTCCCAAAGCACGGATCCCAGGGCTGGTGGTACCTTGACACCCAGAGCTGTTTTTTTCCTGCTGCTTAATTCACACCAGAATCAGAGGAGCCTAGAAGAAAAGCAGGAGAGAGGAGAGTCGCAGTCTATTTTTTTAAAAATGTGATAAAAACTTAACAGGCCATGAAATCCACGTGACTAATCTCAGTTTAAAGCATGAGCTAGGAGTTCCCACTGTGGCTCGGGAGTTCACAAACCTGACTAGTATCCATAAGGATGAGGGTTCGATCCCTGGCCTCGTTCAGTGGGTTAAGGATCTGGTGTCACAGTGAGCTGTGGTGTAGGTCAGAGACGTGGCTCAGATCCTGTGTTGCTGGGGCTGTGGTGGAGGCTGGCAGCTGCAGCTCTGATGCGACCCCTAGCCTGGGAATTTCCATATGCCACAATTGCAGCCCTAAAAAGCAAAAATAATAATAATAATAATAATAAGTTTGCATTCATCTCATTTTGGTTTAAAAAATTTTACAAAATGAAATATTTTCAATAAAAATAACCCCCCCAAAATTATTTACATGAATACATTTATAGTACATACAAAAGGAAAAAAATTCCTCTAATATCAGTTAATATGGTTATATCTGTGCTGGAATGGCAGAGAACATTTACATTCTATAATATATAATTTAGAAGTGCTGGAAATTTAAAATAATGAGCATACATTACCTCTGAAATCCGAAAAGATAAAGATTTTTTTAATGCAGGAGTTTCCATGTGGCTCAGTGGGTTACGAGCCCAACTAGCATCTATGAGGATACAGGCTAGATCCCTGGCCTCACTCGGTGGTTTAAGGATCCATAGCTGCCACAAGCTGCGGCATAGGTCGAAGATGCAGCTTGGATCCTGCATGGCTGTGGCTGTGGTGTAAGCCAGCAGCTGGAGCTCTGATTCCACCCCTAACATGGGAACTTACATATGCTGCAGGTGTGGCCCTAAAAAGCAAAAAAAGAAAAAGAAATGAATAGAAATATGGGAGCAAATATAGTTCCCCTGGATTAACAAAACCTACTTTCATCAAAAATTTTAACTGTTTCTTCTATTTCATTTAACATATATTTTATGGTGATGAATTCTTTGGGACTTAATAAATTATGCGAAACGTATCTTTCTCTTTTTTTTGGCGATACCTACTACATACATAAGTTCCTGGGCCAGGAAGCAAACCCATGCTCAGCATGGGCCACTGCAGTGACGATACCAGATCCTTAACTTGCTGAGCTGCACGGGAACTCCTTAAACATATCTTTCAAATTGTTATGTCAAAAAAAGTTCCCTTGGAGTTCCTGTCGTGGCTCAGTGGTTAACGAACCAGACTAGGAACCATGAGGTTGTGGGTTCCATCCCTGGCCTTGCTCAGTGGGTTAGGAATCCGGCGTTGCCGTGAGCTGTGGTGTAGGCTGCAGACGCGGCTCGGATCCCGAGTTGCTGTGGCTCTGGTGCAGGCCAGGGGCTACAGCTCTGATTCGACCCCTAGCCTGGGAACCTCCATATGCCACGGGAACAGCCCTAGAAATGGCAAAACGACAAAAAAAAAAAAAAAAAGTTCCATCGTCCAGTCTGATGGATTTTTATTGGATAACTCAGGACATCTGTTATTTACCAATGTTCTGCAAAGCATGGTCTATGAACCACCTGGGATGCACAAAAAGATATAGATTCTGGGGCCTGCCCATCCCTTCTAAACTGGGCTCTCTGCACTTCTATTAAGTATTCTCAGGGGTTCTTATGACCAGTCAAACTTGAGAGCCACTGGTACAGTTTATGCAACAGAAGTGAGAGAATGCTCCAAATAAAACAGACACTTTGCATGGTTTAGAATAAGCTACTAGAGATCTAACTAAAATGACAATGACCTCATATGACGTTCTAACATTAAAAACGACACAAAGTCTTCCAAATGTCAAGTACAAAAATGAATCCGAGAAGAATAAAAGTCTCCAAAGAGTAATCATTTGCAATCTCCAGATCTAGGAATGTCAGTGAAATTAATTTTCATTTATTAAATTTCATGTATGACAACTCTTCTGCCATGTAAAGAAGAAAATGCTGGGAGTTCCCGTCGTGGCTCAGTGGTTAACGAACCCAACTAGGAACCATGAGGTTGCGGATGTGATCCCTGGCCTTGCTCAGTGGGTTAAGGATCCGGCATTGCCATGAGCTGTGGTGTAGGTCGCAGACGTGACTCGGATCCCGAGTTGCTGTGGCTCTGGTGTAGGCAGGTGGCTACAGCTCCGACTGGACCCCTAGCCTGGGAACCTCCATATGCCATGGGAGCAGCCCAAGAAATGACAAAAAGACGAAAAAGAAGAAGAAGAAGAAAAAAAAAGTTGTAAAATGGGGGTGGGGAGGCACTTGGGCTGATGCCTGCCATCACAGCATAGCCCCAAGGGCCAATATGTTCCATCAGGCTGGCTGAAAACAGCCCAAATGTGCATCAACTAATGAACAGGACAACAATTGTGGTATGTCCATGCAATGGAATATTATTCAGCCATAAAAAGAATGGGGGTACTGATAAGTGCTACAATACACATAAACCTTGAAAATGCGATGCTGCCAATCACAAAACATCACAGATTATAAGATCTCGTTTGTATGAAATAACCAGCATCAGTAAATCACACAGAAAAAGAATGCAAGAGTGCCCTGGTGGCTCAGAGGGTTAAGGATCTGACATTGTCACTGCTGTGGCTCAGGTCACTGATGTGGCATGGATTCTATCCCTGGCCCAGGAACTTCCTCATGCTATGGGCACAGCCAAAAGAAAAGAAAAGAAAGGGAAAGGGAAAAAAAAAAGAAAAGAGAAAAGGATGCTTTATAGGCAGGGAAAAAAATTGTTTAAGAAAGGCATGTGCTCATGCCTTAATCCTCCCAAACCAAAATTAAACACATGCCTTTAGCCCTAAGTAATTATATCAGACATTAAAGCTCAGTTTAATTTCTTCCAACATCTTCTAATCTTATTGGAAACACAAAACAGAAATAGTGACAGGCTGACCCAATGGATTACAAGTTGAGGTCTGTTGCCTAAGGTAGCTGGTCAAATCAAGTCAGCTGAGGAGCCCAAATTCTAGCAGGCAGAAATCAAGGACATTAAAACTTGGCCCAAAACACAAATGCCATTTCAAGTCATTTTCAACTTTCCCAGCAGGCCTCAAAGTTACTGTCCAAATAAATTCAGCAGACTTTCTTTAAGACCATTCACGAACAGCCCTCAATGTCCAGCACCACGGATGACCACGGCTGGGCAGGGATGGGGCTGGGCCACCCACCTGGCGGCCTGCCATGAGAACCCACACACTTGGGCTGGTACGCACCCAGGCACTGCTGACGGAGCGACGACACAACCTTTTTATTTTGACCTTCCCAAATGCTTCTAACAGAATTTACTTATCTCACATACTTCTGATTCTCATCTTTGAATATATAGCATGAACCTACCCTTCAGAGTATTTTTCTCTTTCATCCCCAAGGATCACGCCAACGTAAGGGATCTGAACTTGAGCCAGAACATGATGCTTCCTGGCGCCCCCAGTGCACACACATAGCAACTAGGAGATTGAAAATTACTTTTGAAACTAATTTAAGGGGTCTGCTAGTGGAAAGTTGTTTTTTTTTTTTTTGAGTCTTTTTTTTCTTTTTATTTTTTAATTTGGCCGTACCTGTGACATGTGGACGTTCCCAGGCTAGGGCTTGAATGGGAGCTGCAGCTGCTGGCCTACACCACAGCCATGGCAACGCCAGATCCGAGCTGCATCTGTGACCTACACCTCACAACCAACCCAGTGATCCTTAACCCGCTGATCGAGACCAGGGATCAAACCCACATCCTCAGGGACACTATGCAAGGTTCTCTTTTTTTTTTTTTTCTTTTTGCCATTTCTTGGGCCGCTTCCACGGCATATGGAGGTTCCCAGGCTAGGGGTCCAATCGGAGCTGTAGCCGCTGGCCTACACCAGAGCCACAGCAACACAGGATCCAGGATCCAAGCTGAGCTGCGTCTGTGACATACACCACAGCTCATGGCAATGCCGGATCCTTAACCCACTGAGCAAGGCCAGGGATCGAACCTGCAACGTCATGGCTCTTAGTCGGATTCGTTAACCACTGAGCCACGACGGGAACTCTTATGGCAGGTTTTTAACCCGCTAAGTCATAATGGGAACTCCTTTAAAAAAGTTTTATGGTTATAGCTAGTTATTCTTCTTCTTCTTCTTCTTCTTATTATTATTTTTTTTTTTTTTTTGCTTTTCAGCATATGGAGGTACCTGTAGCATATGGAGGTACCCAGGCTAGGCGTTGATTTGGAGCTGCAGCTGCCGGTCTACACCACAGCCCCAGCAACATGGGATCCGAGCTGCATCTGCAACCTACACCACAGCTCACAGCAATGACAGATCCTTAACCCACTGAGCGAGGCCAGGAATCGAACCTACATCCTCATGGTTACTAGTCGGAGTTGTTTCTGTGGTGCTGCCATGGGAATGCCCTAGTTATTCTTTTAAAACTACGGCTTCCTAGCACTTAAATGATTTTAAGCTCCTAGGTAGACATGACGCTACTTCCCCGTTGTACCGGCTGTCTGTTGGGTGTCCAACATGGGCCAAGCACAAGACAAAGTACTTTGCAAGCCTCACTGCCCAAGACCCCCTCAAGAGCCCTAGTGACACGCACATTCCCCACATCATCTGATAAGGAAGCAGCTGAGGGTGGGGGTCAGAAGCCAAGTGCCCCGCCAGGATCACACGGGAGTAAGTGGTAGAGGGAGAATTCAAATCCTGATCCGAATTATCCCCCAGTCGTCCTGCAGAGGCTGCTGTCCATGGAGCTTCACATTGGCTAATGCGGTGTGTGTGTGTCTGTGTGCCTCTGTGTGTATGAACTTTTTTTTGACCGCATCCACAGTATGTAGAAGTTTCCAGGCCAGGAATCAAATCCATGCCGCAACAGTGATCCTAGCCACAGCAGCGACAACGCTGGATCCTTAACCTACTGAGCCACCAGGGAACTACTGAACTTTTTAAAAACGGTGACAAAATACACAACACAAAATTTTTCCCGATTTTAAAGCAGGCAGTTCCGTGGCCCTAAGAGTATTCACGCTGTGCGACCAGTACCACCATCCATCTCCAGAACTTTTTCATCTTCCCAAACTGAACCTCTGTCCACCCTCATCACTGCCGCCGGCACCCCCCCTTCTCTGTCCCATCGCCCCGACTCTCTCTGCGGTAGGTACCACAATCTAAGTGGAGTCGTACAGTTGTTGTCCTTTTGGGTTGAGCTTATTTCACTTAGCAATCATTTTTTTCAAGAGTATATATGAGTTTAAAGCAACTTCAGAAGTTCCTGCTGTGGGTAAAGGATCCCGTGTTATCTCTGCAGCAGCGAGGGTTCAATCCCCAGCCCAGGAACTTCCACACACTGTGGGTGTGACCCCCAAAAAAGCTATTTCAGGTGCTTTCCAAAGGAAAATACTCTGTTCAGATGCATGCAACCTTGGAAGACAAAGCCTGAATCTGGATCTGTCAAGGGGTTGAGGGGTCGAAGGAGGCGGACACCTGAACCTCTAAAATTCCAAGGTGAGCCCCCAAACCGGGTGATTCCCAAAGACACAGAAATAAATCAGATCCACTGGGCTAAG
Source organism: Phacochoerus africanus (assembly GCF_016906955.1). NCBI lineage: Eukaryota > Metazoa > Chordata > Mammalia > Artiodactyla > Suidae > Phacochoerus > Phacochoerus africanus. The sequence goes on along the minus strand of NC_062548.1, from coordinate 6,545,215 downwards.
CCAACAGATATACAGAGTTGATCCTAAAGAGGTTAGTGGACTCTTTCTTTAACCTAAATTTTGAGAGGACGCCTTTCTGGGTCAGACATATGCTGTAAATTATTGATGAAGGTAAGCTTTCTTTCTTTCTCTGTGTGTGTGTGTGTGTGTGTGTGTGTGTGTGTGTGTGTGCGCACGTGCGCTTTTTAGGGCTGCACCTGCAGCATATGGAAGTTCCCAGGCTTGGGGTCCAATCAGAGCAACAGCTGCCGGCCTACACCACAGCCACAGCAACTGGGGAGCCAAGCCGTGTCTGTGACCTACACCACAGCCACAGCCAAACACAGGATCTGAGCCACATCTGCAACCTACACCACAGCTCACAGCAATGCCATATCCTTAACCCACTGAGCAAGGCCAGGATCGAACCCGCAACCTCCTGATTCCTAGTCAGATTCGTTTCCACTGTCACAGTGGGAACTCCAAGGTAAACATTCTAGTTGCAAAAAAAAAAAAAAACCTTGGTTCCAGAAAAAAAAATCACTCTTCAATGGATGTCCACAGCAATTCTCGGTTTTTCTTCTTCCCTTTTCACCCCAGAGAGGTTCATCCAACAGAAGCAGCGCCTGCCTTTCCCAGATTTCAAGCTATTCAACAAGCAGCTATTTTTGCTAATCTTTCAGATTAGTCTTTCTAACTGCCAGAGAAACGGCGCCTTAAAAAGGAAATGTTTCTGCCTTAGAACTTATACTCAGTTGAAAATAGTCGTGATCAGTTAAAAAAATAATGCTGCGTAAGTACCCAAAAGATTTACCTCAAATCTCATCCAGCCGGCTAAAAATAACCTCAAAACCAACAACAAAACCTGGATGAAGCCCCGTAGAAGAAGAACCAGGGCCAACCTCAGTCATGAGGCTGATGGACCGACCAGCTCTTGGCTTAGTTTGGTCTGGGGCAAAAGTCAAAGACTGGGGCAGGACACTAAAGACCCAGGCGACGACCACAGCGAGAGTAGACAAACAGGCCACATGCAGCTCAAAAGCTTCTGCACTGCCAGGGACACCACCCACGAGATGAAAAGGCAAACTGCGACACGGGAGAAAGGGTGTGCAATCACCCATCTGATGACGGGTTAAAAGCCAGAGGAGAAAACACCTCTCCGCAGAGTAAAAACAAACAAACAAAAATCTGATTTAAAACTGAGCAGAACCAAAGAAGACGGAGAAATGACAACAAGTACTTGAAAGGTGATCAGCCTTGCCAATCAGCAGGCAAATGCCAACCCAAACCACAAGGCGATACCACCTCCCATCAAAAAGATAAGAAATCTCTCCTGCGGTGATATGGGGATCTTTGAAGAATGTCCTACCTAACTGCAGCCTGTTTAAATTGTTTATCTGTATGTAAAGCCCCAGCCAGGTATTGTATGTTGTCTTTAAGATAAAAATCAATAGATTAAAAAGTTGAAAAAAAAAGAGACAAGAGATAACAAGGGTTGTCAAAGAGGTGGGAAAAACCCTACATCTGTTGGTGGGAATGTCAACTGGCGTAGCTGTTACGGAAAACAGTGTGGAAGTTCCCCAAAAGAATTTTAAAATAGGAGTTCCCGTCGTGGCGCAGTGGTTAACGAATCCGACTAGGAACCCTGAGGTTGCGGGTTCGGTCCCTGCCCTTGCTCAGTGGGTTGGCAATCCGGCGTTGCCGTGAGCTGTGGTGTGGGTTGCGGACGCGGCTCGGATCCCGCGTTGCTGTGGCTCTGGCGTAGGCCGGTGGCTACAGCTCTGATTAGACCCCTGGCCTGGGAACCTCCATATGCCGCGGGAGCGGCCCAAGAAATAGCAAAAAGCCCAAAAAAAAAAAAAAAGAATTTTAAAATAGAACTACCATAGGATCCAGCAAGCCCACTTCTGGGTGTGTATCCAAAGGACATTTAAACAGGATATTTAAAAAAAAAAAAACAGATACCTTCAGTCCCAGGTTCATAGCAGCATTATTCACAATAGCCGAGATATGGAAACCACTTACACGTCCATCAACAGATGAATGGATAAAGATGTGATATAGGTAAACAATGGAATATTATTCAGCCAGGAGAAAAGAAGGAAATCCTGTCATTTGTGACAACCTAGATGGGCCTGGAGGGCACTGTGTTGAGTGAACTGAGCTCGACAGAGGAAGACAAATATGGCACGCTATCGCTTGCGTGTGAATTCTAAAAAAAATTAAAAAATAAAAAAAAGTCAAACTTGCAGAAACAGAAAGTAGAAGTGGTTGCCAGCGATTGGGGTGTGGGGAAAACAGGCAGAGGCTGGTAAAAGGGTACAAAGTGTCAAGTATAAGATGAACAAGTTCTGGAGCTCCTGTTGTGGCTCAGGGGAAAGGAATCTGACTAGGAACCATGAGGTTGCAGGTTCGATCCCTGGCCTCACTCTGTGGGTTAAGGATCCCACATTGCTATGGCTGTAGTGAAGGCTGGTGGCTACAGCTCCCTTTTGACCCCTAGCCTGGGAACCTCCATATGCCATGGGTGCAGCAACAACAAAAACATTCTGAGGATCTAATGTAAACCTAGTGACTGCAGTTGCTAACACCGCATTAGATAACTGAAATTTGCTAAGAGACGAGAACTTAAATGTTCTCACGTTTATAATATATATTTGATACACACACACATATTTGGCTGCATCCATGGCATGCAGAAGCCCCCGGGCCAGGGATCTGACCTCTACCAGAGCTGCAACCAAAGCCACCGCAGTGATGCCATTAGATCCTTAACCCCCTGAGCCACCAGGGAACTCCATCCGCTTTTTGGCTATTAGGAATAATGACTCTACGGACATTCATTTGCGAGTTTTTGTGTAGACACGGGGTTTTCAATTCTCTTGGGTCTATACCTAGGAGTGCAGCTCCTGGGTCACCTGTCACTCAATGTTTTTAACGATTTAGTGGGTATGGTTTGCATTTCCCGGACGGCTAGGAATGCTGAGTATCTTTTCTTTTCTTTTTTGGTGATGCCCGTGGCATGTGGAAGTTCCCGGGCCGGGAACTGAACCGGGGCCATAGCAGTGACTATGCCAGATCCTTAACCGGCTGAGGCACCAGCAAGTCCTGAGTGTCTTTTCATGGCTGTGTCTTTGACTGGTTTGTTCTTCCTCAATCTCACTGCAAGAGTCGATGCGTGCACTAGCCCGCATGTCCCTGAGTGGTTTTTCACTCATATGAGCTCAAAAATGTTGTCTTGGCCCTCAGCTTACAAATGAGAGAGACCCAAGGGGCCTGGCCTCCATGCATAGATGTCATCTGAACCTGTCACAATCTCCCCAACAAGTCTGGGTGGGAGGTGGTCTGGCTTTTGCAAGTAAGAAAACCAAGGGCAGGAGGTCCCTAGTGACCTAGGGGTTAAGGATCCAGTGTTGTCACCACTGTGGCTCAAGTCACAGCTGCAGCAGGGGTTGGATCCCTAGCCTGGGAACTTCTGCATGCGGAGGGTGTGGCCAAAAAAATAAAGAACAAAAAAATAAGGGCAGATAATCCCAGCATCTCTGGTTGACTGGTGAGCGCAAACTCAAGCCATGTCTCTGCATATGTGCCTCTTTTCCCCGCGATCCTCCTCATGGGCCTTGGTAGCAACAGAGCGGGAGGTGACAGTCTTGGCCCTTTTTGTGGCACCGTCTCTGGGGAGCACAAAACAATCCTTTGAGACACTCTTCCCTCTGAGACGCAGAGGGCTCGGAAACAGGGCCCCAGGTGTGCAGACAGCCCTGCAGGTGAAAAGCCCGTTGGGTCTGAGGGTGCCTGCAGTGTCTCAGCTGTTACAACAAAATACAAAAGCCTGGGCGGCTGGAACAACAGACATTTGACTCACGGCTCTGGAGGTGCAAAGTCCAAAGATTCAGTTCTTGGTGAGGGCTCTCTCCCCAGCCTGCAGACGGCCACCTTCTTGCTGTGTCCTCCCTTGTCAGCAAAAGACGCAGAGAGGGAGAAAGAGAGTGAGCTTCAATTTCTCCCTTTTGTTGTTTTTTTTTTTTGCCATGCCTGTGACATGAAGCAATTCCCCAGGCCAGGGATCGAAACTGCACCACAGCAGTGACCTGAGCCATAGCAGTGACAACCCAGATCCTTAACAGGCTGAGCCCCCAGGGAACTCCCTTCTTCCTCTCTTGTAAAGACACTAATCCTATCACAGGGGCTGCACCCCCCAGACCTCACCTAAGCCTCGTTACCTCCCGAAGGACTCACCTTCCAGTGTGACAATGGGGGTTAGGGCTTCAACATACAGGTTTGGGGAGGGAGACACCGAATTCAGTCCATAACAGAGGGTCAGGGTTTGTGGCTGGGGAATCAGAGGGTGGGAAGGCTTTGGAGGCAATGCAAGCAAGAGACTACGAGAAAGAAAGCGACAGAGAAGCAGCAGAGAGGGCTCAGAAGTCTTCTCATGACCAAGTAAGAAAGGAAGCCTATGGAGTTCCCATTTGGCTCAGCAGATTAAGGACTGATGTTGTCTCCGGCTTTGCTCTGTGGATGAAGGATCTGGCATTGCCAAAAGCTGTGGTATAGGTCACAGACGAGGCTCAGATCCGGTTGCTGTGGCTGTGGCCACTGCTGTAGTGCGGATTCAAACCCTAGCCTGGGAACTTTCGTATGCCACAGATGTGTGGCTGTACAAAGAAAAAAAAAAAAAAAATCCCAGAAACTTTGTTATTCAAATAAAAAAATTTCTTTGTTAGTTTTTATAGTGGTAAAATACGTACCATGAAATCAACCACGTTTGCGTGTACGATTCAGGGGCACTAAGCACATTCACGCTGTTGTACAGCCATCACCACCATCTCCTCCAGAACCTGTTCACCTTCCCAAGACTCTATCCCCACTAAAGAGTAACTCCCCCTCCACCAACCCCTGGTCCCCCCCTTTTTTTTTGTCTTTTGTCTTTTGTCTTTTTAGGGCCACACCCGAGACATATGGAGGTTCCCAGGCTAGGGGTGCAATTGGAGCTGGAGCCACCGGCCTATACCACAGCCGCAGCAGCACAGGATCTGAGCTCCGTCTGCGACCTACAGCACAGCTCGTGGCAACACCAGACCCAGAACCCATGGAGCGAGGTCAGGGATGGAACCCACATCCTCATGGATGCTAGTCGGGTTCGTTAACCACTGAGCCACGACGGGAACTCCCCCAGTTCCTCTTGCTTGCTGCCTTACGTTCTTCTTTCTTTAGGGTAACTGCACTGAAGTCTTTAAGCCGATCAGCTCTTGTGTTTGGGGGGGATGACCAGGAAGTGGGAGACGGGGCCTGATCTGAAGACAGGGAATTGCAAGAAATCAGAGTCCGTGCTGGCAGCTAGGAAGGGAAAGGACAGCAGGCCGGATCCCACGAAGCCTGGAAGGGAGTAGAAAAAAGGGGTCAGCCCGCAGCCAGCGGGAGGTCCGGGTGCCCCTGGGGGCCAGACAGGCCGAAGGACCAAGAAGCTCGGGGAAGCGTCAGCGCTGCAGCCACCCAGGGAGCGGGAGCAGGAGGGCTGGCTGGTCCCCATCACCACCTCTGAGACGCTTTCATTCTCACTCCAAATGTTCCCAGTAATTTTCTGTCCAATTTGGTAGCAATACACCCACTTAATAGCAAATCCAATTACTGTGGCTTCTCCCCATTTGTTACCTTAAGGAAGCGGGTTTTTTGTACATTAGAGCTTATAACGAATTACTCAAAGCAATGAAGCAAAATTTCACTCTCATTCCTAGTTCTCAGTTTTTCAGTTTGGTTTTTGGTGTTGTTGTTTTTTGGTTTTTTGCTTTTGTTTTTTAGGGCCGCACCCGAGGCATATGGATGTTCCCAGGCTAGGGGTCGAATCGGAGCTGCAGCTGCCAGCCTACACCACGGCTCATGGCAATGCCAGATCCTTAACCCACCGCATGAGGCCAGGGATCGAACCTGCATCCTCTTGTCCTCATGGATCCTAGCCGGATTCATCTCCACTGTGCCACATGGGAACTCCCATTACAGGGGGTTTGTTTTGAACAATCAGGTCACAGAGATGAGGGTCTTTCTTGGGTAAAGAACCGAGGAGGACAGGGCTGGCGCTGGTGCTACGGGCTGCAGTGGGAGCTGGCCGTCGGCCACCAAGGGGAGGATGCAGCCTTGGATGACTCGGTGAGGGAGCAGAGCCACTGGGCAGGAAGGAGACATTCAGTCTGTCTGGCTTTATAGGGCAGCGATAGTGAATGGCTGGATTCGCCTGAGACTGGAGGGCTTTGGATCTTGCAAGTGGGAAGGACGAGGGGTTCAGGGGCACTCAGGTCTCTGTCCAGGGCTGGGAGGTGAAATCCTGCTCCTCCGAGCCAGGAACTGCATTTCAAATGTGTATGCTATAAAGAGCAGCTCCGGGAACAGGCGGACGGCACCCGCAGGGCTTGGCAACCCTCTGTGGACCCGTTTGCCGGGGCTGGAGGGGCTCCTGTGGAAGAAGCATCTCTCCAAGGAGCTGGCAGTGTAGTGAGCAAGAGTCTGAGCACCACTTCCAGCACCTTCCAGGGTGACTCCTCGGCACTCCTCGGCAGTCTGGTTTGTCACTTTTCTCCCCAAACCATGGACGTCCCAGGTTGACTTCTGTCTTACTTAGCTGTTTATCCTCAGAGTCTGACACACAACTGCAATGAAATGAAGGCAAGTTTTTATCTTGGCCTCGGCCACAGCAAGCAGAGGTTCCCGGGCCAGGGGTCAAACTGACATCAGATCCTTAACCCGCTGAGCCACCAGGGAATTCCAAGACATTGCAGGATTCTCACTGCAAATCCTGGAAAACAAAAAATTAGTCTTGCCAAATGCTTCGAGCCCTGGTCCGCTGATCCTCGGTCTATTGCACGAAATTCTGAATCCCCGAGTAGGGCCAGGGAGCCAAATTCTGCAGTCTGCTCTCGTCCTTAGAAGGCTATGCGTGTATTTCCCTAGTGAGGGTGTGCCACCGCTTTTATGAGCCCCACGGAGCCCGGGACAGTTCACGCGGATGGAGGGTGAGGTTACCAACACCAGACTTTGGGAGGCACACACATCCAGCGTCACCCAAATATAGCCAGTCTGACCTCTCTGGCTGCAAAAAGCAGCCCTAAGCGCTCTGACGTTCCTATCGTGAAACAGGAGAAGGAATGTCCTTCCCAGCTCATCTCCTGAGGACACTGCAGGCCTGGCAGGAAAGCATCACTTCCTGCCCATGACTGAGATGCATTACATCACAGGGGCCACGACTTCCAAGTCCTATTTTTAGAGGTGATGAGGAGGAAGCCAAGTCCGGCTTCGCGTGGGAAGGAGCCCGAGGGTTCTTCCCTGAGCCCGAAGGTCCAGGGGGCCACAGCTTCCAAGACCACCTCAGTTTCTCACGCCGACCTCGTGCACATCCTGAGTCGCCTCGTGGCCTCACAGCGGGCAGCAGAGAATGTTCCCAGGCAGCCTCTCAAGTCCAGCCAACTGTCCTGCCACCAGAGCCAAGGTCAAGCTGTAAACCTGAGTCTGTATTTCCCTTGGGCTGTGCTGAAGGGCAGCCCACGCCCCTTCCTACAAGCCGGGTCTGGGGACAGCCTAAGAGAGGATGACGTGTTCCCAAAAGTGCAAGATTGAAAGAGACTCTAAAGCCCATTGCTCTTGGACAATAAAAATGCTTAGAATTCAACAAAAAAAAAGGCCAAGGGCTCATTGTTGGTGGTTTTTGTCTTCCGTAGGGCCACACAAATGGACGTTCCCAAGCTAGGGATTGAATGGGAGCTGCGACTGCCAGCCTACACCACAGCTACCACAAGCAACTCGGGATCTAAGTCGCGTCTGCAACCTACACCACAGCTCACAGCAACACCAGATCCTTAACCCATTGAGCAGGGCCAGGGATTGAACCCACGTCCTCACGGACACTAGTTGGGTTCGTTACCAGTGAGCTACAGCAAGAGCTCCGGCATGTATCTTTTTGAATTAGAGTAAAAACTATTTTTTTTTTGTCTTTTTGCCTTTTCTGGGGCCGCTTCCCGAGGCATAACCGGAGCTGTAGCCGCCAGCCACAGCAATGCATGATCTGAGCCGTGTCTGGTGTCTGCAACCTACACCACAGGTCACGGCACCACCGGATCCTCAACCCACCGAGTGGGGCCAGGGATCGAACCCGAAACCTCATGGTTCCTAGCCGGATTCATTAACCACTGCGCCACCAATGGAACTCCCTAAAAGTACCTTTTAAAACAAAGACCTAGAGTGTTGTCACTGCAACAGCTTGGGTCACTGCTGTGGTGCAGGTTGGATCCCTGCCCTGGGAACTTCCACATGCCATGACTGTGGCCAAAAAAAGCCCCAAAAAGTTAAAGAAAATAAAGAATACCTACATATGTACATAAATAACTGAATGACTTTGTTGTATGCCAGAAACTAACACATTGTAAATCAACTATACTTCAATAAAACATTTTATAATGATTTTTGTTTTTTCCATTATAGCGGGCTTGCAGTGCAAGAAAACAATTTTTAACTGAAAAAACGAGAACAAAATGTGGCTTTAAAGATTCGAAATCATGTAACATAAAGGCAAGAGAGGGAAGGCCTTCTGTGCCCATGGCCTTTGTTCCACTCCCACATCTTCCATCCAGAGAGGAAGGCCTTGCTGTGAAGGTCAATGCTATGTGTCACCAGGACTGGGCCCAGGGACGCCCAGATGGCTGGTGAGACATTATTTCTGGGTGTGCCCGTGAGGGCGTTTCTGAAAGGGATTAGCATTTGAATCAGTAGGCTGAGTGAAAACTGGTTCAAACCAACCTGGGGTGGTATCATCCAAGCCTCTGAGGGTCTGGATACGATGAGAAGGGCAGAAGGACCACTTCTGTCCCTTCTTTAGCTGGGACATCCACCTTGTCCTGCCCTTGACACTGGAGCTCTAGCTTCTGGTCCTGGAGGGTTTTTGTTTGTTTGGGGTTTTTTTAGGGCCGCACCCATGGCATATGGAGGTCCCCAGGCTAGGGGTCTAATCGGAGCTGTAGCCGCCAGCCTACGTCAGAGCCGCAGCAACACAGGATCCGAGCCATGTCTGCAACCTACACCACAGCTCACAGCAACGCCAGGTCCTTCACCCATGGAGGGAAGCCAGGGATCAAACTGGCCACCTCATGGTTCCTAGTCAGATTCGTTTCCACTATGCCACCACAGGAACTCCCCTGGTCCTGGAGGGCTAAGCCATGCAAATTCCCAGTTTTCCAGCTGGTGCTTCTCAGCCTCCATAACTGCCCAAAATAACTTCACTCTTCTGATTTCATGTGCATCCTACTGGTTCTGTCTCTCTGGAGAAGCCTGACTTATACACTCGTGAGTAAGATTACAAGTGAGGCACTAAGACAATCCCTTTTTGTAGAGCAAATGCTCACAGAAAACCATGTGCAAACTCATGAGGTTTTTTTTCCCTCCCCTTCAGGAGAATGGGGTTTTTGTCTAATATTGATGCGTGTTGAAAGTTAAAAAAAAAAAAAATCACACACTTACTTTATTAAAAATCTTCTTATCTTCTTTTTTTTTTTTTTTTAGGGCCCAACCTGCGGCATATGGAAGTTCCCAGGCTAGGCATCGAATCAGAGCTGCAGCTACCGGTCACAGCCACAAGGGATCTGAGCCGAGTCTGCAGCCTATGCCGCAGCTCTCGGCAAGGCTGGATCCTTAACCCACTGAGCAAGGCCAGGGATCAAACCTGCGTCTTCATGGATGCTCGTCTGACTCAGTTCCTCTGAATCATGACAGAAACGTCCAGATTTTATTCAATTACAATGTAAGTGGTCATATGTGGTAGAAGCTACTCTATTGGATAGTACAGGCAATGTCCATAACCTTAGATTCATGCAAGGTAAGTATTATTATTACTGGTTTTGGACAATGAATTAAAGTCTGAGGCTGGCACAGCCAGTGCAGCCTGAGGTCAGCGGAGATTCGAATGTGAAGTGGAGGCATGATTTTCGTCCTGGAAGATCCCCATCAACACCAAAAAGTAAACAGCATCATCCTCTCCAGACAAAACTTTTTTTTTTTTTCTTTTTAGGGCTGCATCTGTGGCAAATGGAAGCTTCCAGGATAGGGATTGAGTCAGAGCTGCAGTTGCTGGCTTGTGCCACAGCCACAGCCACAATGGATCTGAGCCCAATCCTTAGCCCACTGAGGGAGGCCAGGGATTGCAGCCTCACAGACACCATGTCTGGTTCTTAACCCCCTGGGCCACAACAGGAACTCCCAGACAAGGCTTTGATATTTTTTGCCCGCCCTTCAGCACATAGAGTTCCCAGGCCAGGGATCAGATCTTAACCACAGTTGCAATCTATGCCACAGCTGCGGCAAGGCCGGATCCTTAACCTACACTGTTGGGCCAGGGACTGAACCTGCATCCCAGTGCTCCAGAGACACTGCTGATTCTACTACACCACAGCAGGAACTTCAAAGGTTTGATTCTGTGACATAATACTTGTCATTTTCACAAGCAAAAAGTCAAGTATCAGTTCTTTCCCCACGCATGCCCCTCGTGCCTCGAGCCCTTCACTTCAGTTACTTAATGAGGAACCAAGCTGAAGGGTAGGGCTCTGTAGGGCAGGGACCTGATTTCATTATCTCACTGTTTCCAGCACCTACTAGGATGCTTGGTATACAGTAGGCGCCCAATCAGCATTTGATGGATGTTGAATAGGTATCTTGGAAAGAAGTGACAAGAAAAAAACAAAACAACATGAAGAATGAACAATGTTCGGCAACTGTTTAAATCACGTCTCTGCCCACTACCAGCGATGCTGTCTGGGCTGAGATGAGAACCATCATCCTGAAGACTAAGAAATATTCCAGGGGTCAGAGTCACTGCCTCTTCATGCTGCAGGGGTGGGGGGGGGTCCACGTATGGATCCTATTAGCTAGTGAAACGGTCTGTTGCCTGATGGCGGTTCTTAGAAACTTGAACATTACTGTTAGTTTTTCTTTCAATAAAACAGCCTCACCCTGAGACATCTTAAGACAACAGTAAATGTGGGGCAAATCACGTGCATAAGGGTATGAGCTTAAAAACCCTTTATAACATTAAAGACGTAAGTTTTATAAGAAACTCAGGCCAGGTTTGGGCATCTTGCAAAATATCTCTACAGAGCTTTGAATATTATGTGTCTGAATCAAGCAGGAGAGAGCGAGCCACAGCCCAGCAATTTTTCTCCCAAGAGACTCAAACGGAAACATCTCACAAAGAGGAAGCCTGGAATTTATTCAAACAAACTGCTTTAATTTTAATAAGTCATAAGTGGTACTCAGAACATTTCCAAGAAATTCAATAGCTTGTAAGCTATTTATATATACGTTATAATTGCAATTTATCATTAAAAAAAACCCCTATAGATCTTTGACCAAAATGCACTGGAAAGAGCAATCATTCATTAACATTAGAACAACAGCAGTTCTCAATATTTCAACGGATTCTGATGTTTGAAGAACATTTCTCGACAGGACATCAAAGAAATCTACAGTTGTGATTTCTGTTGTGAAAAACTGGCTTGTTCTTGTGGCAAATTTCCCTTTAAGAGTCTCCCAGATGCGCTCACACACGGAACAGAGTAGGCTCCCGACAAGCTCACTGAGGCCCATGCTGGATGAGCACACACCCAGACCCTATTAAAGGGGCCTGTCAGGGCTCAGCTGCTCTGGGCAGAAGTGAACATGCTGACAAAACCACCCATTCTTGTTGGTACGTGTGAAAATGTGGTTTCAGATGCTCCCTAAAGACAAAACCACCAAATGAATTTCTCTAACACATGGACATTCTTGCTGCAGGGCATCCACTAAAGAGTTACAATGAGTTACAATCTTATCACTCTCACTGAGCTTAACAAACCACAACGAAATGGACTAACGCCAGCATTTTTACGTTCTTTTTTTGCTTAAGAATTTGGATAAACAATGTAACTGGGAAAAAAAAAACAAAAAAAAAACACAAAAACTTCCCTGAAGCGACACACTCTAAGTGAACACGTGGCTCCCTCTAGTGGCAAAAATGGATCTCACAGGCCAACCACAGGGCTTGCTTCACACCCCACCCATGCATGCCTCTCAAATTAGGCAGCTCCTTGAAATTACCCTGAATTCCTTAAGTGACTAAATACACACAGTCGGGGCCCTCGCATCCCATCCACTGCGGCTGGACCAGTGGGTGACAAGAATGTTCTATTGAAATCTGCCCAGGAGTTCCCATTGTGGCACAGTGGAAACAATCCGACTAGGAACCAAAAGGTTGAAGGTTCGATCCCTGGCCTCAATCAGTGGGTTAAGGATCCAGCATTGCCGTGAGCTGTAGTATAGGTCGTAGACAGAGTTCAGAGCCCGCATTGCTGTGGCTGTGGTGTAGGCTGGCAGCTGTAGCTCTGATTGGACCCCAGCCTGGGAACCTCCATATGCCACAAGTGAGGCCCTAGAAAGACCAAAAAAAAAAAAAAAAAAAAGTAAATCTGCCCAGAGTAATGAAGGCAACTTGACCTTCTCACCCTAATTTTGACCTCACCTGCTAACTTAACACGCAATATGCATCTGTCCTTTAAAATAAGCGTTACCGGAGTTCCCGTCTTGGCGCAGTGGTTAACGAATCCAACTAGGAACCATGAGGTTGCGGGTTCGGTCCCTGCCCTTGCTCAGTGGGTTAAGGATCCGGCATTGCCGTGAGCTGTAGTGTAGGTTGCTGACGCGGCTCGGATCCCGCGTTGCTGTGGCTCTGGTGTAGGCTAGTGGCTACAGCTCCGATTGGACCCCTAGCCTGGGAACCTCCATATGCCGCAGAAGTGGCCCAAAGAAATAGCAAAAAAAAAAAAAAAAAAAAAACCCACAAAAGACAAAAAAATAAAAAAATAAGCGTTAACAAAAAATAAAATAAAATAAAATTACCTTCAAGGTATGCCCTGTACTGATGAATAGATTTTTTCCTTTTTAAGGAAAAACCAGGTTTCTTCAGTCCCTCCAAGAGCCACGTCAAAGTGTTTAAACTAGGAAAACGTTCATTTTTCCCACTGAGAGAGAGAAGGCGGTTTCCGGGAGAGGGCCCACCCTCTCCTCCCCACCTGGCAGGTCCCTGACCTAAACAATTCTTATCCTGAACCAACCAGGCCCTTCCCTCCCTTGTTCCAGATCCCTCCTCTTCTCCCAGCGGAGGCCAGACCCACCGTGGCTATGGATGTGAGCAGGGTGGGCAGCAGTCACACAGCAGCAAGGTCGCCTCTGAAAGCTGAGGACAAAGTTGTTGCTCCCTAGAGGCGGCGACAGGAAAATTTAGTTGTTTTTTTGGTGTCATCATCTTACGTGATGTAAAATCTTTTAAGATGGCTAATTCCGACATTCCTGGACCCTGATAAAAATTTACTTATTATTTCAAGGTCTGGACCTACAGCATATGGAGGTTCCCAGGCTAGCGGTCAAATTGAAGCTGCAGCAGCCAGCCTACACCACAGCCAAAGCAACACCACATTCGAACCACATCTGTGACCTACACCACAGCTCATAGCAATGCTGGATCCTTAACCACTGAGTGAATCCAGAGGTCAAACCCCCATCCTCATGGCTACTAGTCCAGTTTGTTACCTCTGAGCCACAATAGGAACTCCCTAATTCTTTTTGGCTTTTTTTGGTGTGTGTCTCTTTTTTGCCTTTTCTAGGACCGCTCCCGCGGCATATGGAGGTTCCCAGGCTAGGGGTGGAATCAGAGCTGTAGCCACTAGCCTACACCAGAGCCACAGCAACGCGGGATCCAAGCCGCGTCTGCAACCTACATCACAGCTCACGGCAACGCCAGATCCTTAACCCACTGAGCAAGGGCAGGGACCGAACCCGCAACCTCATGGTTCCTAGTCGGATTCGTTAACCACTGCGCCACAACGGGAACTCCCCTAATTCTTTTTTTCTTAATGGCCACACCCGAGGCATATGGAAGTTCCTGGGCCAGGGATCAAATCTGAGCCGCAACTAGAAGCTACACCACAACTGCAGCACCGCTGGATCCTTAACCTACTGTGCCACATCAGGAACTCCTCCAAGACCCTTTTTAGAGACTGTGTGACAACTATAGGCAACGAAGAGCAGTATCAGAGAGTAGACCACGTCCGATCCGAATCAGTATTTGCGTGGAAGCAAAGTGAGGTGTCTAGATAAGATATTCTTGTTAAGGATCCTTAATAGAGGAGGGGGAGAAGCTGATTTTAACACTTTTAGTGTTTAAATGTTTCAAAATTCATGTATTCATCCAAACTTGACTTTACACAGTGGGACAGGACATGTGAGCGTTAGCAAGGACTCAACAAGGAATTAAGGCTGCAGGCCACTCATCTGGAGGCGGGGACCAGAATCTGGCTCGATTTACTCTCTCAAAGGCACCGCAAGGCCAGAAAGTGAGTTTGTTTCCAATACTGCTGCAGTCTCGGTGTCTAGGTGAGTTCAGACAAGTGTATGTTCCCCAGGGGGAGCAAAGTACCTGCAAGGAAAAGAAGCCAATTCTTCTTTTCTCTGACCCCCCTAACAGTCGTAGGCATTTCTAAAGATCTGAGTCTTTATCAAGTCATGGGAGGGGGCAGGAGGGGGGCGGTGACAAGGGTCCTAGCTGTGAATCCCTTTAGATGTCCTGCAAAGAACTAGAGGTTTCTTTCTTCTGTTTTCTTTTTGGCTACACCCAAAGCACATGGCAGTTACTAGGCCAGGAACCGAATCTGAGCAGCAGCTGTGACCTGGGCCACAGCGGTGGCAACACTGGATCCTTCACCCACTGCGCCAGGCTGGGTGGCCAACCCAAGCCTCCCCAGTGATACAAGCCTCTGCAGTCGGATTCTTAACCCACCGTGCCACAGCAGGAACTCCAGAACTAGATTTCTCCATGCACCTGAGAACTCAGCTGAAAAGAGGCAGCTGTGCAACTCTGATGGTTAATTTTCCACCACCTTGACTGGGCTAAGGGATGCCCAGCTTGCTGGTACAGCATTCGCTCTGGCTGTGTGAGAGCATCTCCAGAAGAGACGATGAGCACTTGAACCGCAGACTGAGGCAAGATCACCCGTGTTGACGCAGCTGAGCATTCTCCACGACGTCCAGGGTCTCAATAGAACTAAACGGAGAAAAGGCAATTCTGCTTTTTGCTTGAGCTGAAACATCCTTCTCCTGCCCTTGGATGTTGGTGCCCCTGGTTCTCAAGCCTTGGACTTGGGCTGAATCACACCCCCCAACTTCCCCGAGTCTCCAGTTTGCAGATGGCACATGGAGAGACTGCTCGGGCTCTAGAATCACGTGAGCCAATTCCTACAATCAGTCCCCTCATGTATCTTTATCTGTGTATCCGATTGTTTCTGTTTCTCTGGAGAACTGGACGGACACAGCAACTGAAGTCAAATGAGCCCAGAGACATGCTGCTTTCTCCAAGTCAGCCTAGATGAGCAGCAGTGGCAGAGAGCTTGCGACCTGAACTGTACCACAGGACGAGCTTCAAGACTTAGGAAACAGAGCCTAGTTCCAATCTTGAAGCAAACCACTCCTTTGTTTCTGATAGAAAAAGGATGCTCAGTAGGTAGATGGGGAAGGGATAACAGGTTAAGTCTACCTCCTTTAAAAAAATCTAAAAGCAGGGAATTCCTTGTGGCGCCGAGGAAACAAATCTGACTCGTATCCATGAGGACACCGGTTCGATCCTTGGCCTCACTCGGTAGGTTAAGGATCCAGCATTGCCCTGAGCTGCGGTGCAGGTCACAGACGAGGCTTGGATCCAGTGCTGCTGTGGCTATGGCGTAGGCCAGCAGCTACAGCTCTGATTCCACTCCTAGCCTGGGAACTTCCTTATGCCAAGGGTGCAGACCTAAAAAAAAAAAAAAAAAAAAAGGCCTTGCTAGGCTTCAGTAAAGGAAGATCACGTTTCAGGAAAAAAGAGACTCCCTTGTGGAGATGACCTTTCCTAAGCAGTCAGCCCCTTTGCAAGTAATTTTTCCGAATCAAAATCCCAGCTGCACAAATATACAGCTCGATGTATAGTTTGCAAAGTTTGAAGCACAAATGAAGAGTTCCCATTGTGGCTCAGGAGTAAAGAAGCTAAGGAACCTGACTAGTATCCATAAGGACTTGGGTTTGATCCCTGGCCTCGGGCAGTGGGTTAAGGATCCAAAATGGCTGTGGCTGTGGTATAGATGGGCTACCAAAGCTTCAATTAGCCCCTAACCTGGAAACTTCCACATGCTGTGGGTGCCGACCTAAAAAGAAAAAAAAAAAAAAAAAAGATGAAGTGAAAATGAAAGTGAAGAGATGCTTTTGGCGGGGGCAGCACCCACAGTATGTGGAAGTTCCTGGGCCAGGGATGGAATCCCAGCTGCAGCTGCAACCCACACCACAGCTACAGCAACGCCCGATTCTTAACCCACTGCACCAGGCTGGGGATTGAACCTTCGCCACCGCAGAGACACCACCAGATCCTTACCCCACTGCACCAGAGCAGAAACTCGAAACATGCTTTTTAAAATTGATCCAATTCCTCCAAGGTCCCGTAAAATGAGAAAAAAGAGGTAACAGTTTGGAAACAAAGGAGAGCCCAGTCGAAGCAATCAACCCGTTAAATCTTATTGAGGCCTTGAATTTCAAATGGTTACACTGAATGTAGTGTTACCACCTGGATGGAGTGTGTTTCAAAGCTTCCCCATAGGCTGGTATCAAAAAGCCCTTGCCAGCTCTGAGTTCATATAGTTGAGGAGATAACTCAATTCATTCTTTCCTTTCTTTCTCGGTTTCTCTTTCTTTCTTCCTTTCTTTTTCTTTGCTGCACCCATGGCATTCAAAAGTTCCACGGTCCAGGAATTGAACCTGTGCCACAGCAGTGACGCCAGATCCTTTACCCACTGCACCACCCTTAATTCCATTTCCTCTCCTTGGAAGGTTTAAAAAGAACTTTAAATTTACCTATGGGAAAATGCAAAGAAAATCTTATAACGCATTCTTATTCTGTGTGAAATTACAGCAAATAGTCTATATGCGTTTTAGAATACACACACCAAGCACCAAAATCTGTCTTACTTCCTACTTATAAAATCAAGCCATGTAATGACTGATTTAAATTCAAAAGTTTAATTTTTTATTTACCATAGGCTTGCCACTTCAGTCATCTCAAGACCTTAACATTCATTCCAATGTTATTTAAAAAAAAGACTGTATGATTTCCAAATGTAAAGGACCGAGTCCAAGATTTTTGTGCTATATGCGTTTCTTAAGCGATTGTGCACAGAGTTCCCATTGTGGCTCAGCAGATACGAACCTGACTAGTATCCATGAGGATGAGGGTTTGATTCCTGGCCTCGCTCAGGGGGTCAAGGATCCGGCATTGCTGTGAGCGGTGATGCACGTCTCAGACAAGGCTGGCATCTGGCGTCGCTGTGGTGAAGGGTCGGCAGCTGTAGTTCCAATTGTCTCCTAGCCCAGGAACTTCCACATGCTGCGGGTGCAGCCCTACAAAAATAAAAAATAAAGTGACCGTGCACAGTTCAGCCCTTAAGAGTAGAATCCATAAAAGCAAAAGAGAAGAAAATGCACACCTGTGTCCGCACTTTTAAAACAGGAGTTCCTCTTGTGGCTCAGCACAAACAAGTCTGATTAGCACCCATGAGGACACAGGTTAGATTCCCGGCCTCGCTCAGTGGGTTAAGGATCCAACGTTGCTGCGAGCTGCGGTATATAGGTCGCAGATGAGGCTCGGATCCGGCGTGGCTGTGGCGTAGGCTGATGGCTACAGCTCCAATTCAACCCCTAGCCTGGGAACCGCCGTGTGCGCCACACCCCGCCCCCGAAAAAGAAGAACTTTCAAAGCAGGTTTCCCTTAGTTTTCATTGCCAAAGTGACACACCTTAAAATATTTCAAATATGTGATCACTTTTATCATTCAATCAAAAGAATATCTTATTTATGTACCAATTGCTTCAAAAGTAAGTGTTTACCAAAGGCCTCCTTCCACAGGCATGAAACTTCATCCTTTTATTTATCACCTCTCCACACCTAGAACTTTCCACGGAAGGTCATCTTCAGACAGAACTGGAACCAATAAAGCACCAAAGGGAAAACATCTGGCATGGTATACGTGTACTAAAAATTAATGTGGGAGGGAGTTCCCGCCATAATGCAGCGGAAACAAATCCGACTAGGAACCATGAGGTGGCAGGTTCAATCCCTGGCCTCGATCAGTGGGTGAAGGATCCAGCGTTGCCGTGAGCTGTGGTGTAGGTCGCAGACACGGCTCGGATCCCTCGTGGCTGTGGCTGTGGCTGTGGCTGTGGTGTAGGCTGGCAGCTATAGCTCCGAATTGGACCCCTAGCCTGGGAACCTCCACGTGCCTCGAGTGAGGCCCTAAAAAGCAAAAAAAAAAGTTAATGTGAAGAAGAAAGTTGTGAGCTTTTCTACAAATTTTTAGCAAACCACAACTTATTCTGATATAACTATGTGAACGAACTTCAGTTTAGCATTTTTTTTGTCTTTTGTCTTTTGTTGTTGTTGTTTGTTGTTGTAGTTGCTATTTCTTGGGCCGCTCCCGCGGCATATGGAGGTTCCCAGGCTAGGGGTTGAATCGGAGCTGTAGCCACCGGCCTACACCAGAGCCACAGCAACGCGGGATCCGAGCCGCGTTTGCAACCTACACCACAGCTCACGGCAACGCCGGATCGTTAACCCACTGAGCAAGGGCAGGGATTGAACCTGCAACCTCATGGTTCCTAGTCGGATTCGTTAACCACTGCGCCACGACGGGAACTCCCAGTTTAGCATTTGATGCTAAATAGGAAATGCTGTATTTATTCTTTACAAATGGTTAAAAATTTCCATACTTGCAATTTACAAAACAAAGGAAATGAAACAGTTGGTGAGTCATGCATTGAGTGTTCCACCCTAAAAAAGGGGGGGGGGACAGTTCCCATGCTAAAACACTGAAATGTGTCATCTCATCTCACCACCCACTGTGAACCCCAAACATTGTCCCCTAACCAGGGCTCTACTCATTTGACCAAGATGGTGCCTTTTTAGACAAGCCAGAGATAGCTTTTTCATAAGGACTCTCATTTGGGGGCTCGACGGGAACTCCCTCTAAGGACCAGGATACACTATTTCATTACAGATAGGGAGGACAGTGAGAGTTGAGTTCCAAGGTAACTACATTTTGTTTTCTTTTCTTTTCTTTTTTTTTTTTTTTTTGTCCTTTTGCCATTTCTAGGGCCGCTCCCGCAGCATATGGAGGTTCCCAGGCTAGGGGTCGAATTGGAGCTGTTGTTGCTGGCCTATACCTCAACCACAGCAACATGGGATCTGAGCCGCACCTGCAACCTGCACCACAGCTCATGGCAACGCTGGATCCCCAACCCACTGAGCAAGGGCAGGGATCGAACCCGCCACCTCATGGTTCCTAGTCGGATTCGCTAACCCCTGCGCCTCGACGGGAACTCCTACATTTTGTTTTCTGTCCTTTGCCTCCAGTCTTCTAAATCAGCAAACCGCTTGGTGCTAAAAGGCTTAGGTACTAGGACAGCAGCGTTCATAATTAAGACAGAAGGAACCAAGACTACAC